>NC_134397.1:277524651-277899473 GCF_050003625.1 Haematobia irritans | reverse complement strand
GGTGGGATAATCCACCGCTGAAAAACTTTTTGGTGTTCGGTCGTAACAGGAATCGAACCCACGACCTTGTGTATGCAAGGCGGGCATGCTAACCATTGCACCACGGTGGTTTGCATACAAAGGATAGTGAGTTCAATCTCTGCACTTATGAAAGACTTAAAGTCGGAAAAGAACAGCGGTTTATGTAAAGGAAATGGACTGTATTTTTGGATCAAAAATTATTTTTTTTATTGCAAAAATAAATATTTTGTAACAAAAAAATTTTTTGGTGATAAAAACGTTTTCGATTTTCTCCAAATGGTTCTTTTTTCTTTGCGAGTACTCTCAACATATCGTAGTGAATAATCGGCTGCAAATATCAATCAACATCTGATACATTATGGGACAAAACATGTTTGCTGTTGAATGCCTCATATACAAGCTAAGTTTTAACGCATGTTAATTAATTTTAAAAATCATTGACTAAACACTTTGTCAACAAAGAATTAGCGAACATACTTTAACCGGTTCGTTATGTATTTCAATTTGCCTATAGCGTAGTTATACTGCAGGCCAAGTGGGAGCTACTTATATGCCCCCTCAGATAAGAGTGGATGAATATCGTGTCTAAATATATGGGTTCCGACACAATAAAGTAAAGAAAGTTGACACGATGATTCAAATGCTAAAAGGTTTACTACTACTACTCGGAGTCCGTCCCGTTTATGATCGTCGCTAATTATTTGCCAAATTTCATAAAAGCATCAATTCGAATTTATATATAGCTTCCATATATATTTGAAGATCAAATATCTCCCAGAATTCCTTAACAAAGTACGATTTATTGCAAATAACAATTTATGACACAGAATCCTAATACAATCAATGAATCTATTTATCCATTCACTAATTATACATCAATTTTAATTTCAAACCAATTAATGGAACCCGCTTTATTTGATTTTTGACGCCAAGTTAATTCCATTTAATATCAGCTCATATTTAAACGCTAATATATTTGTCACTTGAACACTTGTTACTTGATCGATATATTGTTTTTAAATGTTTGCATATTAACTGAACAAAGAGCCAGTAATGTAGACTATGTGACTAATGGAAGTTCCAGAGGTCACTGTTATTCTGTGAACAGGAAAATATTTTAAACGGTTTTTGTACATCCACAGAAATAGTAGATACAGTAGAAAAGTCTGTGGAAAAATTGTTTGCTGAAATAGAAAATTCAGCTATACTACCAAAGGGTCCAAATAAATTACTTCAACTCAAAGATTTATACACCACTGCCAATACGATTTTAATATTTACATTTTTTACAATATTTCTACCGTTATCCATGATAAATGATATCTCCATCTAAGCTCCCACATTCGGACCACATTAGCTTTTAGAATGACTCACATGTTTCCAATTGCATGGTATTGCAATGCAACACGTAACTATACCGCAAATACCAATTAGCCATAAACGTTTGTCAACGTTACAATGAGCCAATTACCTCATATATAAACTGCTGCCTACAACCAATATTAAAATTTAATAATTTCATTAACTGTGGGAATATTTTATTTTAATTTCTCTTTAAAACAAACCTAAGAACGCAGTATAATGGAAATATACTAACTTCTCTTCAGAGAAACAGACACTTGGCTTTTGTCACTAAGACACCATCTGAATAAATCGAATGGACATAGTAAACGACATGTGTCCGTCCATTTTCAGTGGGGAAAGATAATTGGACTATTGGCCGAAGGCAGAATATACGCTTATATTAGACAATTCCACATGCCTTAAAAGGGATTTAGAATGTGGACAAACTTCAGGCCTTTTGTTGCAGTTTTTTTTTCACACTGACGCACCTACAAGGTTAATGGTATTTTTCTACCCTTTATGGATAAATAGTCTAAACTGGTCGTCAATCAAACAATTTATTGCACAGTGCTATTGATTTTCGATACTGGAATATTTTTGATTGACTACAATCTTAATAAACTTGGCTTCTAAAATATATACTTCCATACCAAAAATTGTCGTTAAAAGAACAAAATTTGTATTTGTTAAAAAAAAAAACTTTCATGAATTTTCTATACAAACAAAATGTGGACAAAATTTTCCATAAAAATAAAATTTTGACAAAATTTGCTACAGAAATAAAATGTGGACAAAATTTTCTATAGAAATAAAATTTTGACAAAATTTGCTACAGAAATACAATGTGGACAAAATTTTCTATAGAAATAAAACTTTGACAAAATTATCTACAGAAATAAAATTTTGACAACATTTTCTATAAAAATAAAATTTTGACAAAATTTTCTATAGAAATAAAATGTTAACAATATTTTCTATAGAAATACAATGTTGACAACATTTTCTATAAAAATAAAATTTTGACAAAATTTTCTATAGAAATAAAATTTTGAAAAAATTTTCTATAGAAATAAAATTTTGACAAAATTTTCTATAGAAATAAACTTTTTACAAAATTTTCTATAGAAATAAAATTTTGAAAAAATTTTCTATAGAAATAAAATTTTGACAAAAATTTCTGTAGAAATAACATTTTGACGGAATTTTCTATAGAAATAACATTTTGACAAAATTTTCTATAGAAATAAAGTTTTGACAAAATTTTCTATAGAAATAAACTTTTGACAAAAATTTCTGTAGAAATAACATTTTGACACAATTTTCTATAGAAATAAACTTTTGACAAAATTTTCTATAGAAATAAATTTTTGACAAAATTTTCTATAGAAATAAACTTTTTACAAAAATTTCTATAGAAATAAACTTTTTACAAAATTTTCTATAGAAATAAAATGTGAACAAAATTTTCTATAGAAATAAACTTTTGACAAAATTTTCTATAGAAATAAAATTTTGACAAAATTTTCTATAGAAATAAATTTTTAACAAAATTTTCTATAGAAATAAAGTTTTGACAAAATTTTCTATAGAAATAAACTTTTGTCAAAAATTTCTGTAGAAATAACATTTTGACAGAATTTTCTATAGAAATAAACTTTTGACAAAATTTTCTATATAAATAAAATTTTAACAAAATTTTCTATAGAAATATTTTTTTTATTGTTGGTTTTGTTGTTTTGATCTCAACTTTAAAACCATTGTGTTAACTAAACTACAAGAGTAACCAACAGAGGAAAAGAATGTTTGTCAAATTTATTTGGGCAAAGCCCTATAGACTGCAAGATGGTTGGATGGACGCACGTTTCGGAATTACCACATTCCTCATCAGAATCCTCTACTTGCATCAAAACTATCAACCAATTATCGGAACAAATTCTGGAAGTTCACCAAACCCAAAGTGAACAACACTTGAACCTTCCGAAAAAAGGTTTATGATAGACGGCTTTTGGCGAAATAAATCTTTGTACAAACATTTCTCTTTTCTTTTGCCAATTTCCAATCATCGATTTCAGTGCAGTTGGCTGGGTTTATTTCGAGGGTGCTTCTTCTTACTTCATTCGTTTTGTTTTGTTATTGTTGGTTTGTACTTCAATCATATTTATTGTTTTGATCTCAGCTTAAAACCATTGCATTGACTAAACTACAAGAGTAACTTAACCAACAGAGGAAAAGAATATTTGTCAAATTTTGATAAAATGTCTTATATAAATAAAAATTTGACAAAATTTTCTATAGAAATAAAATTTTGGCAAAATTTTCTATAGAATTTTGACAAAATTTTCCTAGAAATAAAATTTTGACAAAATTTTCATAGGGATAAAATTTTGACAGAATTTTATATGGAGATAAAATTTTGACAAAATGTTCTATAGAAATAAAATTTTGACAAAATTTTCTATAGACATTTTGACAAAATTTTTTATAGAAATAAAATTTTGGTAAAATTTTCTATAGAAATAAAGTTTTGACAAAATTTTCTATAGAAATAAAATTTTGAATTTTCTATAGAGAAAAGATTTTCTATAGAGATAAAATTTTGACAAAATGTTCTATAGAAATAAAATTTTGACAAAATTTTCTATAGAAATAAAATTTTGAAAAAAAAAATCTATAAAGATAAAATTTTTAACAAAATTTTCTATAGGGATAATATGATCATATCGGTGTTTGTAGCACAGTTTAGTTAAAAATGTCTAAACATAACTTTCCTTGTGTTTTAACTTTTTTCGGAGTAAATTTATCCAATGTAGTTACTATGGCCATTATTTCGGTTTTAACTGAACTTAAGAAAAATACATGTTTCGTTACACTGTGCTTGTTTTGCGTCTAGGTCGTCTGGTGATTTTCTTGTAGTTATGTTTGCTGTGGTTGTTGCCGTTGTTACAATGCCGGCAGGGGGTATTTGTTCCAACCACAACCATGACAACGAGGTTTTCCTTCATTGCAATCCTTAAGCTATTAAAGGATTCAAAACAACAACAATAATAACAACGAGCAAATTCGATAAGTTCAATACAAGAAATTGGTTTCCAAACACAACAAAGCCCAAAGCCAAGGAACAGAAGAAGTCCTTTTTCCAATACCAATTAAAGGTTTTCAATTTGACTTTTGGCTTTCTTTACAAACGGTTCGATTTTCAAAGGTCGCAAAACGAACGCAATATTCTCGACCCCAACCCCAGGGATCCTGGTCCTGGTTCGATTATTTAAAACGATTAAATTGCAAAAAAGAACAAAGTTCTTAGGAAACCTAGGAAATTTATCATTCTCAAGGATAACAAAAAGTTTCGAGGATAAAAAGTGAAATGTGTTTAACAAAGTTCACATATGAGTATTGTGTATAAGTGCTGTAGAACTCATCACCCAAGGTTTACACCAAAGTAGAAAATCGTATAGTGAGAGTATTGGGGCATTTAAGAAACTTCTTCTCATAACAGCTATCGAATGTTTAAAATATATGTTAAAAATATAAGCTTGACAAATTAAAAAACAAAAATAATTTTAAGTGTATCCACAGAAAGAAAAATGTCATTAACATGGGGTCAAAAACCAAAGTAGTGTTGATCGTAGTGACTAAAACCATATATAAAAATTCAAATTAGCTATAGAATCATAATTCAGAGAGTATAATAAAGTCATTAAATTGTTGTTCTATTGTGGAAACTTCAACTTCAACTAAAGGATATATTCTTCAACACCCAATATCCATGTATGGAAGACATGTAAGTTGGCTGTTTGTTATATTCAAATGTATTATTATGTTTGTCTATTTATTCCAAACAAATCAAATGATTAATGACTAATAAATCTATACAATAGCCTACGTAAAAAAAATATTACATTGTTAGTCTGATTGTGTATTAAAATTTCCCAGGCTACAGCCATATTGACAGGAATACAATTAATTAACGAACTCTCGGGGGAATTTCTTAACGTGTTAAAATATTTTTCTTATTTACGATTTGCCAAAAGCATAAAGCAAAGAAACATTTTTTATTGGTTGTAACTACTCAAAAAATAATATTTTCCTCCCAAACGAATTTTTGACAAACGAAGGTCGACTTGTCTCTTGAGAACAACAAGTCCATTATAATACCATGGACACTTATTCATATTATTATTATAATTTTTATTATATTATATTTTTAAAATCTGAGATAAATCAATCCATAAGCAAAGCAGTATGTTTGGAAAATATCTGAAAACCCCTCACTTATGTTAAGCGTTGATTTTTGGTTCTTCTTCAAACAATTCATCAGAAGTCACTCCCAAAGAAAAACTACTTTCTTCCAGAACGAAATTTTAGATAAACGAAATTACCTTAATCATACAGTATATTCTTTTTCATTTGCTTTTAAAGAAACTTTTGTAACCACAAAAGAAAACTTTGTTTCTCTAAAATTTTGGCCCTCAGAAAAGAAAACGCTTTTTTTTAAATATTTACTCTATGAGAGCGGTTCGTAAACTTCTTAGTCTATCAATGAAAGAGAATAGTTAGTTTTTCAAAAGTATTTTTATTTTTCAATATAATTTCCTGAAACTTCAATACACTTAGTCCAACGCTTTTCTAGCAATTCCATCCCTTGATTAAAATAGTTTTCCTCAAGGTCTTCAAAATAGTGGTTTACAACTGTAATTGCATCTTCATTTGAGGTAAAACGCTTGCCAGCAAGGATTTTTTTTAGATTTGGGAACAAGTAAAAGTCACTGTCGTCGATCATTTAATACCATATCATGCACTTTGGCTACAATTTCTGTTGTTGTTGCTGTTTTTGGACGCCCACTACGTGGTTCATCTTCAATGCTTGTACGACCACGTTTAAATTCAGCACCCCAATGTTTTACTGTTGCATCACCTAACACATATCATTATGAATTTCTTAACCCGATATTTTATGTAAATATTTACTGACAGCACGCATTTCTAATTTTTCCATTGTAAAAAAATTGCTCATACATCTTTTTTGAACACCTGTTTCTATATGAAGGAGTTGCCAGATCGAAACAAAATTTAACATGTGTTCATAACAGAGATGGAAGTTTCCAAAACACTTAACTTTTTTCTGTTTACACCGCACTTTTTTTGCTAGGCTAAGAAGTTCCCGAACTGCCCTCGTAGTCGCTTCACAAACTATCAAAATCACTCTTTTTAACCATCGTGATGTCAAACTATTTTTTACCATTTGTTGGTCTATTTCATCCCATCATAATTGACGATTGTTTTAGTGACACTATGGTAAAGGGTGATACGGTCAAAATTTGGTCAATATAAACTTGACGTATTTCTTTCAATTTTGCATTTAAAAAACCTGAACACCCCTCATTTTGAAGGTGTGTATGTGTAGAATGTTTCTCCTATTTTGATTTTGGAATTCACTCTTCAGTTGTCAAAATGCCGTCCAAGCAAGAAGAGCAGCGTATCAACATTTTGCTCGCGAATCGAGAAAATACGAGCTACTCGCACGCAAAGCTGGCAAAATCGCTAAAAGTTGCCAAATCAACCGTTACAAATGTAATTAAAGTGTTTGGGGAACGTTTGTCGACAGCCAGGAAGTCTGGATTGGGGGGAAATCGAAAACTGGAAGCCGCTGAGACGACAAAGAGAGTTGCCCGTAGTTTCAAGCGAAACCCTAACCTCTCTCTCCGAGATGCCGCAAATAAGCTGGGTGTATCGTCTACAACCGTGCATCGAGCCAAAAAACGAGCCGGACTATCGACTTACAAGAAGGTAGTGACTCCAAATCGCGAAGATAAACAAAATACGACGGCCAAAGCGCGATCCCGGAGGCTGTACACGACGATGCTGACGAAGTTTGACTGCGTGGTAATGGACGACGAAACCTACAAGCAGCTTCCGGGACAGGAGTTTTATACGGCAAAAGGGGAAAAGTAGCAGATATTTTCAAGCACATAAAACTGTCAAAGTTCGCAAAGAAATATCTGGTTTGGCTTGAAAAGCAGCATTTTCATAGCTTCCGGGACTGTCAACCAAGAAATTTACGTGAAAGAGTGTTTGAATAAACGTCTGCTTCCTTTCCTGAAGAAACACCGTTGTTCCGTACTGTTTTGGCCGGATTTGTCATCTTGCCATTACGGTAAAAAGGCCATGGAGTGGTACGCCGCCAACAACGTGCAGGTGGTTCCCAAGGACAAGAACCCTCCCAACACGCCAGAGCTCCGCCCAATTGAGAAATACTGGGCTATTGTCAAGCGGAACCTAAAGAAGACCAAAAAAACTGCTAAGGACGAGCAGCAGTTCAAGGCAAACTGGCTTTCTGCGGCGAAGAAGGTGGTGCGGTGAAGGTGGCTGTACAAAATCTGACGGCAGGTGTCAAGCGTGAGGCCCGGCAATTCGGATTTGGAAAAGCGAAAGCCTAACCGAATATTTTTCCTGAATTTTATACTAATTGAACTTGAAAAAGAAATTTAATAAATAAACGATTTCACCGATTTACACGCGTTTTCCCTTGACCAAATTTTGACCGTATCACCCTTTATCGATGGGTACACTGAAAAAAGAGTTTTCTTTTCTAAGGAACGAAAGTTTAGACAAACGAAGTTTTCTTTTGATGCAAAACAATTACTTTATATCTAACTTAATCAAATTTGAGACAATTAATGCAAAGCTTGTCATAAATTCGGGTTTATTTGTTTTAACAAAGGGAAAATTTTCGTTTCTTTGGGTGTATGAACTAAAATTTTCAAATGGTTAATTCCATATTGTACGTATTGCCCTTACGTAATATTAGGTCTGATTGCTTGCTTGTCCAGTAAAAACTAGCAAGAGAGTAAGAATGGGCGCTATTTATGTTGTTTACAACAACTTAAAAGTTTTATCTCAGCCAAAAAATGGAATTAAATCGTAAACATTTTCGTGCGATTATGTTGTACAACTCAACGACAGTGTATCCATGAACTTAATTCAATTTTTGGCGATGAATCTCCGTCAAGGACCAGTGTTTATCGATGCTATGGAAAATTTAGCCGAGGTGTTACTTCACTCCAAGCCGAATTTCCTGAAACAACTGCATTTTTGAACACTCATCGTTGGATGGGTTATTCGCTGACTCGTATGTATACTTGTACGTAATAAATAAAATCATAGGTCAATGTTTATCGAAACCTGAAGAATGTTTTGAAGATACCTCAATTAATGGGGAATTTTTTTCAAAAACAATAAAGCTATTTTCGAGAATAAATATTTCTTTTTGTTCTTTTAATTGAGGCAACCCTCAATTCCGACATAACGCATAAATAACGCAATGACATAAATTCATTAATACCACTTTGATATTTAAACATTTTTACAACGAATAAAAAGATAACGAATAAATTCGATTTAGTTTTTATTTGGAATAACAAATAATTTTTTTATTCGTTTATTTGTGAAAACAAATAACTTCAATTTATTTGTTATCTTTTTATTTGTTATTCGAAAGTTTCAAATAAAATTTCAAATAATATACGTATGTGAAAAAAAAAAAATTTTCTCAAAAATGTATTAAAAAACAAAGTCAAAATGTAAATCTATTTTAAAACGAAGTTAATTTAACGCATTTTGCTCATGTTAGATTTTAACACAACACGCTTTGCAAATAATTCGTCCGATAGTCTATGTGATCGTGGTAAATTAACCATAGTAGCGTAAGAAAATAAACGCTATACAGGAGCAGATGAAGGTAACGGCGTGTTAAATTTTATAAAAGTTTCTTTGACAGCTGTATATTTCGACAGACATTCCATTGTTGTATCCTTATCTGCTAGAAAATTGAGTACACGTAGGCCTCGCTTTGCGTCGTTTCGTTTTGCGTTGTTTCGAAGTTGCGTCGCTGCTGAATTAGTACTAGTTTTCACTTTGCGTCGTTAGATTTTCGAAGTTGCGTTGTTATCGTAGTTATCTGTCTCCAATCTTTGCATGATTTGCCATAGAAACTCATAATTCACTTTGCTTCGTTTCAGTTTGCGTCTTGTTTTTTTGGAACGTATCTGCGACGCGAAGCGAGGTCTAGGTGTACATGAAAAATAAGTTATGAAAAATTATAGTTTATACTAGTTAGCACGTTTTACCTCGAGGTCAGCATTAGGAGGTGATAATATGTCTGTAGTACTTGATAAGAAATCAAAAAAGTTGTATTTATTGTCAAGAGGCTTGTCTTCTTCTACGCTTTCTCTATTTTCCACCGATGCATTTATGGAGTTGTACAAACAAACTTGCTCTCTTTAAGTTTTAGCTTAGTTTCCACCACATGGCTCTGATTTTTTTTATCTATTTCACGGCGCCTTGAAATTATTTGTCCTGAGGTACATCCTTCACATATTTTTTTTGAAGTATTGATTTTCTACTACTCGAGGCACCAATGAATCAATTACAAATTTTGTAACCACTTCGTTCAATTCGAAGAGACTCAGATGCTTCCCTTGTTTGTCTCTTGCACACTTGTTTCTCATTACCTCCTTCGCTTGAGAACGTTTTAGGCGTTTATAAAGGGTGATTTGTTAAGAGCTTGATAACTTTTTAAAAAAAAAAACGCATAAAATTTGCAAAATCTCATCGGTTCTTTATTTGAAACGTTAGATTGGTCCATGACATTTACTTTTTGAAGATAATTTCATTTAAATGTTGACCGCGGCTGCGTCTTAGGTGGTCCATTCGGAAAGTCCAATTTTGGGCAACTTTTTCGAGCATTTCGGCCGGAATAGCCCGAATTTCTTCGGAAATGTTGTCTTCCAAAGCTGGAATAGTTGCTGGCTTATTTCTGTAGACTTTAGACTTGACGTAGCCCCACAAAAAATAGTCTAAAGGCGTCAAATCGCATGATCTTGGTGGCCAACTTACCGGTCCATTTCTTGAGATGAATTGTTCTCCGAAGTTTTCCCTCAAAATGGCCATAGAATCGCGAGCTGTGTGGCATGTAGCGCCATCTTGTTGAAACCACATGTCAACCAAGTTCAGTTCTTCCATTTTTGGCAACAAAAAGTTTGTTAGCATCGAACGATAGCGATCGCCATTCACCGTAACGTTGCGTCCAACAGCATCTTTGAAAAAATACGGTCCAATGATTCCACCAGCGTACAAACCACACCAAACAGTGCATTTTTCGGGATGCATGGGCAGTTCTTGAACGGCTTCTGGTTGCTCTTCACTCCAAATGCGGCAATTTTGCATATTTACGTAGCCATTCAACCAGAAATGAGCCTCATCGCTGAACAAAATTTGTCGATAAAAAAGCGGATTTTCTGCCAACTTTTCTAGGGCCCATTCACTGAAAATTCGACGTTGTGGCAGATCGTAAGTCTATTCATGATGAAATGTCAAAGCATACTGAGCATCTTTCTCTTTGACACCATGTCTGAAATCCCACGTGATCTGTCAAATACTAATGCATGAAAATCCTAACCTCAAAAGAATCACCCTTTAGCTCTGGTACTCTTCAAACGAATCCTTACCATGTCGCCTCTTAAGGTGAGATATGAAGTTTGATGTTGAATTTTTCTCTCCTTTTATCTTAACAAAATCAGGCTCACATTTCACGCACACAGCACTGATATTCTTTACTCCGTCTTCTAAAATTCTGTAGAATTTTCCATCAAAAATGGAAAAACCAGATTCACTTGAATCACTATTTTTGGATGTTGTACCTTCCGGTTCCATTCCTAGTTATAAAGACAATTATCGCTCCTCAAAAAAAGATTATTTTATCAGAAGAATTCAATAAATTCAATTTATTTATTTATTATTTTTTTTTTTTTGATTCATAAAAATTATTATTTGTATGACAAATAACAACTAACGAATGACGAATAATTATTTGTGACAGATAACAATTGAAATTTGATTTCAAAAAATTCCAAATGAAAAATAACGAATAAAAAATTATTTGTTATTTATTATTTGAATAAAAATTTATTGAATAACGCCCAACACTGGCATAAATAAATAATTCAGGATAAGAACGACTGCTGTAGGTTAGTTTAGGTGAAGTATAATGACGGCGCGTTATCCCATTGGTGAACTTCATTCTTATCAAAGAGGACCGCTTTCTTTCTATTTGTAACTGATGAGACTTTTTTTCTAGGGTCCCGGGTCCTAACGAAGCAGAAAACATTCAAAATCCTCCACGGTATAATAAAATGTATGATTGTTTGGCAAATCTTTTTTTCTCCATGACTTTCTCAGAAAAACCTAAAATAATCTCGAGCTTGAATTCGTCTATCACATGTTTCGATTCAGGATATCAAAATTATGCAGAAAAACTTTATTGAAACTTTAGAGCTTTGTTATACTCGAACACACTGACACACTCACTGTGGTATTCATTATTACTCTTTAAATTGTTTCCCAAAATCATGTAATATAAGGGAATAAAAAGAATTTCCTTCCTTCCTTGATTGTTGGCCAAAACTAAAGTACAATAAACCTTTGAACAACGTCATAATTACACTCCACTTTTATTAATAATCCCAACTTTTGTATTGTGCAGAAAAAAACATTGAAGCAATTGAAGTGCTTTGGTTTATGCATAATAACGTGAGGTTGTGTTTGCTTAAACTCTTGGAGAAATGATAATAATACAACAACACCAACTCATGCACTGTGAATACAAAATAACCCCACATAAGGACACATGAACTTTGGTATCGAAGAATTTTCATTTTCACGCACACATACTAACTTACAAACTCACTATAGGTTTTTTTTTGTTTTGTTAACTTCCATGTAAAAATGCATGTTTACATTTATACATATCCACATGAGTCAATCCATTAGGATATACATATACATTAGGTTGGCCGTGTATTCTAGACTTTAAATATAGAAGTTGTATATGTTGGTGCAATTGTTCACAGAAAAATAACTTAATTGTTAAACTTATGCAAAATTTAACTTATTTTCATGGGAAAAAATATTTGGTTTTAGTTTAATTTTTTTATTATTTTTATTATCTTTTATGAAATTTACCAGAGCCCAATGCAATTTTCCTTTTCCCAAGGATGTCTCATAATGTTTATTAAAAATGCAATGGCTTTATAAATATATTCAATGTAAACTAAATTAAAACTTTTCGTCATTACATTTTCCTTCCTTTAACAGCACATAGTGGAAATTTTAAAAAAATGGAGTACAATTTCTCTTCGAAGTGGTTAATTTTTTCCCATAAAACTCTTTATTTTTTTTTGTGTATTTAAAATGCAGTAAGAAAAGTTTAAAATAGGGCAGGCTGACTACATAATACCCTAAACCATTCTATAGACCAACACACATTGGTCATCACATTTCCTAAAATGCAGTTTTTTATAAATGGGAGTTATATCTTCTCCGATTTCAGGGAATATATGAAAAATACCAGAAATTGGGGCCCAAAGAAAAAATATCCCACTCAAGAACGAAATTCAAGACAAACGAATTTTTCCTCGGCAATTAAGAACAATCAAACCCGAATAAGCATTGCAACGATTGTCTCGAATCTGTTTTTTTTTGCTTTTGAATACAATTTTGTTGCGTCAAATGAAAACTTCGTTTGTCTAAATTTTCGTCCCTCTGAAAAGAAAACTTTTCTTTCAGTGTATTTGTATGTATATGCGAGCTATATCAGAAAAAAATTTCACGAAAATTTTTCCAATTAAAATTTTAATTGAGTTTTAAAAAATATTCAATTAAAAATTTAATTGATTCAACAAATTTTTTAATTGAAACAAAAATCAATCACAAAAATTAATAGTATCAATTAATTTTTTAATTGGATCAATTAATTTTTTTAATTGGATCAATTAATTTTTCAATTGACCTTCAATTAATTTTTTAATTGATACTATCATTTCTGTGATTGAAGACATTTCAATTAAAAAATTAATTGGATCAATTAATTTCGCGATTGAACCAGAAAAAATTTTTTTTGTGTGTATTATGGCGATTTCGATTGGGAAAAAGGTGCAATATTCTCCAATTTGATTGCAGGACACTGTCATAGATTTTGGATCCTGTATCCCTCACAATATTATGAATTTACAATAACTTTGGAATGACACTATCATTTGGGCGAAAATAGTATAACACGAAGGCAAAATATTTTTTTGCGAAACGCCCTATGATAGTGTCTTTTATATTTTGCAATCAATTTCGAGAATGTTGCACCTTTTTTCCTAATCGAAATCGCCGTAAGTTTATAGTTTCTGTCTGCAAATACAATGCATTGTTTACATTTTTCGATCAGAAGTCCGTAAGAAGTGTGGGTCAGAACAATTAACTTTTTGAGAGGTGTAGAATGTGGTGAGACCAATAACAAGCAAGAATACGTTCTGTTTTGATCCGATAGTGGGGGCAAAATTGGCGCAGAAGTAATTTAACATGGACTTGTTATAGGCCGCGTGTCGACCATTTTAACAGCCGTTACCTTGATAATTTGATACTTTCAAAAATTCGTAATTTTCTAGAAGTGGCTGTAGAATATTTTTAGTATACATACCCAGCAAAAAACTTTGAAAGTTCTTCCAAAGGCACAACTTTAAAAGCACTTCCCGATGTATTCCCAATGATGTTCTTTACACAGGATGTTCTTTTCATTCAATTTTTTATAACATGCTTTTTTTCATATTTTTAATGGGTAATTTTAACTTTCTTATTTCAAATTGGTTAAAAACAGTTTAAGAATTCATAAAATGATACAAATTATTTAAATTTTGTCGAAAAAATGCTAAATCCAAAATTGTGAATTTTTGAAAATATTTGAGGTCAAACGTTTCAAACAAGCGTTACAATCCATTAAAAATTATACAAATTGTTTATTTGACAAAATATCAAAGAATTTTTTAATTTACATCCAAAACATTGAATTCGGATCACACCTAAAGAAGTGATACAAATTCAGTGCACCGGCTGTTGAAATGGAGGACTTCTGTCCTATGACAAGCCTATGTTAAATTCATCGCTTCTGCGTAAATTTTGCACCACTTCCGGATCCAAAAAGAACATTTTCATTACTTTTTTGGCGACGCTTTTTTTGTTGGGTAGTTATATGGGTATGAAATTCCATTTATTGAACTAGCAAATTTTCTTTGAGGTTAACTGGCAGTTCGAGCCTAACGGAGCTACATGAAAATGGCTGTAAAATATTAATTGCACCAATTAATATTTTAATTGATTAAATTCAATCAATTTTATAATAAGAAAAATTTTTTTAATTTAATTTTTTTTTTTGTGTAATTGTAAAATAAAATGCCGCCCTAATGTCTAGACACATAGACATGTTTGTATGTAATCGTAAAATAGCGATTAACATTAAAATACTTCTAACGGTTATTAACATTTACAGTTTGCCTCCCCGTCCATTCCATTTGTTGTCTTTTGGTGTTGGGTTTTGTAGCAAGAGTGGCGGTACATGTCCTTCTATCTGACCATCACATTAACCATTGATATGTACTACAAGTGGAAGGTAAAAACAACACACGCGCCCCCATGCCAGACTCTAAAAAAATTGTGTCCTGAGGTTTATTTTTGTCTATGGCAAAAGTCATATGGCAGACACGTTTCTCTATTTTCCATTGCGAGGCAGTTATCAGTCACCAGTCTTACCTTAAGCGTCACAAAGTCCAAACGCTAAAACTCTCAACAGACTTCCGAGCAAATAGAACTCTGATTAGTTATTAAAATTTAATGAGACTCCGAGTTGTCTTGCCATTTTTGTAAAATAAATATTATTAACGAATTAGTTAAACAATTCGACACACACACTCACAACCGCAAATAAAAATCTGATCGCTATTGAGAAGAGGAGAAGTAGGAGGAGGAAAGTAATACCACATCGTTATGTACGAAGACTTCCAACTACGGCCCCGGCAGCGTCCAACAAACGATGAATTCTATAGAGAAAATGTTGTGCCCATAAAGTTAAACGAATCGTGGGCCGGTAGACGTCTCATAGAGGCGCTGAGTCACTTGCCACCACAAAGACTGAGTTCATCATTAGATGTGAGTTGATTAAGATTTTTCCATATGCGCTACCATACACACTAGCGCGGCAAATACCACTAAAATCATACAGACTTGAACGAGTCTAACGGAAATCGATATTCCAAATGTTTGTTGTAATATGAACGCTAGTGTATGCGATTCTCGACGACAATAACCCCTACATAAAGTTCTTCTATTGTAGTTTCTGGTTTTAATTGGCGCTCTTTCATTCACACAAATTGGGCGTTCAATAATTACAAGACTTGATTTAGCTTGGCGTTGGTGTCAACCACTATTGTGTGCGCCGTCTAAAGAAATTAATTTAGCGAAACTAACAAACTGTTAATTGTTTCAGTTCGAATAGGTTTTTCGTCGGTGATTGGTGTTATTCGAAAGAAATTCATTGCGGTTTTTCTCTTGTCTTTTAATCTTCCAGATGAGGTTCCAGAGAAAACAGTTATTGGAACGTGAACAGAAGAAATTGGCTTTAACAGCAGGTGACGGAATTAGTGAAACATCACCGATAGCCTCCAAAAATGCCATTGGTAATGGAAAGGTAAGTGTTATATATTCGATTCTTTTCTATAAGTTGAATTAAAATATTAAGGACCAACTCAAATTCAACAGCGTGAAATCTTATTTGGGAATGAGAAAACAAAATTTTCTTGAGTTGATAATATAATAAAATAGAAAGTCAATAATAACTAAGTGAATATATCAAACCGAAATTGTAACGGACATTATGCAAAGTCGATCGAATCTCTCGGGCTGTAAATTCATTAAACATTTTTCGTGGTGATATGATCTTTTACAATGAGGAGCCCCATGTTCTTGTTTACGATTTCGCAAAACGTAAAATTAAATTAAAAACAAGTACCTAATATAATTCGAAATTTTAAGTCCCTATTCTATGAGACGAGATATTATTATTAATTAATGGGAATAATAATTGAAAGAAAAACATGGAATTATTTACGAACTTTTGCTTTTCGTTCTAGTAACGAGTGTTTCTTCTTTAATAAGCCTCAAGCAACTTTGATTGCCTTCATATAAAACAGTTGGTGATGTTCGACTGATTTGTATGATATTTCGAGCTTCGGATAGGGAAATAAACTCAGCTTCATTGTTGATGACATATGTGATCGATTAAATATCTACTTACTGATCTTAACAGTTATTTCAGAAATTTGAAGATATCCGCCACCTCAGCCACACTATACGCTGCATGGACGGCATAAAGTGTGATACGGTCAAAATTTGGTCAATATAAACTTGACGTATTTCTTTCAATTTTGCATTTAAAAAACCTGAACACCCCTCATTTTGAAGGTGTGTGTGTGTAGAATGTTGCTCCTATTTTGATTCACTCTTCAGTTGTCAAAATGCCGTCCAAGCAAGTGAGCAGCGTATCAAAATTTTGCTCGCGCATCGCGAAAATCCGAGCTACTCGCACGCAAAGCTGGCAAAATTGCTAAAAGTTGCCAAATCAACCGTTACAAATGTAATTAAAGTGTTTGGGGATCGTTTGTCGACAGCCAGGAAGTCTGGATCGGGGGGAAATCGAAAACCGGAAGCCACTGAGACGACAAAGAGAGTTGCCGATAGTTTCAAGCGAAACCTTAACCTCATTCTCCGAGATGCCGCAAATAAGCTGGGTGTATCGTTTACAACCGTGCATCGAGCCAAAAAACGAGCCGGACTATCGACTTACAAGAAGGTAGTGACTCCAAATCGTGATGATAAACAATATACGACGGCCAAAGCGCGATCCCGGAGGCTGTACACGACGATGCTGACGAAGTTTGACTGCGTGGTAATGGACGACGAAACCTACGTCAAAGCCGACTACAAGCAGCTTCCGGGACAGGAGTTTTATACGGCAAAAGGAAGGAGAAAGGTAGCAGATATTTTCAAGCACATAAAACTGTCAAAGTTCGCAAAGAAATATCTGGTTTGGCAAGCCATATGTACCTGTGGCTTGAAAAGAAGCATTTTCATAGCTTCCGGGACTGTCAACCAAGAAATTTACGTGAAAGAGTGTTTGAATAAACGTCTGCTGCCTTTCCTGAAGAAACACGATTGTTCCGTACTGTTTTGGCCGGATTTGGCATCTTGCCATTACCTAAAGAAGACCAAAAAAACTGCTAAGGACGAACAGCAGTTCAATGCAAACTGGCTTTCTGCAGCGAAGAAGGTGGACAAGTTGGCTGTATAAAATCTGTGGCAGGTATCAAGCGTGAGACCCGGCAATTCGGATTTGGAAAAGCGAAAACCTAACTGAATATTTTTCCTGAATTTTATACTAATTGAACTTGAAAAAGAAATTTAATTTGATTTTTTAAATAAGCGATTTCACCGATTTACACGCGTTTTCCCTTGACCAAATTTTGACCGTATCACCCTTTAAGTACGCAAGCAATTGGCCTATAAATTTTATACTATACAGAGCCTATATTATACGATATGATATGATAATATACAGACCTGTCCGAACGCTGCCCTTAGAACTGCGGTAGGATGTCTCCGCAGTACGCCTCTGAATCACCTTTATTATCCAAGATCATCCCTGTGCGAAGACACAATTGCATATTTTCAAAGCAGTATCGCCATACAAATTACTAGATTGTGGATAGGCAACCATCAGGAATGTTAGCATTGATCTTTATCTTCTAGAGCGTGAGATCCAGCATTGCAAAAAAGAGCCTCTATAGGAGGTAGCATACCGGACGATGATAAGCTACAGGGTTAATCCTGTTCTCGGAGCACCGCAGGAAAGAAACCTCTCGTGGCAAACCAGGTTAGTTTTGGTCAACTAAGATCATGCAAGCGCAGCCGCCACAATTCCTACCTGTCAGCAATTAATAGCTACTGTAGTTAACGTGTGTCCCATCTGCAACCAAAGGCCATATGACACGCGTCACCTTTTGGCTTGTCCAGCTAAACCTACCCGACTCACCACCATATCACTCTGGACACATCCCATCCTAGTCGCAGATTTTCTTGATGTGGATAGTAGCTGATGTACCAAAGCATAGAACAAAAAAATGGATGAAATCACAAAAAGCTCTTACAGAACAACTCAGCATTTTTAGAGAAGAGATGCATGTTTGTTTTCTGCATGCCCAGATTATTGAACCACCATTTGGAGCACGTATCCGAAATTTAACTTCCTATCAACCTTGTCCTCAGCCCAATTCGCATATCCAGTCAATGTATTATCCCCAGAATTGTTGTTGCTTCGCTTTAGAAAGGGGGTTAATTGTGCGCCTTAAGATACATCAGGAACCACTTCAACTCTACTCAATCTTCCTTAGTAGGACAGTTCACTTTTCTTTCTATAGAAACACTCGCAGCAATGATAAGCATTGAATAAACACTGAGATATAAAACGACCCCGTCAATTGTTGTTATTTGGTGTTGTCCACAAAAAGATTACACTCCAATTTCCCGTAACCGGAATCTAAAGGAAATTTCGATTATTTTGCCTTTTCCATTTCGTATTCTTTAAGCATAACAGAAATGTATTTTCGTTGGCTTTTGCATTTCGAATTCCTGTCTTTAAAAACGTCGAGACCCAAATAGTAGTTTGCATCTCCAAGATTACTTATTCCACCTGGTTGGAAATTAATGCCAAGTCACACAGTAATCGGCGCGAAATTCGTCTGATAACATAAACTACAATGTAAATTATTTATTTCCATTTACTTAAGCAATTTAAATCCTTTACTATTTTAAGAGAAGCCTTCTGTTTCCTTTACATTAAAACTTCTTTGTTGCCGTTTTGTGAATCTCGTGAGAATTCCTTTTGGAATGTTTGTTGGAAAAGATTTGGAAATAATAATGATATATTGCAATAACTAACGATTAGTACAGATTTCTACTCGACATAAATATATATTTTTAAAAATCTATTGTTTTGAAAAAACAAAAAATCATTTAAAATTTTTTTCAGGTTCGCCAAATGTTTGAACAGCGTCGTGGCGTTGGCATTGATCGTAGTCACCCGTTAAAACCTATTGCCTCTACTACGTCCACCATGACTAGAACTACAACGCAACAGAATGGATCGGTGAAACGTTTTCCTGGAGGAACAAACACCATGACCACATCCCGGCGAACAGTTATTAACACAAAACAAACTTCGACGACCATGAAAAATTCCCATTCACATCCAAATACATTTTCATCGAACGGTAACTTATTCGGTGAAGATTTGGATGAGGTTGATAATTTAGAGAGTGAAACATTCCCCAAAGAATTTTCATCACTAAGTTTGGATAATACACGAGTCATGGGTCCAATTGTAAGTGATAATAACAATAATAGCAGAAGTACGAATGGCATACGTAAAGATATTATGGACACAACGATAACAATGGGTAAAAAATCGCCAACCTCTACGAATGGTATTCGACTCAATCCAGTGATAACAAAAAAATCGCCAAGTATCACAGCGCCCAGAACGACAGCTCAACCGAGAACACCAAGTAGTGCGAGTCGAACATCAACGATGTCACGAACGTCAACCATAACAAATGGATCAACAAAATCGCCGTCAAAAACAACTGCGAGCCCTTCGTCAACAAAGAATCCTAAGGTAAGAAAAAATATACGTAGTCATACAACTCAACAAAAAATTCTGGCAGACAAAGCAGTGAGATATTCTAAAACTTCAAATAAATCTACTGAAGAAAGGAAAATTGGTGATAGTTGTTAAAATTGTAAAGTTTGTTTCCTTTTTTACCACCATAGAATGGTGATAGGGGTAAAATAAGTTTGTCGTTCGTTTTGTAACATATCTAAATATCCATTTCCGACAAGGAATTTCCAAATCTAGAGGTATTTTAGGTTCACAAATAGATGTTCCGAATACCTGGTTGTAGGTTTTTTTTTCAACAAATCCTACGTCTTTCTTTGAGACATTAAAACCAACAGCCTTTGTTATTTTATTTATTCATTACAAATTCAAGCCAAAAGACCAAGCATGACTGCGTCTTTTCAGTTTAAACAATATTCTCTGCTGTGTCTATCAACAAATTTATTTTAGTGTGTAAACAAATATATATTTGATATCAAATATTTGTGAATTTACAATACACTCGTACGAAAAAAACTGAAGTGTTTGCAAACATGTTGAGCAAAATATTTGTGGGTTTTATAATTTTTAAGAATTTTGAAAAATTGGCTACGTAAAATAATAATAAAAACTTTCTTTTTTTTCTAGACCACTACAAAAGCCGTTAATGGAAAACCAGCCACATTTGTTATGGTTAGTAAAATACTGCTACCCCTAAGAAAATCTCTAATTTCCTATCCTCACTCCAATTTTAGGCTGTAAAACCTCCTCCTCGTATAAAAACTCCACCACCTGGAATGGCAACTTGCCACTATTGTCAGAGGAACTTTAACGAAGATCGCTTACAGAAACATGAAGATGTGTGCGGTAAAATGACAACGAAAAAACGTAAAATATTCGATGCATCCAAACACAGAGTCAAAGGTACTGAGGCGGAAAAATATGTGGCCAAGAAGGGTAAAACTTCTACAGCTCCTAAAGTATCACCAGCTATTGCTGCTGTCAAACCTACCCAAACGACGGATTCTTCTAAGAAAAGTAATTGGCGAAAAAAACACGAAGAATTCATAAATGCCATACGTGAAGCAAAAAAGGTGCAGGCATATTTGGCCAAAGGTGGAAAATTGAGTGATCTGCCACCACCCCCTCCATCGGAGAATCCCGATTACATTCAATGCCCACATTGCAATCGCCGTTTCAACGAATCTGCTGCAGAACGCCATATACCCAAATGTGCTAATATGCAACACAATAAACCCAAACCCGTGCAGAAGAAACGCTTCTGAACTATGAATAGATCATTGTTCTATTCTAAATGTGGATATAAATGCCACATTTAGTTTTTGTTTACATGTTTTACGTTCAAGAAGAATATTGTATAGAAAATTCATATTTTTTACTAATCATTTACACTAACTAAGCGCTATGCATAAAAAAGAAAAACTAAATTTTTACAAAAACAAAATGCGTTCTACATACTATACTCTGTACATGTGATAAATTATTTGTGAACCCATTATATTTGTTTAGTTTATAGATGCTCGAATGAAACACAATAACGAGTTGACCATTTAATAATAATAAAAAAAGAAAATATGAACAACAACGGTCTGTAGATGATTTCTTTTTTGTTTATTTTAATTTCATTCTACTTTCTCTTCGTCATCCACATCACCTTGAGTATATTTTGATGCACGATCTATAATGGCCTTGACAGCTTTGGCAGCTGTATTGATTTCTAGACCCTCCATGGTGTAGGCCAAATTATCTAAACTGGCATCATCATCATCGGCAAACCAATTGACCAGCATTGCAACGCATCCACCTTCTCGATCTACACCTTCAGTTTCGAAATAAAGCAACTCATCGGCAGTATAGCCCAATTTCTTACCCAATTTTTTCCAATCGTCTCCAATTAGGGGAGCCAATTCTTCTATTTGTTCTTTGGATGCTGTAAGCGGCTTCGAATGGGTGTTGTTATCCTCTTCGGCTTTATCCAAATCGTTTGTTTCTTCTTCGCCTTCAAGAACCCCTTCGTCGTTACCTTCGGTTTCAGTTTCCTGCAAAGTTTCCACTGTTTCTCCAGACGGCACTGCTGCAGATGTACCATTGGATATTGCAGCTGCTTGTTTGGCAGCATCAATGCGTTCTTTATTTAAACGTTTGCGTACGGCTTCTAAGTAGTCAGACGTTTTACATGATGGCGAATTAATGTATGTAAAGAAATGAGGTGATTGGCGGGCGAGTAGGCGTAATGCACGCCATTCAAATGATGTATCATTTTTATCACGAGAACTTTCCAAATAGGTTTCAACTTGAGGTAAAAAGTTACGCTCTTCGCTTTTACATGCTTGTAAATTATCTGGACAATAGTTCCAGAGACGTGTAAGAACATCGCTAAAAGTGAACAAAGGGAGGGAGAGAGAGAGAATTAAATTGTTGCCACTTTGATTCTACTTTACACTTACTTTCCCAAAAAGAATTTTCCTTGCCTATTTGCATCTTTTAGACACTCTCCTAATGTTTTGCGTTCCCGTTTGGCTGGGGGAGGTTTATCATCAGATGTACCCTCTTCGGGTTTCTTAAACTCTTTGCATCCATCATTTTTCCAATTGTTCCACATTTCTTCACGCAGTAACATATGTCTAACAGTACGGGAATACCGTTTTCCATTTGGTGGGGTCTCTTCAAGCAATTGGTACACTTTTGTTTCAGTCTCTTTGATGAAATCCGATTGGGCCTGTGTCAAGGTATTCGATTCCCTATTTAAAAAAAAAGAGAATTTCATTATATTTAATTACTTAATAGAAATCCATTACTTACGCTTTAAATTTTACCGTCAATTGCAAATATTGAAAGAGTATAAGAAATTGCACCAGTACCGCTCGTCGAAAATTTGCATCTGATAATTGTAAAGCCAATAGCTTAGGGTTTGTTAGAAATTTAGCAAAGAAATGGTCGACTTTCTGTACAGATTGATCAATTTCCATTTTCAAATCCATGGCATAACACATATCCACATCCATTTTTTCGTTGATATCATCATTGTTATCTTCCTGCTGTGCAGAAGCTGATCTCAGATCTTCCAGTTTAAAACTGGCAAATGATTCCAAAACAGTTGTCGCATGCTGAAAATTGAAAATTTGTATGGAAATATATGGAGATATTAACAAATCAGCATTTTGCATATCGAATTATAGGGGTATTCACAAAAACTGGATATATTTAATATACAATTATTAACGGAAATAATACTAAATAAGCTTATAGCTCCGTTCCGAACCAATGTCCATTCCAATTACAGCATGTGCTTCTTCTACACAAAACTTTTAAACATCTGCAAAAAATCGACTCTTACTACCCTAACGACAAATCATCAAAAAGAATATCACAGCCAAAGTCAAAAACTTTCCATTGTAATGGACGTAAGGCGAGTTTTCAATTTTAAACAAATTAGGTCGTGTAAGCACATTATCTCAACTACTCGATTAGCCAAATCAATGTTTAATATTTTGGGAAGCAATGCAAAATGTGATCCGACATTGTATCCGTTGACTCATTTCCAGACATAGTATCAAAAGCCAATTATTGACGGTAACAATTTCTCTGAATTCCATGATACTTGCTATTTACTTACGATTTGAAACATTTTCCATGATGCTTTGCTGTAACACTGATTTGGATTGCGAAAGAAATCTTGCAAGGACCAAAATTTACAATATAAATTGTAATCGATCTTTATGGGTATGTCTTCTATATCCTCCAATGTGTCATCCAAATCTTTGCCGTCCACTCCATAATCTGTGACATTTTCCAAATTAAATTCCGATACTATATTCAAACCAGACCTCTCAGAGAAGGGGAAAAACTTGGAGAGGAAAAGTAAAATGCGACCACAGAACACAGTATTTTGGGCGCGACTAAGTCTTCTCAACAAATCGTTGCACATTCTTAGAATGTTATTTTTGCAGGAGGAAAAGAATATCTCCTCCTTCCACACTTCCACCATTTCCTCAACATAGTTGAATATTTTTTCACATTTGTCCAATGTAACCGTTTCAAATATATCTCCCAAGAGGACCACGGGTATGGTAACGGAGACTATTTCTTCTCGCACCGCTTCTACAGATAGCTTCACCAATTTGCCTATCAAATCGACATCACCACTTAGCTTGAACAACAGTATTTCCCGGAATGCTTGATCCATCGGAGATTTCTTGTCATGATCAGAGTTGTTGTTATAGCTGTCATAGGATTTCCTCAATATTTGGACATCGTTCTTCTCAAAAGCATCTTTTAGAGATTTCTGGATAAGGTAGATAGGAGGAATGAATGTACAAATAAACTGCATTTTAATATACATATACACAATGTACATACGGAAAAAGCTGCATGGAGTCCCGTAAAATCTGTGCACTTGCTCATTTTAACTCCAAAGGCCGCTTGCCGGTAAATTCCCAATTGATATTTCCACTAAAATTTGTTGATATTTCGGAATCGACAATGTTTACCGACAGTGTTGTCGTACAACGGATATTTCCATATGTTGGGTATTGTTTGACCAACATTGGGGTTGTCATGGTGGGCTAATGATGTGAACAGTTATCGAAGATACTCAACATTTATCGATATTTGTTACGGGCTTGCCAAGCTGTTTTTATAGAGAAGATAGACGATGAAATGATAGAGGCATCACTGAAAGACACGATACCATATAAGGCGCTTTATGCGCTTTACAGAATATCAGTTATTCCGGACGACAGTGCTCGTGTCGAACATATCCCATATATTGTGCACATTATAAGTTAAGTCCGAAGGCATAATCGATACTGCTGCATGTTTATGGGATCGATAACACATTTACCGATTATTTAGTCATCGCCAACATGTCGTATCGATCCGACACAAACACCGACATTCCGTCCGGAATAACTGATAGTGTGTAAAGCGCATTATGCGCTTTACAGATGATCAGTTATTCCGGACGACAGTGCTCGTGTCGAATATATCCCATATATGCTGCATGTTTATGGGATCGATAACACATTTACCGATTATTTAGTCATCGCCGACAAGTCGTATCGATCCGACACACTGTACGATTCTTTACAAACACCGACATTCCGTCCGGTATAACTGATAGTCTGTAAAGCGCATAAATTGTAAATTAGCATTATTTTTCTGTATGTCGAACGAGCTCATCGATCGGCTAAAATGCATAGAAACAACAGATTTTTGGTTATAAGTTCAGCTGGTTGTTTCCATTTCAGTCGATCGATCGCAATTTGAAAAGTTTTCATATCAATAATACCCTGATTTATTATATTATTGTATTTGTTTCCGTATTTCATTGTAGGATTAATGACTAAAAAATTTAAAATTACGTAATTTTTGAAATACGGAAATGACATTAGAATATTATTATGAAGAAGAGAATTTGGAATGAACCAAGTTTATTTTGTATAATGTTTGAATAGGTCTTTCATAAATCAACAAAAGCTTGTAATCAATCAGTCAATCAATTCAATCCACATCCCTGCCAGCATTTCAAAGTTCCATTTCCTCCTCATCGCCACCACAGACTCGTAAATGTCACTACAACAATCGCCAACTGTGATGGGGGAAGCATATCAAACAATAAAAAATGCACATGAAAATATTTTGCCATCAGAGAGCCATTTTATATTTTGCGCAAGCGCAACTAGTTTCTTATAATTTATTTAAATAAAATTGATAATGAAGTGCTGGAAACATAGTTATTTCGCTTAAAGTTGTGAACGGTATATTGGCAAAAATTTGTTTACTTTCCAAATGGAATAAAGTGATAGTTTTTCAGATATTTTTCCAGACACGCTGCCTCTATTCAGAATAAAAACACTGGCTGATAGACGCTGCAACATGTAACTTTCTACTTGTAACTCAACATTATTCTTTTATTAATGCAAACAATTATATTAAAGTTGATGTGATAGTCGTATAAATGTTATATTTATAAGAATTTATAAATGTTTAATCAAATTAATAAACATCTAAACAATCGTGTTTTACTTGATCACAATTATTCTTTTACTATCTTAAAATTCACTTTTTCTGATTGTTTGAAGGGGCTCTTATTGGCGTCGTTCTAAATTTATTAAAAAAGGCACCTAATAATTCCACTCGTGCGTTCCTTTTTTGTAGTAACTTGGCGTGGTACAGTTTCTCAATAGTGACGGCGCTTTTCCGACGAGTTTTGGATGTCGTATACAATTGTTTTCGACGTGGTGGGGATTCTCAGAAGCGCCGTCAAATTCAAAAAATGTTGGCATGGATAGAGCCACAATTTACAAAGTCAATTTATAGTGTTTTCTTTTCTCAATAAAAGTGTTTTTTCTTCATTTTGTCTGCAACCTAAAAAAATGCTATCATTTCAGTGGGCAGGAAAGAATTCAAAGGAAGAAACAGGGCAGTCGCAGCACTCACGTTTGTCGGCAGTGCTGAACATGCTCGCAATTTGCGTCTATGCGTGTCATTATTTTTTTCTCAAAATAATTCGAAGCCTTTTCGCACTTTTGCGGGTTTTCTGGAAAAGAACCAAAAAAGTACCTTTTTCTGGCAAAATGCAACAAATTGCGCATTTTTTACAAGAAAAGAAAACACCTTAAGGTATTTCGTATCATTCCCATGGGAAAAGTCTGGATGTCTCTTTTGCGAATTGTTACTGAATAATCTTCGGGGCAAAAAAACGCAAACAGGCCTAATATTTCTGCCTGCTTTGATTCTTTGAATCTGGCAACTACTGAATTGACTGTCAGCTGTCATACGATAAATAGTTTTGCTTATTTTTTCGTTATTTAGTTGCGGTTCCAATTTTTTTAATATTAAAGCTATTCTCAAAAAGTTTTTTTTGTGTTCCAAAGATGAGTCAATCTGATATTAAGCATGCCTTAAGGAAATTGGAATTTCCCGCATGTGTCAAAGAAGCTCTTCCACGTATAGGTGATTTCAATACTTCATTCAACAACAATTTATAATTTATACAAATTTCTTTGTAGAAAATCTAATAATTGGAAGAGGCAAGCAGAATTTCACCATGGTACTCATCTCAGAATTTGTGTTCTTGGAAAAGAATAAAGACGTGGACGTAAGACGAGGACAGTCTCCCCAGAATTATCCAAATATGCAAATGAATAAAATACAGGAGTTTCAATTGATTCTTGTACTTATCGAATACTTTTCACAGCCTGGTCCTGATTCCACACGAAATGCTGTATTTTTGTCATTATTCGGTAGTAATCTGACACCACAACGTTCCAAGATTTTGTGTAAACTTATTAGCACCTCGGTGTCGGGTTCTGTAGCTCCACTTCTATCATCTGCCGGAACCTGGATGCAACAAGTAGGCTGTACAACTCCGCCGAGTTTAGAGGTGGCGCAGAGTTTAGTGAGCGATTTCATAATTTTTTCACGAAAAACTTCAGAACAGTTGAAACAATTGCCACTGGTTGCCCCACACTTCGCAGCGAATTTGATGACAGCTGTTGCCGAATTATATTTAAATGATCAGCGAGGACCCCTAATACCTCCTCCCGATGCCTTGTTGGATGTATTCTGTGAATGGGTTACAGAAAATCCGTCATTATGTTTAGCATCTCAACAACCCTTGGCTTTGCCAGCAGGAGCCATTGTAATGCCGGTAGTGACACCCCTGGCAGGTCTCATTCGATGGTCTGTACTGTCTCCCATTGTTTCGAATCGTGTATCCTACAGCACATTGCATTTATCCTTACTACAAACTTTGCTGGAAGTCGTGAACAATGGGCCGCCAAGTGCATTAAATGCTCAACATTTAGCCATGCTTTGTGTACGATTAGTTATGGAAAATGGTGATGCGAATGATGCTAATTTCCAAAAGAGTATGGAACGACTTGCACAAGCAGTACAGGTTGGTCTTTCATCGAACTGTATCTACGGCAATATTCCGCAGTTACTATGTGCAATGGAAAAGTTGCCACCTCATCCTTTAATGAAAATTGTAATAGCAGCAAATAAAACATAGTAATTTTTAAAATGTTTAGTTCATTTTTGCAAAGAACAGCAATGAATATGGGATTTTGTTACACTTACATGTGCTCTATTCAAGTCTTCACTTAAAATAGATTCCTATTCCGCACTAGGTTTAGAGCCTACACCGGGGTTCATTTGAAAAGAAAAATCATCAGAATAGGAAGTATTTACTTCGAGGTTAATTTGGTTGTTAAAGTACAAAAATAAGTGAATAAAAACAATAATTTGTAAGAATTGGTTTTTAAACTTTTTTTGTCGAGAGGCCTATTTTTGTTTTTATAGATCTTCAATGAAATCCAACGAAGGTAGAGGAACGTTGTAATATTTTAGTTATCGCACGTGGTCTTATAGCACCACAACTAACCTTGCCTCATCTGAGGAGACATTCGTGTTAATGTTCTATATGGGATCTTTCTTCAATTTAGTTTCATTGGAATCATTAGAAATCTTCCTCATAACCATTCTCCACACAAGGTTTATTTTATATTCCGTTAACACAGACATCATAGGTTACCCTAGTCCTTAAATTACACGTACTTTCAATTTATGTGGAAAGTATGTTACGGAATTTAAACATATAATTTGTTAAGAAAATTTTATTCTGTCGTAAAACCATACTTTGTCGATGTGCAAAAAGTCTATTACGAATACATTTCAATTAAACTTAAACTGCCTTTGTACTAGATTTAAAACGGTCTAAATCTTCTTGTTTGTTTTAAAGTCTCTATTTTTTTCTTGTCCTCTTCGAATTTCTTGCGGAGCTCCACAATGTTTTTCATTTTTGATTCCCTTATTTGGAATGTGTAGAAATTTGTAAGCTCTTTCTTTTTTCTACCTCTTTCCATTTTCTCTTCCAATTTGCCAATGTTTGATTCCGTCTGTTCGAAACCAGAATTGTTGCCCTGTTTACCCACTGTTACCCAACCGTCAGCATCGGCTTCTGTAGTTTTAGCTGCTTCAGCAGCTTCTTTCTCCCTCTCATCATAAGCAGCCATGTATTCGTCAATATATGTCTGTGTTTTCTCCATATCTAGGATTTTGTCCGTATACTGGCTATGCCATAATTGCATGCCGGTTACAACATAGGACTCTTTGGATGTGGGACTAAATAAATCAACACTTTTAACTTCCAAGGCTCTGCTTACACTGTTGGTAGTTTTAAATACAACATAGGCTACCTTAAAAGTGAATGGGGCTTCTATATTGCTAAATTCTGTAACTTTTTCTTGCCATTTTTGATCCTCGTCGCGACCAGCTTTTTGGGCAAATGTTACAGATACTACTGGTCCGATTTGTTTGAAGAAGGTTTCCAAACTATTTTCGGTAACGTAAGGGGGTACATTTAACAAGAAAAGTGTTCTTCCCTTTGGTTTGTTGGGATCCATAAGGCGTATAAAATGTTCTTTCATGTAAATACTGTGACAATGCTCGGAATCTGGCGAAACCCTTAATGGGACCACTGCAACAGAAATATGTAGACAATGAAGATAATTCTTTGGGGGTATTAATTTGCAAGTCTTACCTTTGTAGCCTTCAATTTCGGGCATTTCAAGTGGGATTTGTATATCGATTGATTCTCAAAATTAAAGGAAATATTCCGCACGTGTTTTGTTTTTGTTTACATTTGATTTTGAGAAACACAGGGTGACATCAAAAAATGTTTCGAAATACGCGTAACGTTTTGACTAATTAAACGATTTAGAATGTTAGTGGAATGTTATCACTTAAAGATATCTCAGTAAACACAAACATTTGAGAATTTTGATCATTTCATCAATACATTTCAAAAAACTAGCTTTGAATGCATAGTGAGAAATTTTTTAGTGGAATCCCGGTTCTCAATATAATTCAAACCCACAACAACAACTTTATCTAATACCTCATTCATATCAGGTTCGAGATCTACCTAAAAGTGGATTTGAAATAGCTCTTTTTACAAATGACAGTTGAAAACTAAACTCATAGAAAAAAGTCTGCTAAAAACATCAGTCGATGTCTGTCGATGTTATATTTTTGTACTTCAGGGCCTAATGAACAACAATTTATAAAATTTTTAGGTTATAAAATTTCCCCAAAGCATATTTAAGAACCAAAAGTTGTTTTTGGTATATTTTTGCACTGTAATATACTTACAAGCTCCTAAATACGATCAGCAAACATTTTGTTTGCTGTTATGCCTTAATTCGTCAAATATTCAGATTTTTGGTCAAATACTATTGATATACATAAAATATTGTGTTAATTATGTTAGGATAGCACCTAAAGGCCGGTACTATGTTCATTCTTGCGAAAAACTTTTATGGAAACCATTATTTCGCACATAGAAAGCGGCGTTTTTTTAGGTAGCTTGGAGCGCTATTTTACAGGGAGCGATATTGGATTAAGTTGGTGGTGTTACTTGTTTTTACAAAATAACATTTTATTTTTCCTTGGGCAATTGATCTGCTATTCCTTTGATCCTTTGTATAGTTTCGGAACAAAAATATGGTCCGTGTTTGATTTATAAACCCGCAGAAATAGTTTTTAATAAATAAATTATTTCTTAATTCACATTGCAAATGGCGCCGTGCTATAAACGTCAGTTTTTCAACACGAAAAAACAAAGTATCACAAATGGAAAAAATTTCGCAAATTTTTCGCATTTTTTGGTTTTGTATGGAGTTTCCACGCGAAAACCGAACAGAGTACCGGCCTTAAGTTGACATTTTTTTTGTTTTAGCCAAAATAAAACATGTTGTAGTGTAATTGAGCTTAAAAAAAGCAGGAAATGTTTGCTATTTCAGCAAACAATGACTTCTGTCCCTTTTTCAGCTGACTTTCTGCTGTTTTAGCAGACTTTTCTACTGTCCCTACTAACAAATTTCTTTGGGTGTAGTTAAAGTGGATTTTGTCATTAAAAAGTTCTAAAACGGTGAACAAACTTCATAATTGACAAAACTTTATGAATTTAATTTAAATTGTATAATGTGATTGATTAATGAACTGTAAATTGATGAATTAATGATATATATATATATATATATATATATATATATATATATATATATATATATATATATATATTATATATATATATATATATATATATATATATATATATATATATATATATATATATATATATATATATATATATATATATATATATATATATATATATATATATATATATATATATATATATATATATATATATATATATATATATATATATATATATATATATATATATATATATATATATTATAAAGTTTTTTCTATTATTTTTTTTTTTATTATAAAATTGAGTAATTTTGAATTACGTTTAGCAAAAGTCTCTACAGTGGAAAAAACTACATTGGAAACTATTTGTCAAATTGAAATTTATTTCCATGTATCAAAATTTTAATTTAATCTAGAGATTAGCAATCATTTTTCTTTTTATGAATAACAAAATTCTTTGAGTGTAACCCACTTTTAAGTGACAGTCAATAGCAAATGATTTAATGGTTTTATATTTCTTTTATTATCGAAAAAGGAGAATGGCATACATTCAAAAATGTTCTTTCGGTTATTAGATGAGGTTGCATCAACAGTTCCGGTGCCTGAATGATGATTAAAATTGACTCATGGTCGGAATTGGATGGTGTTGATCTGGACTAAGTAAACGGTGTCTTTCTGGTTTAGAAAAAACTGCTAAAACAGAAGATTTTTGTCTGCTGAAAAACAGTTGTCAGTGTTTGCTATTAACATCAGCCTTTTTTTTATGAGTGTATATAATGAGAACATACAGAGTGGTGGTTACTAAGTTCGAGTTTAGCTGCTAAAATCAAAAATAAATCTGGAAAAGCAGAATAAAGTTATTATTTTTATATATAAATTTTATTATAACTTGAAGAAGAATCGTCTTAAGCAACATTTTAAAATGGTTATTTTCCTCAAAATAAATTATTAAAGAAAAGAAAAAAGATAATTTAGCGTGATAGTGTGAACTTAATACTGACTTTAACTGAAATGGAATTTTTGGATTTTGTATTTCCTGGATTTTTTTTTATGTTTTCCAGTAAGCAGCATTATTTTGGGGCATTCAAAGATATTCTTAGTAGTCCATAATTATGGCGGCCAAACCGATTAATGTGTTCTTATTTGTTTTGCATTAAATTTTTTAGTCTTAAGGTAAGTACTATGTTCGCTTTTCGAGTTGAAATTTTCGCGGTTACTTTATTAAAACAGTTCAATATGAAGCAGACAAATTAACTCAATTGATGCGCCGTTTCTTGTTCCCCTAGATTTCGGCAAGACTTTACAGGAATATTTTGGTTTTAATTTATAATTTTGATTATTTCAGGAAAAGTAATCGCGAAAATAAAGTGATTTTCAACTCGAAAACCGAACATAGTACCCACCTTTAATTTTAAAATATATCCGTTACATAGAAAAATTTAGTGCAATTGGTATAACCTTTTAAAACTTAAGGAACAAGCTAAATTAAAACAAAATTAACTGTCCTCTCAAACTACATTAGAACAATATTGTAGCATATCTTTAGGCAAAATATTCTCCAACCTAAATGTGACTTAGCTTCAGGAGCTTGTATTTCATAAATAAGTCATTAAATTTTAAATCAAACATTGAGCGACATTTAGTTGTACATAACGTCAAAATTCTCTACCTCAGGGAACATCCCTTTTGCACTGCGCCGAATCCTGTCATCAGAACCAAGTCCTGCAGGGACTGTCAAATGTGTTGGTATTTGTTGTGTACTAAAAACTGACAAAGAAATTCCTATAGTACAATCAATAAAAGCTTTGCTTTTGCCTACGACCTACACCTGAACGATAGTGGACGCGAAGAAGTAGCACAAGAAATAAGAGAGAAAAAAGGGCAATAATTACCTCCGTGGAGTTTTCTTTTCCGTTCACTTGTTGGTTTTAGCCCAAGAAAAACCACACAACAAATAATAAATGCATTTCTATTAATCGTGGAGAAAGACCAAAATCGGAAATCATCGAATCGACAACCACCACATTAGGAATCACAATGAATACAGTGCCAAATCATCCTTTTATTGAGGTGCATGCCATGCATCCTCACCATCAACATCAACCCCATTGCAAGCAACAGTGCTTTGTTTTCACCGAGATAGCAGAAATTGTTGAACTACCCCCCGAGATAACCAAAATTGGTAGTGAGAAAATGCAGAATGGCGTTGTTATATCGCCATACACCAGCAGCAGCAAGGATCCATGTGGTGGTTCCTCGGGAGGCCTGGATTCGCCCATAGACTCAGAGACGAAGTCATCACGAAGTAGGCGGGTATTGATAGTCTTGGCGATTATGATGATTTGTATAGCCATGGCTGGAGGAATACCATTGGCCTTACAGCTAAGGCAGTCATCTCTTCTGGGTAATGATTGAGGTTTTAGTGTCGATTGTTCGCATAGTACTGAATGAATTTTGTTGTGTTACAGAGGCTCGCCTTGGTTTCATACGCCGCTTGCTTAGCGAGGCGCCACTTATAGAGGGATCTTGGAGCCCAAGCAAAGAAATGAACTACAGTACTAGCATGCAAGAAATGCGACAAAAGTATGTAGGAGCAGTTCTCTGGCCCATTGCAGTACCTTGTGGCGCTCAATATCTGGATGCAGTCCAATTAGCCTTGGAAGGAATTGACAAAGCCAAACGTATTACCGCAGTAACCGATTCAATGCATATTGTCGAGTCCGCCGACGAAATGGAACAGACACATATCAGAGGTGAGGTGGCTGTGCTCATGGGACTTGGCGGTGGTCACACCCTCGGCACCAGCTTAGCCGTGTTGAGGTCAATGTATTTGTTGGGTGCTCGTTTTGTGTCCATCACTAGTTTGGAGTGCAACACCGCGTGGGCAGCTTCTACAAAAAATATGGACTATTTGATAGAAACGAATGCTACGAATTCCATAAATGATTTTGGAAAGGTAAGCAATGTGTGGGAAATATCTTGGTGAAAGCCATTTTTGATATGGGTGATGGCACTTTCTTAAAAAATGTAACATCCAGAGCGAAGCGGAAATCGTATAGAAATAGAAAAGTCGGTGCTATCCCGAGGCATTTTTCAGTGAATAATTTACACAGAAGTCGAAAATCGATTTTTTGGTATTTTACAAAATCCACTCAAATCTTAGTCTTTGGATTAAAATGGGAATACGTTTTAACCACAAATCAAAAATGTTAAAAAAAGGCGGAAAGTCCACTTTTTTAAGTTTTCACAATTCGAAAACTCGAACTTTTTTCTTTTTCTGTATGCACATATTCAGAATATATTTTCAGTTAAAATTCTATTTTAATTTGAAAGAATATTGAATAAATAAATTAATTGATTTAATCAGTTAATTACATTTTTAATTAAATCAATAATTTACATTGGTATTATAATTTTATGATATTTTTCTGATTCCCATAAAAAAAACTATTTCAAGGTTCGGCGGAATAGGACTTTCGGTATTGTTTTCTTTCAAATCTGTTTCACAGTTAGAAAATCTAACAATATTAAAGGGTCGAATTTACAAACTATTTTTGATTCATATATTAGTTATTTATTCAGACATTGTCTTTATAATCCTTTGAGTAACATTTTAAAGACTACACTCAAAACACAGTGAAACCACCAGGATGGAAAATTGCCCCCTTTTAAGTTAACTAACGTACTATAAAAATGATTAAGGTCAACAAAACTTTCTTCGTTGACCATGAACTAAAATATAATTAAATTTGCTTTAGTGCCCTGGAGGGTTCACTTTTTTGGTGTATGTTTTATAAAAATAACCAATTAAAAGTTTTATTAAGAAATCATTAATATTTTTATACTTAATATTTTTTTCATGGAATATATTATTTTCAGACTATGCTCTTCGAAATGAACCGCATTGGGATGTTAGTGGAAATATCCCATTTATCGGAAGCGGGTATGGTGGCAGCCCTTAAAACATCAAAAGCACCTGTGCTCCTGACAAACTCAGCACCTGCAACCTTCTGTAATGGCACAAATGTTGCCTCAATACCAGATCGAGTGTTAAGGTTCAGTTCATATAATTTCCTTAACCAAAGGTTATCCACTAACTCTTTTATCTACTTTACAGCCTTCTTCCTGACAATGGTGGTGTTATTATGCTAAATCTCGAGCGTTGTGGTGAACGTTTGTTGGGTGTGAGAGAAGCCATAAATGCAATTAATTTCGTACGCAAAGTAGCAGGTGTTGATCACATCGGTTTGAGTGGAGCTCCCAAAGGATACGCCTTTCTTTTGGCTGAATTAGCACGCGATCGTGTTTGGGGTAATGCCGCCATAAAAAAATTGATTGGTGGAAATGTGGTACGCATCCTACGTGAAGTGGAGACCCTGAAGAATCGGTTACCTCTATACGAGGAGTGGATACCAAATGAGTTGGTGGAGAGTAATTCGTATTGTCGTTATCCCGAATCCTAAACGGATGACCGTTATGAGAGTTTTCACACACCCCCAATGCCCCAATGCCCCATAGTCATATCGGCATTTTTTTAGTGATCTCTCTTGTTTAAAAAGAGTGATAAGATTATCGTATTTGATATTGTGACGGCCGGAAAAGCCAACAACAATTGTATTTAGCAATATTTTTAAATAAATGATATTGAAGTTGTTATTTAGTTGACGAATTTTTTCAAAATGAAATTCTTATCAAAAGATGTATATTATATTAAATAAATGACAAAGAAAAATTATTAATAAAAAATAAAAATTAAATAACTCGCAAACGAATTCAAAAAAAAAAAAAAGCAAACAATAAAGAACCAATTTTCATTATAAAGTTCAAATAAAAATTGAAAATGATTTAAATGATTTGTTCTTATTTCCGTGGACTTCAAAAATGTGAATATTTTGCCTATTAGTTGACACTCTGTGTGAGATTTCATAAAAAATCAATCAGCATTCAATCATCCATGTCCGAAAAGTGATATTGAATACATAGTTTTTATACCCTAAATATATAATATTTAAGTTTGTTAATATATAAGTTTGATCTGCCAAAAAATGTGCATATCAGAAATATTGAAATATATACCGATCGACTCAGAATCACCTCCTGAGTCGATCTAGCGCTTGGTATCCGTCCGTATGTCCATGTATTTCTTGCTCACAGGATTCCGGTCGCAATTATTAACCGATTTTTATCAAATTTGGTACAGGGAGTTTTTTGAGCACAAGGACGATCGCTATTGAATTTAGAAGAAATCGGATCAAATTTACATATAGCTCCCATATATATGTATCGCCCGATTTTCCCAAATTTGGCCACAAAGCCCTTATTTATCAACCGATCTTACTCAAAGTTGGCTAAATGTAATCTTCTATAGCACTAACTGTATGTGCAAAATTTCATCGAAATCGGTTCAGATTTAGCTATAGCTCCCATATATATATGTACCGCCCGATTTTTCAAAATTTGGCTATAAAATCCTTATTTATCAACCGATAGTACTCAAAGCTGGCCAAATGTAATTTTCTATAGCACTAGCCATTAGCGTAGCTAGACAATTTTCCTAGGGGAGGCTATAGCCCCCCTAGCTAAAACTTTATAGACTGAACTTATAGGTTCAACTAATGTTTTATTTCATAAAATTGAATAAAAAATAGACATCAAAATAACTCGAGAATCAATTTATAATAAAGCAACTAAAAGTACCCTACGGGAAATTGGTGCAAATTGCCACTGACGGACCTATCACAGAACTGGTACCTGTGCTCCAGTTAGTTGCAATTTTCACATTTAGTGAAATAAAATTATCAGAATAACCTTTTGTTCGACATATTTCAAAAACATTTTTTTTCATTTCGGGTTTAAATAGGAGCCCAAATTGAAAGAGATTTCTAAGAGTTTGTCCGAGACTGGTTCCTGAGGACCTGTTTATGGGTTGCTCCTGCTAAATTGTCCCAGGACGTGTCCTTTGGGGTGAGTCCAAAGGACACGTCCTAAAATGTAAGTTTACTCCGTCAATGACAAATGACAAGTTCATATTACATTCATCGCTTCTCCGCCAATTTTGTACCACTTCCAGACCCAAAAAGAACATTTTCACTTCTTTTTTGGCGACGCTTTTTTGCAGCATTATTAAGATATTAATTTATGAAAGAATAGTTTTAATATCAATTACTATTTTTTATTCAACTAAATCATAAGTTCAACCACAGCTTTATTTCATAAATATCAGACTTCTACCACAACCCAAGTAATTCGATTGTGCATGAAAGTCTATAGTGGAGCTTTGTGCGTTGTACGAGTATATACTTGTTTAATTTTTATAAAAATGTAAAATCGTAAATAGGTTTTCAAATCCTGGGGGGCTAAAATTTTTCTGGGGGGGTCTAAGCCCCCTCCCCAGAGGCCTTCCTACGCTTATGGCATTAGCTGTATGTGCAAAATTTCATCGAAATCGGTTCAGATTTAGATATAGCTCCCATATATGTATAGCCCGATTTTCCCAAATTTGACCTTATGGCTAGATTCAGTCTTCTATAGTACTAATACTATGTGCAAAATTTCATCGAAATCGGTTCAGATGTTCAGATATATGTTCAGATATATGTATCGGTTCAGATATATGTATCGCCCGATTTTGAAAAATTTGCCCCTAAAGACTTATGTTTGACCATAGAGGCATTATTTCTTAACTGATCTTACTCAAATTGTGCACAAGGTAACCTTTTGTGGTATTAATCAAACCCGCAAAATATTATGCAAATTCAGATTTACATATAGCTTCCATAAATATGCATCGCTCGATTTTCCCAAATTTGGCCATAATACTTTTATTTATTAACCAATGTTACTCAAATTTCAAATTTTGATGTACTAGCCGATCGTATTTATGCGTACTTGTAGCTCTAACATGAGAATATTGCTCGATTTTTACAAATTTGGATTTATTACCAACACTAATTGAGCGATTTTCTCTTTTTTAATAATGGGCTCAATATTAGTGGCATACTAACCCCGTAGGTGCAATATCAACTACAGCCAGTGTTGCTAGAAGTAGGGGAAATTCCCTATATGTAAGGTTTTTCTAATATATAGCGTCTTGTAGGGACGTAGGGCCACAATGTAGGGACATTTTCACTCAACACAATTTGTAATATTTTTTACATTTTGGTGGCTCTAGAGGAGGAAATTAGAAGCCGGCAAGGCTTGATCTTTAACAATGTGTGGTAGCAACAGTTACCACTCGTGCAAAAAAAAAATCTAACAAAATTTGAAGATTACCATAAATTACCACAAATCTACCAAACAAATATTTCTATAGAAATTTTTGTTAAAACTTTATTCCTGTAGAAAATTTTGTAAACATTTTATTTCTATAGAAAATTTTGTCAAAATTGTATTACTATAGATTTTTTTTTTCAAAATATTATTTCTATAAAAAATTTTTTCAAAATTTTATTTCTATAGAATATATTATCAAAATTTTATTTCTACAGAAAAGTTTCTCCAAAAATTATTGTAGAAACTTTTTCCAAAATTTTATTTCTAAAGGGTGATACGGTCAAAATTTAATCAAGGGAAAACGCGTGTAAATCGGTGAAATCGTTTCAGGAAAAATATCCAGTTTGCCTTGAACTGCTGCTCGTCCTTAGCAGTTTTTTTGGTCTTCTTTAGGTTCCGCTTGACAATAGCCCAGTATTTCTCAATTGGGCGGAGCTCTGGCGTGTTGGGAGGGTACTTGTCCTTGGGAACCACCGATACGTTGTTGGCGGCGTACCACTACATGGCCTTTTTACCGTAATGGCAAGATGCCAAATCCGGCCAAAACAGTAGTTTTTCTTTATTTTAAGGAACATTTGCCATACTTCAAAGATCCACAACTTCAACAGAGGGACGCAAAATTTAAAAATTTGTGTCCTAAATTTAATGAAAAATTTTTTGAAGCAAGAAATTTTTTAAAGAATTTTGTCCTTAGCATTGCGTAAATTTCGAGTCCTAAAATTTAAGTTGCATAATCTTCCATATTAGGCCAACATTTTTTTCAGTGTAGAAATACAAGTTTGCAAAATAAGATTTTTTTGTTTGATTATTTTTGGCTTGAGTGGCAACCGTTCTTCCAATGCGTTAATGAGGCACGTCTGTATAAACATGAGCTTTATACAGACGTGCTCTCCTCTCAATAAGTCCATTGTTACACGTGCACCCACACCCTCAAACAAAATCGCCTCTGTAACATATACCCCAAACACATTTTGCTTCAAGCATATATATTTTCAGAATTGGTGCAAACCAAATATTGTTTGCATTGTTCAAACATATTATGTTTCACCTTAGGGTAGTAAAAAATTTTAATGAAATTTTCTTTATGTGGATATATTTTTAAGGCGCCAACTGATTACTTCCATTATTTTACTTGTAGCATACTCTCTAGGTCTCACTTTCTAAACACATATATGTTTATAGGCTTTTTCCAAATTAATATATATTTGCACCTAAGCATATTATAGTTACAAACATTTTATGTCCTAAACATAACATGTTCTAATATATTAATATATATGTCCCAAACATGTTATGCTAGTTATTAACATTATATGCTTGCACTTAAAAATATTGTGTTAAAAAATTTGAGTTGCAAACATTTAATTTTTACACCCAAACATATGAAAAACAGTCTTTTTCGTTCGGGCTGAGAAGGAATATGATCACCTGAAAGTAAATTGCAAGTATAAAGTGGCTAATGCTATGGTATCATGGGTCTTAAACTTTTGCGTTTGTTTTAATATTTTTATATAGCTGTAAATTTTTTTGGACAGCTCTGTTCGCAAGGGAACTATATTTATATTTCATCCGATGTACATAATATTTTGCTGGATACGCTTTTGCAGGTTTCGATTAGTAATGCGAAGAGGCAAATTGAGATGAGATCGGTAAGTAAATGGGGACCATATGCACATAGGTAAAATTCAAACGTCAATACGAGGACACATATGGATGGCCCTCATCTTCAATACTGTTGAAATCGTTCCAAAAATTTGATGACCCATCTTGACTATAAAGCTAAAACGTATTTACAAATAGGAGGTGTCATTCATGACTTTATTTTAAAGGCTCTTTTTACTTGGAACATGACATAATTTATAATTGAGTCTTATTGAGTCGAGTCTATTTGTGTTTTGTATTCTGAACAAAGTGCTTTGCCTTCATTGCGCATTTTTAAAATGTTGCTAGTAACCTAAACCATGCTATCATTTCAGCGGGCAGAAAAGAATTAAAAGGAGCAAACAGCATATCTGCTTCTGAGGGCAATCGCACCACTCTCTTTTTTCACAACAGAATTCGAAGCCTTTTCGCACTTTTGTCTGTGTTTTTAGAAAAGAACCTAAAAAGGTAATTTTCAGGGCAAAATGCAAAAAAGTGCGAATTTTTAACAAGAAAAGAAAACACATACAGTGGGGAGCAAAACCGATTGCTTGTTGACCACATAGAAGTATGCCGTATTTGCTTAATATAAAAACCATCTATTGAGTCCAATTGCTACAAAATTTATTTCATTTATACTTTATTTCCTGATAAACAAAACTATACATTGAGATAAGTTATATACATATACTAATGCATTTATTAAAAAAGTAAGTCTGAATGCAGTTTTGCATTTTATGTCAAATGTCTTAGTATTTAGCCCATAGTCTTTTGTTTCTAATTATGATTTTAACACTTCTTGACATACTTCTACTAAGTTTTTATACCCTCCACCATAGGATGGGGGTATATTAACTTTATCATTTCGTTTGTAACACATCGAAATATTGCTCTAAGACCCCAGGTTAGGTTAGGTTAGGTGGCAGCCCGATGTATCAGGCTCACTTAGACTATTCAGTCCATTGTGATACCACATTGGTGAACTTCTCTCTTATCCCTGAGTGCTGCCCGATTCCATGTTAAGCTCAATGACAAGGGACCTCCTTTTTATAGTCCGAGTCCGAACGGCGTTCCACCTTGCAGTGAAACCACTTAGAGAAGGTTTGAAATGTCACCAGCATTACTGAGGGGGGATAATCCACCGGTGAAAAACTTGTTGGTGTTTGGTCGAAGCAGGAATCGAACCCACGACCTTGTGTATGCAAGGCGGGCATGCTAACCACTGCACCACGGTGGCTCCCCATAAACCCCATAAAGTATATATATTCTGGGTCGTGGTGAAATTCTGAGTCGATCTGAGCATGTCCGTCCGTCCGTCTGGTGAAATCACGCTAACTTCCAAACGAAACAAGCTATCGACTTGAAACTTGGCACAAGTTGTTGTTATTGATATAGGTCGGATGGTATTGCAAATGGGCCATAACGGTCCACTTTTACGTATAGCCCCCATATAAACGGACCCCCAAATTTGGCTTGCAGACCCTCTAAGAGAAGCAAATTTCATCCGATCCGGCTGAAATTTGGTACATGGTGTTAGTATATGATCTCTAACAACCCTGCAAAAATTGGTCCACATCGGTCCATAATTATATATAGCCCCCATATAAACCGATCCCCCGATTTGGCTTGCGGAGCCTTTAAGAGAAGTAAATGTCATCCGATCAGCCTGAAATTTGGTACATGGTGTCAGTATATGGTCTCTAATAAATATGCAAAAATTGGTCCACATCGGTCCATAATTATATATAGCCTCCATATAAACCGATCCCAAGATTTGACCTCCAGAACCTCTTGGAAGACCAAAATTCATCTGATTCAGTTGAAATTTGGTACGTGGTGTTAATATATGGCCTCAAACACCCACGCAAAAATTGGTCGAAATCGGTCCATAATTATATATAGCCCCCATAAAATCCGATCCTTAGATTTGATCTCCGGAGCCCCTTGGAAGAGCAAAATTCATCTAATTCAGTTGAAATTTGGTACGTGGTGTTAATATATGGTATCCAACAATCATGCAGGAATTCGTTCATGTCAATCCATAATTATATATAGCCCCATATAAACCGATCCCCAAATTTGACCTCTGGTGCCTTTTGGAGAAGCAAAATTCATCCGATCTGGTTGAAAGTTGGTACGTTGTGGTAGTATATGATATTTAACAACCATGCCAAAAGTGGTCCATATCAGTCCATAATTATATATAGCCCCCATATGAATCGATCCCGAGATTTGGTTTTGGAGCCTCTTGGAGGAGCAAATTTCATCCGAGTCAGTTATATATAGCCCTCAGATAAATCGATCCCACACCCTCACAAAAAATCGCTTCTGTAACATATACTCCCAAACATATTTTGCTTCAAGCATATACATTTTTGGGTATTGCCCAAACATTTATATGTTTGATCTCTACCAATATATAATATGTTTGAAAGCATATTGGTCTAAACAATATATGTTTGGGTAGTCTAAGTTCCAAACATTTTGTATTTTTGCATCCAAATTCAATAATGTTGTCTTCCAAAAAACAATATGTTATTATGTGACCATATAATATGTTTGGAAGCATTTTGCACCCAAAAATATTATATGCTTAAAAAAAATTCTCCCAAACAATATTGTGCTCAAAATTTTATTTATTTATTTATATATTTACAATCATAATGAATTATGAAAATAAACAGGTAATATAGGTGCTAACAACATAGGTTTTCGACCTGAATGCTCAAAATTTTGTTTCTGCCCAATTGTATATTCCCCGACATCTTTCTCACTTCCACGAGATTTTTTAGTTCTTAGCACCTTTTTCTGTAATACAAACATTGTAGAAGAAATTATTAAATTTTATGATTTTTTTTATTTTAATTTTACCTTTTGCCGGACGGGGATTCGAACAGCGGACCACACAGTTTGTAAGGATCAAAGAAGTAGCTGATCAATTGCCCAAGGAAAAATAAAATGTTAATTTTGTAATAACAAGCAACATCCACCAACTTAATTCAATATCGCTCCCTGTTAAATAGCGCTCCAAGCTACTAAACACATATATGTTTATAGGCTATTTCTAAATTAATATATGTTTGCATCCAATATTATATTTACAAACATTTTATGTCCCAAACATAATATGTTCTAACATATTAACATATATGTCCCAAACATGTTATGCTAGTTTATGAACATTATATGCTTGCACTCAAAAATATTGTGTTTAAAAATTTGTGTTCCAAACATATAATGTTTAAGCCAAACATATGAAAAACAGTCTTTTTCATCCGTGCAATCACACATAAATTGGTCCATACCAAGTTCATAATTGTAGCCCTCATACAAGCGACCCCCATATTTCAATTCTGGCTCTCCACGTACCGCGCAAAAGTGCGTATCGATTCGTAATTATTTGTAGACTTACCTATACATAACTTGTTTGTCTAATATATACCACGTATGGACTAACTCACAATTTAGAAAACGATGTTAAGAAGTGTTAAGATACCTTGCCATCGGTAAGTATTACCACAACGCAAGTAATTCGATTGTGGATGACAGTCTTTCGCAGAAGTTTCTACGCAATACATGGTGGAGGGTACATAAGATTCGGCCTGGCCGAACTTACGGCCGTATATACTTCTACTTTCTTTTGGAATATCCGACTAATTGTGCTGAAGTTGGCTCTAGGTCTTATTGCGATTTTTTGGTGCTCTTTGGTGTAATCTCAAGCGCCTTTTAATCAGAGACCATAAATCTCAATAAGATTGAAATCAGGGCTTTGTGGTGGCCTTTCTTAAATACTGTGCTCTAACACCATCAAGTATGTAAAATCAAATTTAAAAGAGATTAGCATTTTGAATTCATCTTTAGTGGAGTTATTCGCTTCTTTGGCTCGGAATCAAAACCAAAAGAAAAACAAAATCTATGGAACCGGGCAAGCATTTTCTCAGATAATTTGGTGAAAAAAAGTTCATAGTTCGATCCAATTGAATTTACTTTCGTATTTAAATATTTTGAATTATTAAACTTTATAGCAGGCTGCTAACTTAAAACCATTTGCCTGAGATGAAATTTATGATAAGTATAAAAGGATAGTGGAATATTGGGCCTGAATTTAATTATTTATTTATTATAACATTTTGTATCATTTATCGTCTCTCACGGCAATAAATTTGTCGCAATTTGGGATTTGTAGGTCATAGGTAAACATTCGAGCAATAAAACCATGCACCTTCGGTGTTATACTACCCATGCCATTACCCAAAACAAGCCAATCCGCCACACGAGAAAAACAAATCTTCAATGTAGAAGAGATTTCCCATAAAAATTATTCTTAATGCAGACATTTACGAGTGCATTTGTGTGTGATCATAAATACTTAAACACACAAAAATTTCATACTCAACGGATAAACATTTATGTTAAGGTAGTATGATATTATTACAGTATGTAGTTTGGTACATAAATACCCACACACACATATATATGAATGTTGGCTTATGGCCGTGTGGATCACCGCCCATTCACATACTCACATAATGCATACCGAAATACTTTTACCGTTTGTGACACTTTATCGTCTCGAAATTTATATCCGGCCAGTGGCACTTTAACTCAAGTGTTTCGAATTTCCGTTTCCGTTCTCGAATTTGTTTTGTTGACATTCGTGTGAGTGTGAGTGGTGACATTAAGTGCAGACTGAAGTGGTAACAAGGCCAAGGTTTGAATGTATTCCAACCTATTCAGGGCTATTGTGGAATGTTTGGTAAGTAACCTCTTGAATTAATCAACAATTTATTATATTAACGCAACATAATTAATGTGTCAAATACACTCAATTGAACACGTAAACTTAAACTCAAACACTCACAGTCACAGTCACATCCAATTCAATACACAACCACACCAGCCATTGTATGCGTGTAAATGCATTTGTAAAGAGCAAAAGATATTCTCCTAGCTACTAATGCATATTTATTGTGCTGTACTGTGGTCTCGATAACAATTTTATGGTTCCAATGTAGGGGCTACACATTACAAATCGCACACTTGTTGCTAAATTATTTATTTAGTGAATTGAGAGATATACATTTTCAATTGGAAATTATTGCGTGCTGAGAAGAACCATGATTGTACAAGGGATGTCATTTATTTGGCGGGATTGGACAATCTGCCAACTAACAGATCTTTTAAAAAACTTGACACTTTGAGATTAAACGCATTCAGAACGTTTTGAAATACGAGCTCTTTTTTTGATACCCACCACCATAGAATGGTGACGGGGGTATAATAAGTTTGTCATTCCGTTTGTAACATATCGAAATATCGATTTCCGACTATATAAAGTATATATATTCTTGATCAGGGAGAAATTCTAAGACGATATAACGATGTCTGTCTGTCTGTTGTAATCACGTTACAGTCTTCAATAATGGAGGAATCGTGCTGAAATTTTGCACAAACCAGGTTTTGATATAGTCCCCATATAAACCGACCTCCCGATTTGCGGTCTTGGGCTTATAGAAATCGTAGTTTTTATCCAATTTGCCTGAAATTTGAAATCTACAGGTATTTTATGACCATAAAGAGGAGTGCTAAAAATGGTGAGTATCGGTCCATGTTTTGGTATAGGCCCCATATAGACCGACCGCAGTTTTTATTCAATTTACCTGAAATTGGAAATCTAGAGGTATTGTAGGACCACAAATACGTGTGCAAAAATTGTGAGTATCGGTTCATGTTTTGGTATGGTCCCCATATAAAACGACCTCCCGATTTTGGGTCTTGGGCTTATAGAAATCGTAGTTTTTATCCAATTTGTCTGAAATTGGAAATCTAGAGGTATTTTAGGACCATAAAGAGGTGTGCCGAAAATGGTGAGTATCGGTCCATATTTTGGCATAGCCCCCATATAGACCGATTTCCGGATTTTACTTCTTGGGCTTCTAGAATCCGAAGTTTCTATCCTATTTGCCTGAAATTGGAAATCTAGAGGTATTTTCGGGTCATAAAGAGGTGTGCCGAAAACGGTGAGTATCGGTCCATATTTTAGTATAGCCCCCATAAGAACGATCTCCCGATTTAACTCCTAGGGTTTCTAGAAACCGTAGTTTTTATCTGATTTGCCAGAAATTGTAAATATTCTGGTATTTTAGGCTCAAAAAAACGTGTATCGGATTAAGTTTTTATCGGTCCATTTGGTAATACCTCCATTTGGTAATACCTCCATATAGTGTAGAAGGCGCACTGATCATGAAAATTGCTTGAAACTCAATGTAAAATTTCCAGATTTTACTTCTACAGATTTAAGATTTCAAATCACGACGTTATTTTATAATTTTCTTGCACACTTACAAGAGATGTTAATGATTCCTCTAAAACTCAAACAATAATGGTTCTTATAAATCCAGAATCTGATATAGTCCTTATAGGTGAAATCTTTAAATTTATCTTCGGGAAGTGTCCTCAAGTCCTCAGGCCCTCCTGAAATTTCAAAGGAAACCCTAATATTTGGTTCATGCTGGTGGTTATTTAAGATTCGGCCCAGCCAAACTTAGTGCTGTATATACTTGTTGTGCAACTTATAAGATTCATCTCGTCCAAAAGCTAGTACTAAATCGTTAATATTCTCATGAGACTAGTAGCAGTAATAGTGTCTTTATTTCATAATTTTGGTAAGTTAAAATTTTAGTTAGTTGTTTTTACAAAAACAAAATTTCAACAAAGTAAATCGAAACAAAGATTTAGTGTTATGACATGATGTCGTTATATAGATGCTCTAAGTGGTTTCATTGCAAATTGAAATGCCGCTCGGACTCGGCTTCAAAAAGAAGGTTTCTTGCCATTGAGCTAAACATAGAATCAGGCCATCATTCATTGATAAGAAAGAAGTTATCCACTTATGGCATCACAATGGACTGATAAGTCTACACCCCCAAAAAAAAGTGAACCCAAAATTAACGAAGGTGTATGTTTATTTTAGAAAATTTGAACTAATATTTAATTGCAACATGTTACATATAAGTTAATTCTTTTTGTCAAATTGAGGAAAATTTATTAAAAATATTTTTTTTTCTATTATTTAAGAAAATTGTATATATATTGTAGGAAAAACTTGGATTTAAAAAATTGTTAAAATGTCATTAGCAATGTACAAATTTCAAGACTGGTACAATTTTAGTAAAATTTACTATTTGAGAGACTTATTAACTCAATTTAACCCAAATGCTCCCATTTTAGAAAAATATGAACTATTTTATTATTTAGTAAAATTGAGCACTATATTTTTATAAAATTTATTTGTCTTATTTTAGTTCACGTCATTATTCAAATAAGGAGCATTTACTCACATTGGGCAAAATTTAACAAAAATCAACTAATCTTCATTAACTAAAATAAAGTTCAATTGTCTATGGTATGTAGCGTCTATGTAATTTGTACATATAAATGGTGGTTAAATTGTAAGGGCCGATGTTGAATGTGAACCACACCTAAACGCCAAGTTTTTTTCCGAATTTAATGTAACATTTCTCTATTTCAGACTTACTCAATTTGAACCATGGAGAGATACACAATCCAACAACGTGTTAATTGGTTCCAAGAAATGGCAACAGTGGATGATTAATTTTCGAAGAAAATCATCTTCAGTGATGAGGCACATTTTCACCTCAGTGGATTCGTCAATAAACAGAATTGCCGCATTTGGGCGAATGAGAATCCAAGAGTGATTGTCGAAAAACCAATGCACCCACAAAGAGTGACTGTTTGGTGCGGTTTATGGGCTGGCGGCATCATCGTATTTTCCAAAATGAGGCCGGTCAGGCAGTTACTGTGAATGGTGTTCGCTATCGTGAGATGATAACGAACTTTTTATGGCCCGAATTGGAAGATATGGATGTGGACGATATGTGGTTTCAGCAGGACGGTGCCACTTGCCACACAGCTAACGAAACAATGGCTCTTTTGCGCAACAAATTCAATGGACGTGTTATCTCACGTAATGGCAATGTCAATTGGCCGCCAACATCATGTGATTTGACATCGTTGGACTTTTTTCTTTGGGATTATTTGAAAGAAAAGGTGTACGTCGATAAGCCAGCAACAATTCAAGAGCTAAATGATGAGATAATTCGGCACATTAACGGCATATGCCTCAGCGTCATCGAAAATTTGGACCATCGGATGAAGCTGTGCCACCGAGGTCGCGGCGACCATTTGGCCGATATTTTGTTTCATACATAATTGAGTAATATCAATATATCATAGTAAAATAAAATTACAATAATTTCCTAAATAGTTTGTGTTTTATTCAAAATCAACATCGGCCCTTGAAATTTTAACCACCCTTTACATGTAAGCATGGTAATAAGCACATGAGTGTGCGTCTTGAAAAACAAACGGTAAAAAGTTAAACTGAAAACTTGTCTGACGGGCAAACCTTAACAACATTTACGTTCTTTTCGCTGAAGAGTGCACAGGCTCATTACAGTTTCGTTGTGAATAATAAACATAGATGGTGGGTGCGTTAAATTGGTGTTTTTTTTGTATATTCGCAAGAAATTTAGTGTAAATTTTTAATCTTTAGTGAAAATGCTCCGGGGAAGTAAACTTTCAGATGAAGAAGGCGGAACAATTACCGTAATGAACCTTGGTTGCAAAAAAAATGGATGACTGGATACGGCGACACGACTATCATTCTTTTGGTCTTAGAAACAAGAGACTTTTTTTCTTAAGTGAAAGTCACAATATATGATTATTAAATTACTTAATTTAACAATAAATATTATTTTCTACTGTATATATTTCAAAGATCTTAAAAAAAATGATAATAAATAATACACTACCAATGACTACACACAAATGCAATAATTGGTTGGCTTTCATTAATATAACGTTTGTGTTCTTTTATACAACGCTCGCCTTTCATTCATACAACGTATAAGCTGCATCCATACAATGAATAAATTTCATTCATACAACAAATAATATTCATTAATACAACGAAAAGGCTACGTAATAGCAACGTAATTATTGGTTAGTACTACGAAATGTATTCCATAAAGGGTTTCATAAATATAACGTAAAATTACGTTGTTATAACGAAATGCTACATTGGCTCACTTTTAATGAAGAATTTCGTTAATACTCGTAGAAGTTCATCGTATTAACGAAACTTTTTCTACCAGTGCAGAGAAGTTTTGAAACCCTCAGAAATGTCACCAGCATTACTGAGGTGGGATAATCCACCGCTGAAAAACTTTTTGGTATTCGCTCGAAGCAGGAATCGAACCCACGACCTAGTGTATGCAAGGCAGGCATGCTAACCCTTGCACCACGGTGGCTCCCAACCACTGTGTTTGATAATGCCATAAAATGCAGATAGCAGGTTGTAAGTGTTCCCAAATTTCTCACTGACACCATCGCCCACCTAGCCAAAGGCTACAACTACAGGTGACATTATGTTTTTGGCAATTTATGGCTGCATAATGTATACGAAAATACACGAACACACACACTAACGAAAGCTTCTGAAGAGCAGTAAAAGTATGTGTGTATTAAATGTCTTCATACACATTTAAGAATATTAAGAGAGCACGCACTCACCATATATCTAAGGACATAATTTTATGTTTGCTTCTAATGAATATTCGAATATACTCGTACAGACCAATGAACACACAAATGGCACCCACACAAATCGACCATCCACAAAATTATAGAACTCTGAGACATATGGAAGACAAGCTCATGCCGGTTGGTGGTAAACAGTTTTATCTATGTCACATGACATGCTAAATATATTTATTATTATGTTATTTGCTGTATGCTTAATACATTCGCCTTTGCATTTGCATTCTCACATATTCATTTGCATTTGTGGTCAATTACATAGTCCCTCTACATTAAAATTACACTTGATTTGCCATACGGTACGCAAGGATGTCTACTATTGGGAAGGCCTTTAAAAGGACTAAAATCTATGCTAAATATACTCTTTTAAGTTTTTCTACTTCCATGTTTTCATGCTACTTATTTTGCAGTTATAGGAAAATTAATTGTTTTATACCCACCACTATAGAATGGGTTTGCCATTCCATTTGTAGTAAATTTGTTGCAATCTGCCAACTGAAAGCTCTATCGTAAAGCTTGACATTTTTGAGGTTAAAAGTACTCAGAACGTTTTGATATACGAGCGTTATTTGTGTTGTTTACAGGGGCTATATCATAATCTGGACCGATGTGCTATCTTCGAACTTGACCTGCCTGCAGACGAGTTTGTGCAAAATTTCAGCATGCTAGACAGACATACAGAAGGACAGACGGACATGGTTATATCGTCTTAGAATTTCTCCCTGATCAAGAATATATATATATACTTTATGTAGTCGGAAATCGATATTTTAATGTGTTACAAACGGAATGACAACTTATTATTCTATGGTGGTGGGTATAAAAACTGAGAGGTAAACGTTTTTCGACACCTGGAGAAGCGAGAAGAAGTTTTCTAATCCCGAAATATATAGAAGGCTGCCCTTGTATTTTAAGAAACAAATCGTATTCGTATATTTGAGCTCGCAAAACTATTTTTTCAGTGCATCATCGTTTACACAATTTCATTCTTTTTTATAAAAAAATTTCAAAATATAGCGAATTTCTCCATTATGTTCATGTATTTTTTAACAGTTGTAAACTTTTTTCAACTACAACGCCCTCAACGACATCTATTGACAAAAGAATGAAAAAAAAACATTTTATAAAAAGTGGCACCAAAAAGCCACTCGTCATAAAAATAGACATTGAAAATTACTCATTGAAATTTAAAATTCAGGAGATTAACTCGGTTAGGTTAGGTGGCAGCCCGATGTATCAGGCTCACTTAGACTATTCAGTCCATTGTGATACCACATTGGTGAACTTCTCTCTTACCACTGAGTGCTGCCCGATTCCATGTTAAGCTCAATGACAATGAAGGAGGTCCCTTTTTATAGCCGTGTCCGAACGGCGTTCCACATTGCAGTGAAACCCTAACCGTGGAGCCACCGTGGTGCAATGGTTAGCATGCCCGCCTTGCATACACAAGGTCGTGGGTTCGATTCCTGCTTCGACCGAACACCAAAAAGTTTTCCAGCGGTGGATTATCCCACCTCATTAATGCTGGTGACATTTCTGAGTGTTTCAAAGCTTCTATAAGTGGATTCCCTGCAAAGTGGAACGCCGTTCGGACTCGGCTATAGAAAGGAGGTCCTTTTCATTGAGCTTAACATAGAATCGTTAAGCTCTCAGTGATAAGAAAGAAGTTCACTACTGTGGTATTACAATGTAGAGGTGTGCACGTGAGTAACAGTTTACTCACGCACACTCACGACGGAAAAATCTTACTCACGCACGATATTGTTTGGGAGGACTCACGCACACTTACGAAAAGAAAATTTGTACTCACGCACACTCACGCACGAACATGTCGTGACTCACATAAAATACCGTGACTCACGAAAAATATCGTGACTCAAGAAAAATGTCGTGACTCACCAACAATTTTTTGAGTAATTTACCTTAGCGACGTGTCTGAAAACATGAGCATTATTAAAATCGAGAGCGTTATTACACTCTTAACATCCCAGGTGTAACTAAAATTGTAAATGAATTCAACTCTTAAACGTTTTATGTTGGTGAGCGGGATTATTTTCGTGAGCACAAATCTTTACTCACGCACGCTCACGAAGATAATATTTTCGTGACTCACGCTCACGCACGACATTTTAGTTTGTTAATCACACTCGCGCACACTCACGCCGTTGCCATGAGCGTGACTCACGCGTGAGTCTCGGGTTGCCACTATACCTAACCTAACCTAACTCGGTTAGTATAGAAAATTGTCTATGCACTCTAGGACACATTGCGTTAAAGAAGGAAAAATTGCTGATAAATATCATATTCGAGTCATAAATTCCATTATTTGTGAAGACACTGATCATTTCCGTAATTTGGGACACTGATCATTTCCGTAATAACGGGATTTGGGATCAAATTGTATTAAAAATATGACAGTAAAAGTGAATGTAAAAAACAAGTGGCACTGAATGACAAAAAGTTGGCACAAAAATTGAAAAAGTATGGCATTAAGTGGCACAAAAATATCACCAATTGAAAATGTAGCAAATTTGTCACTAAAGTGACACAATGGAAACGGTGCTCTCAAATATTTGTTGATATCGCCCTTAATTTCATTGGGCCTCATATATGCCCTTAATGCCACTCTACAAAATTCTCTACACATATTCTTCATTACTCACATTGAGAGCGTATTTAAATATTCGTCGTCTTGTGGACTTGGATGTTGTAAAATGTGAACTGTCGAGACTATAATTTAACATTGCCACATGCTATTCACATGAATACATGGATCTTTACTAGCCACCGGACTACCACACGAGACAAGAGAACAAGGCGTCGTCGTCGCTGTATTTGCAACCATGTCCACATGTTCCATAGGGGTTACGATGAGAGTGCGTACAAGGACATTCAGAATGAGTGTCGGTAGGTTTGTGTGAACGAATGTCTTTCCAACAGCCATTCAGTGATGGTGTGAATGTGAAATTCTTTTGTAATGAAAGGCACAACACCCCAAGTGCAGCAGGACCACTGAACATTTGGTCATTACGCAGTATTCCTCCACACACACACACACACACACACACTCACACATACTGGAGACACACTAAATTGAACACATACTGACTATGCTAGGCATTTGCATTATTATTGGCTTTTCAGAGACTATAGGATAGTTACAGTCTTTGTTTTTGTTGTTACTGGGGCTGATGGGACTCTTTTGCTTGGTCTCCTTATTGGACTTGAGAGTTGGTAACAACAAAGCAATAAATTTTAAATTGTTTTCCTGCAGTCTGGTCAAAAACTGAACTCCACAGGACATACGATATATCTCCACATATAATTCATTATGGTGATGATACGATGGTAGGTATATAAAGGAGAGGAGAGTTTTACGCTAGGATAGGTAAGTTATAGTGGTAGCTCGGTATGTCAGGGTATTCATTCCATTGCACATCCTTTTTATACCCGGGTCCGAACAGTATTTCACATTACGGGGAAATCACTTAGAGAAGGTTTAGAACACTCAAAAATGTCACCAGCATTAGCGAGAGAGGCTAACTCACCGCTGAAAAACTCTTTGATGTTCGGTCTAAACGGTGGTTGAACCAACGAATTTTTCATAATTGGAAAAATCGACTTTCGATTTTTTTTACATCTGCAAAAGTCGACTTTTGAACCAAAAAAGTAGTCCATCTTTGTTTGTTCAAAACAGTTTGGCTTGGAACTTTTTAATATTAAAATATTTTGTTCTTATATGTCGATCAAAAAGTAAAACGCGATATTTCTTCATCTTTTTTAATGTTATTGTTCAAAAGCAAAAATATATTAAAACAAGTAAGTAAAGTAGAAAGTCGGGCGGGGCCGACTATATCATACCCTAAACCACCATTACAGAATTAGTAATCATAAGCATTTGTGGGGTAACATATAGGTCTGGGAGATAAACCGCAGTTACATATTTAAGAAAATTAAGGGGTACATGTCTATGGGTGCTTTGTGTCAATCTGACTATAGCTCATAGACAATGTTGCCAGGGAAAATGTTCGGTTTACCCTACAAGGACAAAAAAAGTTCCCTACTTTCCCATACATTCCCAAACAATTTGCCCTACTATATTTTTCGTTAAATTTAAAAAAAAAAAATTACAAAACAAAAATGGTTCTAAGTACCTTATTATCTTAAAACATGAATATGCAACGTATATAACTTAGAATATAAATTTGTATTACCACCACGGTTGCCACAGTTGGTAGAATTCTACCCAAATTAGTAACCTTTTTTGTGAAATCTCTATAAAAATAAAATTTTGGAAAAAGTCTCTATAAACAAATTTTTGTGAGAGATTTTTCTATAGAAATAAAATTTTGACAATAAATTCTATAGAAATAAAATATAGAAATTTTCTACAGGAATAAAGTTTACCACACATTATTAAAGATCAAGCCTTGCCGGCTTCTAATTTCCTCCTCTAGAGCCACCAAAATGTAAAAATTAGTACAAATTATGTTGAGACGCTAAATATTAGAAAAACCCTACATATAAGGAATTTCCCCTACTTCTAGCAACACTGGCTGTAGTTGATATTGCACCTACGGAGTTAGTATGCCACTAATATTGAGCCCATTATTAAAAAAAGGGCTATACATATATATGGGAGCTATATCTAAATCTGAACCGATTTCGATGATTTTTTGCACATATAGTTAGTGCTATAGAATACTACATTTAGCCAAATTTGGATAAGATCGGTTGATAAATAAGGGGTTTATGGCCAAATTTAGAAAAATCGGGCGGTACATATATATGGGAGCTATAGCTAAATCTGAACCGATTTCGATGATTTTTTGCACATATAGTTAGTGCTATAGAAGATTATATTTAGCCAACTTTGAGTAAGATCGGTTGATAAATAAAGGTTTTGTGGCCAAATTCGGAAAATCGGGCGATACATATATATGAGAGCTATATCTAAATCTGAACCGATTTGCATGACATTTTGCAGACTTGAAGGGCGATGGAAAAGATAACCTTCTGCCAAATTTGGTGACGATCCGTTTGAAAAAACGCGCATCGTGACCTCATTTGTCGAAATCGGGCGATACATATATATGGGAGCTATATCTAAATTTGATCCGATTTCTTCCAAATTCAATAGCGTTCGTCCTTGTGCCCAAAAAATTCTCTGTACCAAATTTCATCAAAATCGGTTAATAATTGCGACCGGAATCCTGTGAACAACAAATACATGGACAGACGGACGGACGGACGTTCACCAAGCGCTAGATCGACTCAGGAGGTGATTCTGAGTCGATCGGTATATATTTTATGGGGTCTAAAATCAATATTTCTGGTAGGCACATTTTTTGGCCGATCAAACTTATCATACCCAAACCACTATGTGGTTTAGGGTATAAAAATAAAATAAAAGAGACCCGAGACATTTTAGTTTTGATTTTTTTCATATGAGTCGATTAACCGATTTTTGTCACTACACTGAAAAAACAGTGAACCCACCAGGAAGAAAAATTTCGGTTAATTGTAGAAAATTTTGAATATTTTTAGAAAATTTTAACTAAACAGTATTACAAACGCTGGCATCACGACCGTATCACAAAAATAAGTAAATATTTTTCGACAAATTCAAGAAAATTTATTAGACATAATTAAGTTTTTTTTTTCACTTGTTAAAGAAAAATGTTTAGTTTCAAGGAAAAATTTGTAGTTCAAAATTGCAAGAATGTCTTTAATGACATATGAAGTTAATGATGAACGCATTTGTAGTAAAATTTTCAAATTTAAAGAAATACTGAACTATGTTGTGGGAGACTCGAATTTAGTTAATCTTTATGCTTCATTTGTGTATATTTTTTCCTCGATTTTAGTTAATTTAACTAACGTACACAAAAAATTATTATTAGAGTAAAGAAAACTTTCTCCAAACATAATAATTCCTTGAACTAAAATAAAGTTAAATTGGCTTTAGTGAAATAGAGAGTTCACTTTTTTTTGAATTTATCAAAAGTCGATAAGTTGGTTTGTTACAATTTTTTAAAAGATCAAGATGAAGTTGAAGATTACAAAAAGTCAAGATTAACTTTCCGATATTGTTTGACAAAATGCCGATTAGTCGAGGAATCGATTTTCGATTTTTACTGTGTGGCTGGTAGGAAATGCATGCAGAAAAGTAATGCCCCTTATTTTTAATTTTTCAATGTGAAAGCAAAAATGTCGGAAATAACATAAAATATTAGAATCAATTTAGATTTGTTCATATTGGCTACCTTTGGCAGGAATTATGGCCGACAAAGCTATCACATGCTGCAGTATTTTGGCCCTTTCCATCTTGAGATGATCGACACATTGGTATTTAACATTTGCACCTGTCTAAAGGTCCTATGGCTTGAAATGGGGAGATTTTGGTGGTCATTGTGCGGTATATAATTTTTAATCCATTTTTGCTGAGTCCTATTGTCCATGGCCTGCGGACGAAATGTTTGTCTGCCCAGTGCTTCAATATTGTCTTTAGAAAACTTTCCCGATAATATTCGGCCTTTGTTTTGAACCCGCGGTCGAGTGGCGATGAGAAGCCATTTTTCCTTCCTTGGCTCTTTCCAATTTAACTTTTCAGTGCGCCGGTTTGCTTTTGCACTTTTTGGAACTTTAATGACTTAATTTTTTGATATTGGCTTGTAATCCTAGATTAGTTAAAATTTTCTAATATTAACTAAAATTTTCTGTTTCTTCTTGGTTCACTGTTTTCTGAGTGCAGTTGTGACCGGGAGGCCTATTCAGTTTTAGTTCTCTTTATTCATTTATACTCACCTCGTGAGTCGACTGCCAAATGTATATCGCAAATACTCATTTTCATAGCTTCGAGGAGACATATTTTAAAGGTAAGAGTTATTATATTAGTAGAAAACAATAAATTTCGAAATGAAAGCTCCCAAAGATGGATGCTACTAATATTGGTAAAATACCACTCAGTGGTTGACCAAGACCATGAGCAGGCCATTGTAATATCTGCATACACTTAAAGGTAAATAATGATGACATTTCATCCTATTCAGTCCAATGGATAGACGGTCGGTGCTTTTGTCTGACTTGGTGATGTGTGATATGATTGATGACATCACATGAATTAAATGCAAGGATTGCTTTAATTACTTTCATAAATCTATTAAGGTTTACTCTGTCTCTTTCTACCTCTCTCGCCGTCTCCCTTTTGGCAAGGGTGTACATTTCACTAGCCTATAGTAATCTCATTTCATTGCATCACCAATAAAAGTTTTCACCATAAACTTCATTGCAAATTTAAACTGGCACATCCTATAAGCAAGCAACAGGCGTCCTTTGAAGTCTTTATCTTCACTTTCGATTCACATATCATTTTTGCGGACATGGTTGTGTGGCTGAGAGGCTCGATAAAAGTTCGTTAAACGACCATATCCTCATTGAAAAACTAAACAACAAAAAGTCATTGGACCAGTCAGTCTAAAATGTCTGGGAGGTCTGGCAGGCAACATTTCGCCATTGTCTGCTATAGCTATGGGCCCATGAACACAGTCATAGCAGAGTAGCCATCATTGCAAATGAGTCGCCAACTTTGTTAGGAACTTTTAGGCGGAAATAGGCTATGTAACCTAATGAATTACCGACACTCATGCATTCATGCACAAAGCCGTCATTGACTAGACGTACATATGAGGCGGGCGTGGTAAGTCTGAAGGAAGTGACCTACATCCGGTTATAACAATATTATGTTTCAAAGGATAAATATTCTTCGAATACTTAATACAAGGCTATTAAATTTTTGGTGGGCAAAATATTTGATGTAGTGGTATTAAGGCAAAAGTTAGGAAGTTCATAATGGTATACCTGCGAAATTACAAATGTCGGCACATGATATTTATTTTTTTTTATAGCTCATTGTATTGTCTTTAAGCCCCCAAAAGCATTTGCATCTGAGTTTATATTAAAAGAAATTTAGTGGTGGAAGTTACAAGTTTAATATGTTTGGAAATTTGGCTGCAAAAACACAACCGAGTAAATTGGCTGCAAAAACACAACCGAGTAAATTTCAAGGTTCGCCACCATTTGTTTTATTGCTATTGCCAAACTAAAAATGTATAGGTTAAAGATCTGACAAATTCCCGCAAAAGGAGTGCAATGTACAGTGCTGTTCTAAGCATTTGTGCCAATTTTAACGATTTTAGAGAATAAGGATGCTATGTGCATTGCAAAAAAGTGATCAAGTGCTTTTTTGAAAAAAATTCATAATTAAGGTATTTGTAACAAGTAAGGAAAGTCTAAAGTCGGGCGGGGCCGACTATATTATACCCTGCACCACTTTGTAGATCTAAATTTTCGATACCATATCACATCCGCCAAATGTGTTGGGTGCTATATATAAAGGTTTGTCCCAAATACATACATTTAAATATCACTCGATTTGGACAGAATTTGATAGACTTTTACAAAATCTATAGACTCAAAATTTAAGTTGGCTAATGCACTAGGGTTGAACACAATTTTAGTAAAAAAATATTGGAAACATTTAAATCTGAAGCAATTTTAAAGAAACTTCGCAAAAGTTTATTTATGATTTATCGCTTGATATATATATGCATTAGAAGTTTAGGAAAATTAGAGTAATTTTTACAACTTTTCGACTAAGCAGTAGTGATTTAACAAGGAAAATGTTGGTATTTTGACCATTTTTGTCGAAATCAGAAAAACATATATATGGGAGCTATATCTAAATCTGAACCGATTTCAATCAAATTTGGCACACATGACTATATTACTAATTATACTCCTAGTGCAAAATTTCAACCAAATTGGACCAAAACTCTGGCGTCTGGGGCCATATCACCCCATATCGGGCGAAAAATATATATGGAAGCTATATCGAAATCTGAACCGATTTCAATCAAATTTGGCACACATGACTATACTACCAATTGTACTCCTTGTGCAAAATTTCAAGCTAATCGGGATAAAACTCTGGCTTCTGGGTCCATATAAGTGCACATCGGGCGAAACATATATATGGGAGCTATATCTAAATCTGAATCGATTTCAACCAAATTTGGCACGCATAGCTACAATGCTAAATTTACTCCCTGTGCAAAATTTCAACCAAATTGGGCCAAAACTCTTGCTTTGAGGACCATATTAGTCCATATCGGGCGAAAGAGATATATGAGAGCTATTTCTAAATCTGAACCGATTTCAATCGAATTTTGCACACTTGACTATACTACAAATTATACTCCTAATGCCAAATTTCAACCAAATTTGGCCAAAAATCTGGCTTCTGGGGCCATATAACTTCATATCGGGCGAAAGATATATATGGGAGCTATATCTAAATCTGAACCGATTTCAATAAAACTTTGCACACTTGACTATACGACTAAGTGTTATATTTGTACAAAATTTCAAGCAAATCGGTATAAAACTCTGGCTGCTGGGTCCATATTAGTGCATATCGGGCGAAAGATATATATGGAAATCTGAACCGATTTCTTACAAAATCAATAGGGTTCTATTCTGACCCAAATTAGGAACATGTGCCAAATTTGAAGGCGATTGGACTTAAATTGCGACCTAGACTTTGATCACAAAAATGTGTTCACAGACAGACGGACGGACGGACGGACGGACGGACAGACGGATATGGTTATATTGACTCAGGGACCCACCATGAGACACCATGTTTCTATTTTGTCTCCTTCTGGGTGTTACAAACATATGCACTAACTTATAATACCCTGTTCCACAGTGTGGCGCAGGGTATAAAAATAGGTTTGCTTAACCTAGTACACGAACGAGAATGTGAACCTGTCCGCCCAATGTAACAGGTTTAAAGTCGGACAGCTATCGTTCACAGGGAGTAGAATTGGATTTGTAGCAATGCGTGCCAAATTTGGTTGAAATCGGTTCGGATTTAGATATAGGTCCCATATATATGTTTTTCTGATTTCGACAAAAATGGTCAAAATACCAAAATTTTCCTTGTAAAATCGCCACTGCTTAGTCGAAAAGTTGTAAAAATGACTCTAATTGTCCTAAACTTCTAATACATACACAGATAAAAATAAGTTTGAGAACCAATAACTTTTGTTGGAAAACCATTAACAAAATTTGTTAATTTTCCTGCAACAAACTAATTTGTACTTTTAATAACCATTATTACAAATAAGTTGTTAGCAATCGTCACCATCAGAAGGCAACAAATATATTGTGTTCTCAATAACATAATTTGTAAGTAATTTGTTGAGTACAAAATATTTGTTGTAGAACGTTGCGTTTAATCCTCAACAAATGTTTTTGAATTTGAAAGAAAAAATTTGTATGTGGTCTGTTGGAGTCTATCAATGACCTGTAACAAATTTATTGGTGTATTGACAAAAAATTAAATTGAAATTGACAGAATTATTGCACCAAAATTGCCTGGAGATTTTTTTGGAGATTTTTTGTTAAGTACACAGAGAGAAGGAATATGACCAAAATGCTATTTTTGGACGGGAACATTTTTGTGTCGAATATCCTATACTCACTTTTGTAAATGTATGACGATTTTAAATTTGAGTAGTCTAGGGTGTAGCAAGCATTTTGACAAGAATTGTAATAACTCTAATCCCGATATTAATATGGGTTTATCAATTATCTCATACAACAAACACATTTAAGAAACTATCAAACTAAAAAATATAAATTTTTCACAGACATTTATAAATGCTTTTCTGTATACTCTGATGAGTGAGCTCTTTGCTTGCTATTATACACGTGCATGTACTCATACTCATTTTGTTCTAACGGTATTCTTCGCATGCTTCTTTTAGCTTTCGTACATTTTCTCAGCGATGTGCGCGTAACTAGTCTTGTATTTTTGTTTTTGTTTTCATATCGAAAGCAGTCAACTATTTTCGCATACAAAACAATTTGTTGAAAATTCAGAATATTTCTATTATTTCCTCTGTCAAGCATCTACAAACACATTTCAACAACAAATTCCTCATATTCAATAGACAAATTTGTTGAGCATCAGCAGATTTTACATACAAATAAAGTTGTTAATATTTATTTGCAGTTATTTTTTTGTGTGCATATATCGAGCGATAAATCATAAATAAACTTTTGCGAAGTTTCCTTAAAATTGCTTCAGATTTAAATGTTACCCATATTTTTTTTTTACTAACAATGTGTTCCACCCTAGTGCATTAGCCGACTTAAATTTTGGGTCTATAGATTTTGTAGAAGTCTATCAAATTCTGACCAGATCGAGTGATATTTAAATGTATGTATTTGGGACAAACCTTTATAACATATATAGCCCCCAACACATTTGACGGATGTGATATGGTATCGAAAATTTATTATTATTTTAGGGTACAATATAGTCGGCCCCGCCCGACTTTAGACTTTCCTTACTAGTTTTATTAACAACTTGTTCGATTTTTTTCTAATCTGATTACGTAGTATTTTCGAAAATCCGCGAATGACAGTGACGACACACATTTTCGTTTGGATTTTGTATTACCAATGTTAGTATGTTTGTGAGATCAATAACTAAAATGAAATGGATATGAATGACGATGGTTGTGATGATTGCATAAACTATGTACCCACAAAAAGTGCTTAGAAAATTTAGTAACTCAGAAGTACGGAACGGAACTAAACTCCCAGCAAAAAATACTTCAGCAGTAAGAGTTTAGTTGCGCTTTTTGGTATACAATAAAGTAGGCAGTGCATCCACACTGCATGAATCGATGGCAATAACGTAAACGAGTAATCAAACTAGTTTATGATCATTCGTTTACGTTATTGCAACTAATTCATGCAGTATAGATGCATGAAAGGCAGTGCTGTTTTCCTTCACACCAACAATGCTATACTCAAGATTATATCCCAGCAAAAAATATTTCAGCAGTAAAATTTAGTTGCGCTTTTTGGTATACAATAAAGTAGGCAATGCATCCACACTGCATGTATCGGCGGCAATAACGTAAACGAGTAATCAAACTAGTTTATGATCATTCGTTTACGTTATTGCAACCAATTCATGCAGTATAGATGCGCGAAAGGTAGTGCTGTTTTCCTTCATACCAATAACAATATTGCTCACATCTGAGCAATATTTATATTAAAATGAGCAATTATATCAGCGCTATATAGAAGCTGCTCTAAATCGGGACATCGCCCACAAAAATCAGCGCTGATTCGGTTGTTTTGTAAGCAGTTGGTACTGCCTCTCTCCCTTACAATCCTGCTGAAATAGTGCTCCATTTTTTGCTGGGATATCACTTCTGAGCAATAATGCTATTGAAATGAGCAATTATATCAGCGCTATGTAGAAGTTGCTCTAAATCGGGACATCGCCCACAAAAATCAGCGCTGATTCGGTTGTTTTGTAAGCAGTTGGTACTGCCTCTCTCCCTTACAATCCTGCTGAAATAGTGCTCCATTTTTTGCTGGGCTCTTACTGCTGAAGTATTTTTTGCTGGGAAGGTACTGGAAATTGGTATTAGAAATTTCTTAGCGTATATTTTTTTTATATCCATATGTAAAGGAACGTTTTTCTTATAAACAAGCATATAGCCTTTTTCCTTTCTTATATCCGATATCTACTGTATACCTCTATAATTTTCCGCACACTCGTTTCTTTAATAATCATGCCTGTGCTGGGTCTTATAGCACATATCCCGAAAAGTTAATTGTTCTGACTCGCGGATTTTTTATCGAAAAATTTAAACAGCTGATTTTTTCTGCAATGCATTTTATTTTATAGAATTACAAACTAAAATTACGGTGTACAATGTAGCCCTGAACATCTCTTAAGTGTGGCACATCAAGGATACCTTCGAAAAATATTCAGCAACGCAATGCTCAACGCAATTTTTTGCATAGACGTTCCTGATTTTACCGTTTTATATCCTATCTCGAATATTTTTCTAAAAATGTTTTCATATGGAAATATAAAATTGTGAGTTAAGTTGTTTAGCAATATAACGAACACTGTCACACACACACACATAACATAGTTACTATGATTAGTATGATGTATCCCCTATTATCCGCTAAGTGAACAACTCGAATCGTGCGATCTCCGTAAATGTAAATGAGCACTTTCATTTAATTAAAACCATTTTCATAATTCAAATTTAATGCCAAACATATTTATGAGGTTTTTGTGTATTAGTATGTCGGTTTGCATGAGGTCCATGATGGCAGCAGTCATAATTATGTTATGCCACAATACAGGGCTTTAATACGAAAAACTAAGCCAAATATGAAAATAACGAGCAAAATCTATTTTATAACTAATTAAGATTTTCAATGGGCTACACAACAACAAAAACAACAACAATGCTATTAGTGACATTGCACTCCGAGTGTCATGTAATTCACTTAAATAATAGTCCCCCAGTAGAGTAGATTTCAATTTGTTTTATAAAGGAAAGGGTGTTATTAGAGAAAATTATAAAATTAGGCCAAGTTAAGGCTTACAATCTGGCTATGATCCACTGCACAATAAAACCTGACAACTGGTTAATAGCAATATGGGTTTGTAAGGTATGCTCAACAGTCTGTGTATTCGAATTGATTACTTGAATGGAAAGAATTTGAAGATAGCTTCGTTCGAGAACCTGATAATTTTTGATAATTATCACATTATCACATGGAGAGGATCTACATTTTTTGCTACACCCAGAAAATGTTGCCTTCGAAACTAAAGGAAAAAATATTTATCAATTTAGTTTAGCCATTTTATTTCCATTAAGTTAAATTTTTGTGCGAAATAATATAATTTACTTGTTTCCGTAAAAAAATCCTAAACCGAAAGCAGTTAGGAATAGTTCATTAACTAGAATAAGGCGTGGAATTTTACTAATACTGTTTTCTTCACTGGGTATAAGAATTTACTACTGAACAAAAAAATTTTATTCACTGAAAACAAAGCATTCGTAAAAATAAACAAAAAACCGAACTAAAACCAAGTTTCCTCAAATTTAGTAAAATTTCTTATAAAGCGATAACACTGAATTCCTTTATTATAGAAAGCTTATCAAACATACGAATAACACTTGGCATAGAAAAATATTGTAGTTCATTCGTACTAAGAAGTATTCTATCCTTTCAAAACACACACAACACAAGAAGACACACTTGTTAGAATATAGGGAATTTTCCTATATTTCTTTTATCTACCTGTAATCGATACCTGTCATCGATGTAATCGATATGTTTGCGCGTGGGTTGTTTTTTAGTTGGAATCGCGTTGTTGTATACCATATACAGAGATATTGTTAATAAATAATAAAGTAAAATAATATAATAAATAACAAATAAAATATTTGTTATTTTTAATTAGTGAAAAAAATTTTCGTTTTTTTTTTCAAAATTATTGAACATAAATAACAAACAATAAGTCTATCAATGTTCGTGATGGTGTATAAAGAAAGAAAACAGCAACAGAATAACAACCCCTTCATTCGTCTTCATTTTGGAATCTTCAATTATCAGGTAACATTCATACAGTGACGCCAACCTTTTGTGAAAAAATTGAACTTATTATACGCTGTACCACAGTAGTGGCGAAGGGTATAAAAATTATAAAAACTATGATTTTAACACCGAAAATAAGGGTATTTCTATCTTATACGGATTTTGAGAAATTTCAAAAAACAAAACTTGTTTCTTGTTTCCTGTAAAATTCACTTTTTAAAGGGTGATCCGGTCAAAATTTGGTCAAGGGAAAACGCGTGTAAATCGGTGAAATCGATTATTTAAAAAATCAAATTAAATTTCTTTTTCAAGTTCAATTAGTATAAAATTCAGGAAAAATATTCAGTTAGGCTTTCGCTTTTCCAAATCCGAATTGCCGGGCCTCACGCCTGACACCTGCCATCAGATTTTGTACAGCCACCTTGTCCACCTTCTTCGCCGCAGAAAGCCAGTTTGCCTTGAACTGCTGCTCGTCCTTAGCAGTTTTTTGGTCTTCTTTAGCCCAGTATTTCTCAATTGGGCGGAGCTCTGTCGTGTTGGGAGGGTGCTTGTCCTTGGGAACCACCTGCACGTTGTTGGCGGCGTACCACTCCATGGCCTTTTTACCGTAATGGCAAGATGCCAAATCCGGCCAAAATAGTACGGAACAACCGTGTTTCTTCAGGAAAGGCAGCAGACGTTTATTCAAAAACTCTTTCACGTAAATTTCTTGGTTGACAGTCCCGGAAGCTATGAAAATGCTGTTTTTCAAGCCACAGGTACAGATGGCTTGCCAAACCAGATATTTCTTTGCGAACTTTGACAGTTTTATGTGCTTGAAAATATCTGCTACACCCTCAAAAAAAATCGCTTCTTTAACATATGTTCCAAACATATTTTGCAGGAAGCACATATATTATTGGATACTGCCGAAACATTAATATGTTTGTTTTATGTGAACATATTATATGTTTGGAAGCATATTGAGCCCAAAAATATTATATGCTTGGAAGAATTTTTCGCAAAGACGATTGTGTTCATTCCCTAACATACTCGTAATTTTCACTTTCACGAAATATTTTAGTTCTTGGCACCTTTTTCTGTAATACAAATAATGTTGAAGAAATTATTCACTTTTATAAATTTTACCTTTCGCCTGCACGGAGAATCGAACCGAGGACCATACAGTTTGTAAGCCAACACACTATCCACTGGGCTACGTAGCAGTTATAGTCACCAGTAGATAATTATCGTTATAAGTTACATTTATATAGCATAGTTTGCAGCGCCCACGAGCCCATGCAAACATAACATTATTTAACAGAAACATACATTTGTTTGCTACGTGGAGCAGTGGTTAGCATGTCTGCCTTGCATGCAAAGGGTCGTGGGTTCAATCCCTACTCCGACCGAACACTTTTTTGTTTTTAATTTACACATTTATATTTATACTATATTAAATTTTTATAATGAAACTTCGAAATGTGGGTTATTAAAAATTTATAGTCAGTAACAGTGCTTGGTATAAACGAAATTGACTGATTTTTGGATAAAATATTATTTTTTTATTGCAAAAATAACAATTTTGTAACAAAAACTGTTGGAAGGAATTCAAAAACTCTAACAAAAGAGAACGTGGAGTCGAGTATAAACATACATAAACAATTTTATAATATAATCATAAATTTATTTAGGCGTGAACAGTTGTTTACTAGCATTTAACAACATCGTTATAAAATGCCTTTTATTTTTCTTTAATAATTCATTTTAAAGAAAATAAACTTTTTAAATTGTTTTAGCTGCAAAACTCGAACTTAATGCCCGCTTTTATATTTGAAGGTGTCCGTCAACTCCTCGTGGACTACTTATTAATAAGGAGGAACTAAACTTTGCTTTTATACATTTTACTTTGTAATTTTTCACTATTTCCTCCTTATTTTATTTTACTGTCCCAACTCTAAAAAGTGTATAGTGCCCTTTCGTTATTTTTATGAAGACCCCTGATTTCTTTTAACGAACCAAGAAAAAAATTGTGCCCATAATGCCAAAATGATAAACAAAACACATGTTCACACATACATAAAATGCTGCTCCCAAGGCGAAAACATATGCTGTTTGTTTTTCAAATGTCTATTCTCTTGGTTCCGAATGTCCATTCTCTTTATTCAAATTAAATAATATTTAGACTTAAGCATATCAAATTTTTGGCCTGATCATAAAACAGTTTTCCGAAACAACATACAAGCGGTTTCACAGAAATTGTTCTCTTTTGATTCTTTTGCTGTGTTATGTTGATATCTTTCGTCAACTCTCCCTGTTTCCATCTCTATTTCTTTCTCTATACTCTCTCTCTGTCGCTCTCTGAAAAAAATATCACAACATATGTATGTTTAGTCGAAATTTGTAAATTTATATATGTTTGCATTCACACATATGATTTTTATGAAACATGCATGCCCCAAACATAATTTATTCTAACATATTAACATAGATGTCCCAAACATTTAGTGTTAGTTTAGGAACATTACATGTTTGCACTTAAATATATTGTGTTTCAAAATTGTGCCCGAAACACATTTTGTTTATATCGGAACATATGAAAAACATATTTTTCTAACAGTGTACCTTTCCCCTTCCTTTTGCCGTATAAAACTCCTGTCCCGGAAGCTGCTTGTAGTCGGCTTTGACGTAGGTTTCGTCGTCCATTACCACGCAGTCAAACTTCGTCAGCATCGTCGTGTACAGCCTCCGGGATTTGATTTTGTTTATCATCGCGATTTGGAGTCACTACCTTCTTGTAAGTCGATAGTCTGGCTCGTTTTTTGGCTCGATGCACGGTTGTAGACGATACACCCAGCTTATTTGCGCCATCTCGGAGAGAGAGGTTAGGGTTTCGCTTGAAACTACCGGCAACTCTCTTTGTCGTCTCAGCGGCTTCCGGTTTTCGATTTCCCCCCGATCCAGACTTTCTGGCTGTCGACAAACGTTCCCCAAACACTTTAATTACATTTGTAACGGTTGATTTGGCAACTTTTAGCGATTTTGCCAGCTTTGCGTGCGAGTAGCTCGGATTTCCGCGATGCGCGAACAAAAATTTTGATACGCTGCTCTTCTTGCTTGGACGGCATTTTGACAACTGAAGAGCGAATTCCAAAATCAAAATAGGAGCAACATTCTACACACATTCACCTTCAAAATGAGGGGTGTTCAGGTTTTTTAAATGCAAAATTGAAAGAAATACGTCAAGTTTATATTGACCAAATTTTGACCGTATCACCCTTTATAAAGCAATATCAGCCATGGGATTCATAGAAATTCATTTTGAAAAGCTACACTCAAAAAAAAGTTTACTTGGAAAGATGCGGGTTCTTTAAAATAAGGAAATTTTTTTGCGACCTATCTGGCTTTAAATCTAGGATCTATAAAATTAAAATTAGGATACAGAACTCATTTATCGAATTGTCATTCTATTTTTCCTATATATAGAAATTAAGCTATTCACGTACAAACACATGCCAGTTTAAAAATCCAAATTATGACGGATACTTTGAAGTAAAAAATATTTTCTTAATTCCAAAAAAACTTTAAACCAAAGATGCTAAATCCTCAAAATAAGTATTTGTCTATATTTGAAGCACTATTTCAGTTAATATAGGGACGATTTCTTTAAATCAAAAATGTGTTTCTTTACTTTAAGGAAATTTTGCCTAAGTTTAGAGATATGTAACTTTAACGAAGGGATGCAAATTTCCAAAATGTGTGTCCTAAATTTAATGGAAACAATTTTTGATTAGTTCTTTTAACTAAAATTTCATTATTTTAAAGAAATTTGTCCTTAATAGTGTGTAAATTGCACATCCTAAAATTGAGGCGGCAATTAAACTTTTTTAAAGTCGATAGGTGTTTAAGTTCTCTTTTTCTTCGTCTCGTAAGATAGGAGCCTAGGCTAAAAACAAATTTGTAATAATATTATAATATTATGTATTCGTTCGTCAATTTTATTGTGATTAGTAAAATCCTATGGCACTGGCAAACAAGAACTGTCTATGTATATATTTTTGTTCGCATGAAAGAGCTCGAAATTCCAAAGTTGCATATATTTGTAATTATTTTATTTTCAACACATAAGAAAAACTAAAAAAAAAAAAACAAAAACATTTGCAAATTTAAATTTTTGCAGTTTCCGTCTTTGGTTGTGTATGCAATATCATTTCTATTATATTTGGACACATTCATATAAATTAAATGTTTTCTAAGAATGACAGTGAACACAGCATATGCGCCACTAAGTCCACACAAACAAACACACTTGTATTGACACCAACACAGAGCTACATTAATATTTCATGGACCGTAATTTAGGCACATAATATATAAATTGTTGCATAAGTGCTACGAACAAACAAACCAACAAACATTGGCATGAATAATTACTCCATATGTATGAGAGAGAGAGAGAGAGAGAGTGTGTGTGTGTATGTGTCCGGCTTATACATATGTGTATAGTTTATGGATACATATGTGCTAAAATATGTGTTTAAAATTCATATTAAATTCAAAGCTGTTTTTGCTGTTGTTGTTTGTATTTGATTCACATAAATTTGCCTTTAAAAAGGGAAGCGTTACATTGTCGAATAGATTTATATACTCGCAAATACACACACACGCACATATTATTCTTTTCATGCAAGGATAATCCAAGAAAATCCTTTTGTATCGTTTTTTCCCCAAAAGTTTTTCCCATAAATCACATTTCTTCATAAAATCTGTGTCTCGCACAAGTTATTTATGGCAATATTCGTAGAAAAAATACTTCATACTCCATTTTATTATAAAAGTGAAATGATATAGGGGATAATTTAAATATGGAATAAAATGCATTTATTTCTATAAAAATTCATTGGCAACCATTTTATTATTTTGTGTGTACAAAAAGGATAAGCAAGAGGTTTAAAGATGTCATATGTCATATTATCATAATCTGGATATTGTCCTTATTTATTTGAACTGAAGATGAATAGGCTTAAGAACATTTTTCAAGGTTACTTAAGGCTTTCAATTAATGGATCTATTTGAAAACTAAAGCATGTCACAATGTTTTTGTTTTTTCGAATCGAATCTTCTCATAAAGGGGGTAAAATAAATGAAGCAATACATTTTGAATTGGAATCGAATACGACGTGGGTTTGTGGTAAAAGTTGCCCATGACCAGGAATCTTAAAACTTTTTAATATTTCAGTCTATCTATTCTAGGTAATAAAAGTATGTCAGTCACGTCCCTGCCAGCATTTCAAAGTTCCATTTCATCCTCATCGCTACCACAGACTCGTAAGTGACACTGCAACAATCGCCAACTGTGATATTATTTTGCCATCACTATTCGCATAATAGTATTTTGCCATCACTATTGTTGCAAGAGCCATTTTATATTTTGTGAAACACCAAGCACAACTAGCTTCTTATAATTTATTTAAATAAAAACGGTAATGAAGTGCTGAAAACATAGTTATTTCGCTTAAAATTGTAAAAGGTATATTGGTGAACAATTTTTGACTTTCCAAATGGAATAAAGTGATAGTTTTTCAAATATTTTTCCAGACACGCTGCCTCCATTGGGAATAAATGCGCTGGCTGATAGACGCTACAACATGTAACTTGCAACTTGTAACTCAACATCAATCTTTTATTAATGCATAAAAATATGTTAAATGTGATGTGATAGTCGTATAAATGTTATATTTATGAGAATTTGTAAATGTTTAATAAAATTAATAAACATCTATAAAATCGTGTTTTACTTGACCACAATGATTCTTTTACAACTATCTTAAAATGCACTTTCTCTGATTGTTTGAAGGGGCTCTTATTGGCGCCCTTATAAATGTTTCTAAAGGGTGATTCTTTTGAGGTTAGGATTTTCATGCATTAGTATTTGACAGATCACGTGGGATTTCAGACATGGTGTCAAAGAGAAAGATGCTCAGTATGCTTTGACATTTCATCATGAATAGACTTACTAACGAGCAACGCTTGCAAATCATTGAATTTTATTACCAAAATCAGTGTTCGGTTCGAAATGTGTTTCCGCTTTTTTATCGACAAATTTTGTTCAGCGATGAGGCTCATTTCTGGTTGAATGGCTACGTAAATAAGCAAAATTGCCGCATTTGGAGTGAAGAGCAACCAGAAGCCGTTCAAGAACTGCCCATGCATCCCGAAAAATGCACTGTTTGGTGTGGTTTGTACGCTGGTGGAATCATTGGACCGTATTTTTTCAAAGATGCTGTTGGACGCAACGTTACGGTGAATGGCGATCGCTATCGTTCGATGCTAACAAACTTTTTGTTGCCAAAAATGGAAGAACTGAACTTGGTTGACATGTGGTTTCAACAAGATGGCGCTACATGCCACACAGCTCGCGATTCTATGGCCATTTTGAGGGAAAACTTCGGAGAACAATTCATCTCAAGAAATGGACCGGTAAGTTGGCCACCAAGATCATGCGATTTGACGCCTTTAGACTATTTTTTGTGGAGCTACGTCAAGTCTAAAGTCTACAGAAATAAGCCAGCAACTATTCCAGCTTTGGAAGACAACATTTCCGAAGAAATTCGGGCTATTCCGGCCGAAATGCTCGAAAAAGTTGCCCAAAATTGGACTTTCCGAATGGACCACCTAAGACGCAGCCGCGGTCAACATTTAAATAAAATTATCTTCAAAAAGTAAATGTCATGGACCAATCTAACGTTTCAAATAAAGAACCGATGAGATTTTGCAAATTTTATGCGTTTTTTTTTTTTAAAAAGTTATCAAGCTCTTAACAAATCACCCTTTAGAAGGGCACCTAATAATTGCACTCATGCGATACTTTTTTGTAGTAACTTGGCGTGGTACAACTTCTCAATAGTGACGGCGCTTTTCCGAGGAGTTTTGGATATCGTATACGACTGTTTTCGACGTAGTGGGGATTCTCAGAAGCGCCCCCATATTCAAAAAATGTTGGCAGGGGTTGGGTATTGATTACAATTGGATGTCATAACAACCATCATGTATACTTCTGAGTTCATAAAACTAAATCGATGTAGCCCTGGTTGTCCATCCATCTATCCATTCTGAGTCGATCCAGCCACGTCCGTCCGTCTGTTGAAATAACGCTAACTTCCGAACGAAATAAGCTATCAAGTTGAAACTTGGCACAAGTAGTTTTTATTAATGTAGGTCGGATGGTATTTCAAATGGGCCATATCGGACCACCTTTACGTATAGCCCCCATATAAACCGACCCCCAGATTTGGCCTCCGGAGCCTCTTGGAGGAGCATAATTCATCCGATCCGGTTGAAATTTGGTACGTGGTGGCCACTAATGGCCGCTAACAACCATGCCCAAAATGGGTTCATGTCGGTCTATAGTTATATATCCCCAATCCCCAATCACACAAAAATTGGTCCATATCGGTTCATAATCATGGTTGCCATTCGAGCCAAAAATAATCTACCAAAATTTTACTTCTATAGAAAATTTTGTCAAAATGTTATTTCTATAGGTTTTATCAAAATTTTATTTCTGTAGAAGATTTTGTCAACATTTTATTTCTATAGAAGATTTTGTCAAAATGTGGTAATTCCGAAACAGCTGTACATCCAACCATCATGCAGTCTATAGGGCTTTGCCCAAATAAATTTGACAAGCATACTTTTCCTCTATTGGTTAAGCTACACTTGTAGTTTAGTCAATGCATGGCTTTAAGCTGAGATCAAAAACAACAATAATGATTGAAGAGAAGCCAACAATAACAAACAAAACGGAAATTTTATTTCTATAAAAAATTTATGAAGTACCTCTTAGTTGGAATATTTTGCAAAATCTACAAAAACGTCAAGAATTCTGCCAAACTACCAAACAGTAAAAAATCTGTCATCTTGTAGATCTTTCTGGTAGAATTTTATCAACTGTGGCAACCGTGTTCATAATTGTATATCTATAGCCCCCATATAAAACTATGGTTGTCGCTTTATATGGGGGCAATATATATTCAATTCTGCCTCTCTAATTACCGCGCAAAAGTTCATATCAGTTGGTAATTATTTGTAGACTTTCCTATATATACCGGTCAAGAACTGAATTATATACGTGATTAATCGGCCTGTTTTTGTTTAATATATACCCCGTATGGACTAACTTACAATTTAGAAGACGATGTTAAGAAGTTTTAAGATACCTTGCCATCGCAAGTGTTACCGCAACCCAAGTAATTCGATTGTGGATAACCGCCTTTAGTAGAAGTTTCTACGCAGTCCATGGTGGAGGGTACATAAGATTTGACCTGGCCGAACTTACGGCCGTATTTTCTTGTTTCACTCCCTTATTCAAATTTGGCATCTGCATAATAGAATTTATTTCGATTTTTCAACTTACATAAAATTCCTTCAACTAAATCTAGCAGAATAATACATTTGGTAATAGAACATAATTAAATTAACCGAGAACATTCAAATTAAAGGATCTTTGTTTGGAAGTAGTGTACATTTATTATTAGCATACACAAAGGATATTTTATAGATTCTTGTCATAATGGCCCACTATATTCGTTCTAACTATTTTAAAATTCCAAATAAAAATGACTACACAAAAAGGATATTAATTGAAGAAGCAATTGATGAGAAGAATTAATTTCCAATCATAAGGAATTTGCTCATGAATAACTTTTAGGTATTTTATTATTTAATAAGACAATGATTTTCCCTTTGATGATGTAGATATTTACATTCCCTTGGAAGGAATTGATTTCTTATTACATGGCTTTATTGTGTCATACCAGAATAGAAAGTCAATGTGGTAGACTGCATATGGATGTATCCTGGGGTCGTTATAAAATATAGGCAATTAAAAGTAAAACTCAATTATTACTGAGTGGTTAATAGTAAGTAAGTGACTTTAGATTATTTCAAGTCATTATTTGTTTGTGTTTGTATGTACGCAGGAAAGGAATATGATCACCTCAAATCTGTCCAGGAAAAAAATTTTATTTTGGACGAGGAACATGGAAACGTATGTGGGAAACTTGTACTTTTGCTTGCCGTAGTCAGATATACATATACACGCAGAGAAGGAATATGATCACCTCAAACATGTTTCAAGAGCAAAATGTTATTTTTGTATGGTGACCATGTAACATGTTTGTCACTAAAATGTTATTTTCTCGTCAAATATAACCTGCTTGCCGAAATCAGATACATGATTTCCGAAAAAATAGCTTGGTTGCGAAAACCATGTTACATGGTCACCACCCAAAAATAACATTTTGCTCTTAAAACATGTTTGAGGTGATCATATTCCTTCTCTGGGTGTAGTTTCCAAGAACATGTTACATGTCCTCCTTTCAAAATTAAAACTTAAAACTTGCTTGGGGTGACCATATTCTTTCTCGGGATGTGAAGCTAGATATGTTTACAAAATTCGGAGGGAAGCGAGATTTGAAAAAAAAGTATTCGTCGATTTAATGATTCAATCAGTTCGGATCACAACACACGCAGAGAAGAAACATGATTGTCACAATCATATTCGAAGAGCAAAATAATATGATAGCAGCTATTTTTGCGGCGACCATGTAACATTTTAGCCTGCAACCATGTTGGCGCAGTGAACATGGTTCTAAGAAAAATACAATTGTCTTCATCTAAAATGTTATTATATTGATAAAAAGAATTTTGTTTCCATTAAAAGACAATGGTCACGATCTAAAATGTTATGTTATTCGTCAAAAATGTTTTTCTTTTAGTTAAAAGAACATGGTCACAACCTAAAATGTTTTGATTTTTATGAAAAAACTTTTTTCGTCGTCGAAAAAAGGACGCCACTCGAGAAAAGAAAACACAAAATCAACTTTATTTATTTGTTTTTATTTATTTATAAACTAATTCATTGTTTATTTGTATTTATAATGTCGTGCAAGCAAACATCACATATTTTTACACACTCTAGTTTGGTTCAATTTCAACAATAAGTAATCATCCCATATTTACTTCGTGCCCACCAAATGTACAAACGAAGACATCATGTACCTGCAAATAAAAATAAATGATACCATATAGCAAAATGCAGAACAAAAAATAGGTACATTTTTTCAATTACACTTTCCTTTTTTGTGTTCACATAAAACCACGTGTCACTTCTGAATAAATAAATTAACACAAAACACAGTAAATCCGTATTCTCCGTCCATTCCAAGAAACAACACACGACTGACGCGCAAAATGAAAATCGTGTGTACCTTCTCAATTTTTTTATAAAATTCTTTTCGCTGCAAACAAGTTAAAAAATTAAATGGTCATGAAAAAAATGTAAATGGTCTTTATGACCATGTAATGGTTCTAGACATGTCTATACTTAACCTATAAAAATACTTTTTTCCTTGTAAAAAAGTAAAAAAAATTGAATGGTCAGGTACATGATTTTCCCGACCATTTAATGGTCTCAAATTCTATCATTTAAATGATAGAACATGTTTGCGGTATTTGAGAACCATTCAAATGCTTATTGCCACCATAAATTTTTCTCTGCTCGAAAACTATTTTTACAAAGACAAAATACATGGTTTTCGCGGCAATTACATGCTCTAGATAAGCATTAAATGGATGCGGCAACCATGTCCAAACATGGTTATTCTGTGCGTGCAGACTCAAATTCATTTATTATTATAAAGGACACCTTCAATTTCCTCTTCAGATGGATATTCAATGGAATTTCCATCGCATCCTAATATGAATTTTACGTACGAGTATAGCGGGGAATATGAAGAGGACCAATCACATTCGCTTTCTCAATGCAAAGAATTCAATGAAATGTGATTTACGTTTATTGGTGTTGTATTAATTTATTACATAAATTAATCATAATTACGTTTCATTTTGTTACGTTGCGTTGCGTGAGCTATACGCGTAATACTGTGAGTATGCATGTATGTGTGTGCGTATGTGTGAGCTCGAGTTTATTCGTTCGTTCGTTTGTTTATTATCGAATGCATCTGAAGTATTGACACAATAATTAATGGTTATTATTATTGCTTGTGTTGTTGTCGTTGTTGTTGCTGTTGTTTTGGTTATTGTTGCTATTCACGTTTTATTGAGGCATGTAAGTGTCACAGATGTATTAAGAAAATATATACGCGTGTATGTGTATGTGAGTGGATGTATACGATTTGTGTGAGTGTGTTGTTGTTTATATAACAAACATTCGATAAATGTTTAACTCGATTACTTGGTTTTCGTATTGTTTGAAAAGGAAAGGAACCGATTGAGAGAAACCAAAAACCATTGCAATGTACATCAAATGCAAATTCATTTGGTGTTAATAATTATGTCATAATAAAATAATAAAATATTAAAATGTTAATTGGATAATTGCTAAGTATATATGCATGTTTGTTTATTACCTTTAATAATAGGGTCGTCATGTCAAGTTATCTGAAATCTGGTTTAGCCATTAATCTGATTAATGTTCAGGCATTTGGCCATACCGATTACTGTTATGGGTGATTTAGTCGTTAATACTTGTTTGACACATTGTTATTGCCATCTGTCAGTGTGATAGATATTTTTGGGAGTTACGACATATTTGTAGTCTGTAGTTTAGTGTCTGAGCTGAATTGGAAAATGAAATTAAATACAATTTTGCTTTTTGAAAAGATTGAGTTACGAACTCTAACGTTTTCTATTCTGTCAAGGCGTTAACCCTACTGCTACACGCAGAGAAGAAACGTGATTGTCACAATCATATTCCAAGAGCAAAATAATATGATAACAGCTATTTTTGCGGCGACCATGTAACATTTTCACCTGCAACCATGTTGGCTCACTGAACATGGTTCTAAGAAAAATATAATTGTCGTCATCTAAAATATTATTAAATTGATCAAAAGAATTTTGTATGAATGAAAAGGCAATGGTCACGATTTAAAATGTTATGGTATTCATTCAAAATGTTTTTCTCCTAGTTAAAAGAACATGGTCACAACCTAAAATGGACGCCACTTGGGAAAAGAAAACACAAAATTAACTTTATTTATTTGTTTTTATTTATTTATAAACTAATTCATTGTTTATTTGTATTTATAATGCCGTTCAAGCAAACATCATATATTTTTACACACTCTATTTTATTTCAATTTCAACAATCAGTAATTATTCCATATTTACATCGTGCCCATCAAATGTACAAATGCAGTAACTGCAAATAAAAATATACAATCATTTATTTTGGGTTTTTCTTCATTTTTTCCAATCACAAAAATTCCCATTTTTTTTTTGGTGGAAAATAATTTTTGATATTGCTTTCAATGAATGTGGTCACAAATTTTAAATTGTTTTTACAAAAATTTATTTCTATTTCCGATCATTGACAAATTTATTAATTTTAATTTTACAACATTGAATTATTAATTTTTTGGCGTAGAGTACAGACGTAATAAAAGTGATCAATACCCAAAATATCACATAAAAGTGAATCCACACCCTCAAAAAAAATCGCTTATTTAACATATGTTCCAAACGTATTTTGCAGGAAACACATATATTATTGGATACTGCCGAAACATTAATATGTTTGTTTTATGTGAACATATTATATGTTTGGAAGCATTTTGAGCCCAAAAATATTATATGCTTGGAAGAATTTTTCCCAAAGACGATTGTTCTCATTGCCTAACATTTTCACTTCCACGAAATATTTTAGTTCTTGGCACCTTTTTCTGTAATACAAATAATGTTGAAGAAATTATTCACTTTTATAAATTTTTTAAATTTTACCTTTCGCCTGCACGGAGAATCGAACCGAGTACCATACAGTTTGTAAGCCAACACACTATCCACTGGGCTACGTAGCTGTTATGGTCACCAGCAGATAATTATCGTTATAAGTTACATTTATATAGCATAGTTTGCAGCGCCCACGAGCCCATGCAAACATAACATTATTTAACAGAAATATACATTTGTTTGCCACGTGGAACAGTGGTTAGCATGTCTGACTTGCATGCAAAGGGTCGTGGGTTCAATCCCTGCTCCGACCGAAAACTTGTTTTTTTTTAATTTGCACATTTATATTTATACTATATTAAATTTTTATAATGAAACTTCGATTTCATTCAAATTTTTGGCCTTATCATAAAACAGTTTTCCGAAACAACATACCAGCGGTTTCACAGAAATTGTTCTTTTGATTCTTTCGCTGTGTTATGTTGATATCTTTCGTCAACTCTCCCGGTTTCCATCTCTATTTCTTTCTCTATACTCTCTCTGTCGCTTTGGATAAAATATCACAACATATGTATGTTTAGTCGAAATGTGTAAATTTATATATGTTTGCATTCACACATATGATTTTTGTGAAACATTTATGCCCCAAACATAATATATTCCAACATATTAACATAGATGTCCCAAACATTTAGTGTTAGTTTAGGAACATTACATGTTTGCACTTAAATATATTGTGTTTTAAAATTGTGCCCGAAACACACTTTGTTTACATCGGAACATATGAAAAACATATTTTTCTAAGAGTGCATAAAAGTTCAAATTAATTGAGAATTTTCAGTGTAATCAACGCAGCAGTACTCTACAAAGATTCTTTAATTAGTGTTTTTATTAACAAAAAGGTAATACGCCAATGTATTTTTGTGAACTTCTGTGAAAATCGGAAAATTTGAGATTTGTAATATTTCATACATTTTGTATTTAATTTTTCCATAGAAAATTGGATATTACCAAAGGCCAAAAGATCCAGTCCAAATGCCACGTAAATTATTTTGTGTTCTGAAGGAAGAATTTTGCAAAGCAATATAAAAAGATTTTGCAGTTGCCTCATTGTGGTCAAGCACATTTTTTCTCTTCACCCTCCTCCTGATTGCCAAATTCTCCTCCTGATTGCCAAATTCCCCTACGGGGTTCTACGGGCAGAGAGGAGGGAAGGCTATTTTTTTGCAATTGTTGAAAGAAAACCCATTAACCCTAGTTTGACCAATTTCTGCACTCGATATAAATTGCCATAATGTAAGAAGTTATGCCGTACAAAATTCATTTACAATAAAACCCAAATCAAGATCCTCATCATAAAATTTCAAACCCGTAATAGAAGCAGAAATTATATGACAGAAATGTCTCCATAAGGAAAAGTCAAATTATTCACTATGGTCAAAAAAAAAAAAAAAAATAAAAATTTCTTAAGTAAGTATATATTAATTTTTTTGCACGATTTTCTTGTTTGCTTTAAAAAAAAAACTAATTTAATTATTTTTTTTTGATAAGGCAATTCGATTTCATAAAGAGTGAAACCAGCCCCATTTGAAATGCAATAGTTTTTAAGAACCACCCTAATACATTTCATTCTCAACAAAAATCATCAAAAAACTCAATTTATAAGTGCATTGAAATGCTCAGTAAGGCAATCGATCGTATTAATGATAATTAACCGCATACCAAACCTGCGCATCATCGAACATCTACGTTGCAACATAAAATAATCACCTCTCCCCCGCATCAAACATTCCTGAAGGCCTTCATCGAATATTTGCATGACCGGTGAGTAAACAAAAAGAATAAAAAACAAGTAAAGGGTGATTCTTTTGAGGTTAGGATTTTCATGCATTAGTATTTGACAGATCACGTGGGATTTCAGACATGGTGTCAAAGAGAAAGATGCTCAGTATGCTTTGACATTTCATCATGAATAGACTTACTAACGAGCAACGCTTGCAAATCATTGAATTTTATTACCAAAATCAGTGGCAGAAAATCCGCTTTTTTATCGACAAATTTTGTTCAGCGATGAGGCTCATTTCTGGTTGAATGGCTACGTAAATAAGCAAAATTGCCGCATTTGGAGTGAAGAGCAACCAGAAGCCGTTCAAGAACTGCCCATGCATCCCGAAAAATGCACTGTTTGGTGTGGTTTGTACGCTGGTGGAATCATTGGACCGTATTTTTTCAAAGATGCTGTTGGACGCAACGTTACGGTGAATGGCGATCGCTATCGTTCGATGCTAACAAACTTTTTGTTGCCAAAAATGGAAGAACTGAACTTGGTTGACATGTGGTTTCAACAAGATGGCGCTACATGCCACACAGCTCGCGATTCTATGGCCATTTTGAGGGAAAACTTCGGAGAACAATTCATCTCAAGAAATGGACCGGTAAGTTGGCCACCAAGATCATGCGATTTGACGCCTTTAGACTATTTTTTGTGGGGCTACGTCAAGTCTAAAGTCTACAGAAATAAGCCAGCAACTATTCCAGCTTTGGAAGACAACATTTCCGAAGAAATTCGGGCTATTCCGGCCGAAATGCTCGAAAAAGTTGCCCAAAATTGGACTTTCCGAATGGACCACCTAAGACGCAGCCGCGGTCAACATTTAAATGAAATTATCTTCAAAAAGTAAATGTCATGGACCAATCTAACGTTTCAAATAAAGAACCGATGAGATTTTGCAAATTTTATGCGTTTTTTTTTTAAAAAAAAAGTTATCAAGCTCTTAACAAATCACCCTTTATATACGGCCGTAAGTTCGGCCAGGCGGAAGCTTATGTACCCTCCATCATGGATTGCGTAGAAACTTCTTCTAAACACTGCCATCCAGAATCGAATTACTTAAGTTGCGGTAACGCTTGCCGATGGCAAGGTTTATATGGGGGCTATATATAATTATGGACCGATGTGAACCAATTTTTGCACGGTTGTTAGAGACCATATACCAATACCATGTACCAAATTTCAGCCGGATCGGAAGCAATTTGCTTCTCTTTGAGGCTCCGCAACCCAAATCTGGGGATCGGTTTATATGGGCGCTATATATAATTATGGACCGATGTGAACCAATTTTTGCACGGTTGTTAGAGACCATATACCAATACCATGTACCAAATTTCAGCCGGATCGGATACAATTTGCTTCTCTTTGAGGCTTCGCAAGCCAAATTTGGAGATCGGTTTATATGGGGTCTATATATAATTATAGACCGATGTGGACCAATTTTTGCATGGTTGTTAGAGACCATATACCAACATCATGTACCAAATTTCAGCCGGATCGGATGAAAATTGCTTCTCTTTGAGGCTCCGCAAGCCAAATCTGGGGATCGGTTTATATGGGGGCTATATATAATTATGGACCGATGTGGACCAATTTTTGCATGGTTGTTAGAGACCAAACACCAACATCATGTACCAAATTTCAGCCGGATCGGATGAAATTTGCTTCTTTTAGAGGCTCCGCAAGCCAAATCTGGGGATCGGTTTATATGGGGGCTATATATAATTAAGGACCGATATGGACCAATTTTTGCACGGTTGTTAGAGACCATATACCAACACCATGTAGCAAATTTCGGCCGGATCGGATGAAATTTGCTTCTCTTTTAGGCTCCGCAAGCCAAATCTGGGGATCGGTTTATATGGGGGCTATATATAATTATGAACCGATGTGGACCAATTTTTGCATGGTTGTTAGAGACCATATACCAACACCATGTACCAAATTTCGGCCGGATCGGATGAAATTTGCTTCTCTTTTAGGCTCCGCAAGCCAAATCTGGGGATCGGTTTATATGGGGGCTATATATAATTATGAACCGATGTGGAACAATTTTTGCATGGTTGTTAGAGACCATATACCAACACCATATACCAAATTTCAGCCGGATCGGATGAAATATGCTTCTGTTAGAGGCTCCACAAGCCAAATCTGAGGGTCCCTTTATATGGGGGCTATACGTAAAAGTGGACCGATATGGCCCATTTTCAATACCATCCGACCTACATCGATAACAACTACTTGTGCCAAGTTTCAAGTCGATAGCTTGTTTCGTTCGGAAGTTAGCGTGATTTCAACAGACGGACGGACGGACGGACGGACGGACGGACATGCTTAGATCGACTCAGAATTTCACCACGACCCAGAATATATATACTTTATGGGGTCTTAGAGCAATATTTCGATGTGTTACAAACGGAATGACAAAGTTAATATACCCCCATCCTATGATGGAGGGTATAAAAACTTTTGAATGCAGTTTTGTGTTATTTTTAAGAAGTTGGAATTTGTGAAACATCTCGAATCAAGTGTGGCTAGTTTTTTCTCACGATTTAGTTCCGGATTGCATTCTCATTTTAATTGAGATTCATAGAGTTGCCATTGTTTAATATATCGTTTTGTTCATGTTATAATTTGATATTTTCGGATTTTTTCTTAATACTTATAAATCTAAATTTTCATGACTAAATTTACATTTTTCTGAATTCGATCTTCAAACAAAGAAAATGTAAAATCGTAAACTTTTTATCTACAATTTATATCTCCGTTTAAAATGTCAATTATTTCATATCGCTATTTCTCGAAATAAATTTTATATACTATTTGAATATACTCCAATAATTTAAATTTCGTTGTTAAATAATTATTAATATACACTAGGATAATGATTTGAATAAATATATATATAATTTAAAATGAATTGGTGAGCTAAAATTTTGCGTTTTCGTACAAATGTGGTAATGTGTGACTAAGGTAAAGTCGTATGGGGTTCTGATATAGAGCGCGATCAGGACAATAGGATGGGGATCGCAGATCTCATAATATCTGAGATCACATTGTATGGAGGGGAATACAATTTTTTGATTTAGTTTTGATCCCATAGCCCGGTATGATTTATAAGAAAGGGAGTCTAAAATAATTTTCTGTTAAGACTGTTTTGTGTGGAATGGTCAAGAACCCCCCATTACCCGACTGAAGTTAGCTTTCAAAGGCTCCCACAGTCCATAGCCACAAAATCAATTATGGTTAAACACCCTACCATAGGCAGCATACATAAACATCTCATATAACACCTTTTGAGAACATAATTACAAAAGATTGCTGCAAGCTTAAGCGAGGTTTTATTACATGATACCATATAGCAAAATGCAGAAAAAAACAGGTACATTTTTTCAATTACACTTTCCTTTTTTGTGTTCACATAAAACCACGTGTCACTTCTGAATAGTAAATTAACACAAAACACAGTAATTCCGTATTCTACGTCCATTCCAAAAAACAATCAACACACGACTGACGCGCAAAATGAAAATCGTGTGTACCTGCTCAAAGTTTTTATAAAATTCTTTTCGCTGCAAAAAAATTAAAAAATTAAATGGTCACGGAAACAATGTCTTTATGGCCATGTAATGGTTCTAGATATGTCTATACTTTCCCTGTAAAAAAGTAAAAAAATTGAATGGTCAGGTACATGATTTTCCCGACCATTTAATGGTCTCAAATTCTATCATTTAAATGATAGAACATGTTTGCGGTTTTGGGAACCATTCAAATGCTTATTGCCACCATCGTCCGCTCGAAAACTTTTTTTACAACTACAAAATACATGGTTTTCGCGGCAATTACATGCTCTAGATAAGCATTAAATGGATGCGGCAACCATGTCCAAACATGGGTTTTCTGTGCGTGTACACAGAAAAAAGTTAAACAGTTTCATAGCAAGAATTAACTACATACGTCGTGCTTAAATTGAAATAAATTATACTCCATATTTTGAGATGTCCACAAAGCGTTGTTAAAAGCAGGAAAATTTAATGCCCTGGTGTAATTTTTAACTATAACTTTCAGATATTGTCTTGATACTTTAAGTTACCGAAATAACAAACCCCCCAAATTTGTCCTTTTATACACCTGTATTTATTGGGAAGCATCAAAATATTCGTCGGAGATCACAAAATGTCATATACGATGGTGGTGAGATAAGTATTTAGCGGGAGATCCATGTTAGGAGCTTTATTAAACTATTTCTTAAGGATTGAAAAGTATATCTACACTCACAAAAAAAAGTATCTTGGATCAAAAGATTTTGATCTTTCTAAACAATTTTGTTGTTGAATCCGAGCCAAAGATGCGGCGTTTTTAAAATAAAGACATTTTGTAGCGACCTAACTGGTTTAAATCTGGGAGCAATCAAATTTATATTAGCATACATATTATTAACATAAAGAATGTTCATTCTTTTTTGCGGTATATTAATAATTAGGTTAGGTAAGGTAAGGTGGCAGCCCGACTATTCAGTCCATTGTGATACCACAACAGTGGGCTTCTCTCTTATCATTGAGTGCTACCCGATTCCATGTTAAGACCTCCTTTTTATAGCCGAGTCCGAACGGCGTTCCACATTGCAGTGAAACCACTTAGAGAAACTTTGAAACATTCAGAAATGTCACCAGCATTACTGAGGTGGGATAATCCACCGCTGGAAAACCTTTTGGTGTTCGGTCGAAGCAGGAATCGAATCCACTACCTTGTGTTTGCAAGGCAGGCATGCTATTGCCATTGCACCACGGTGGCTCCCCATATTAATAATACTATTAACGTACAAACAAAGGTCAGTTTAAAAATCCATATTTGATTCCGAGCTACAGAAGCGAGGAATTAAACTAACGATGCATTACAGACGCAATTCACTTTTAAACTTAGATTTTATCTTCTTCATACTAGAACACAAATCTTAATTTAGTCGTTTTTCTAACGTCTTGTTTCCGTCATGTAATAGCAAAGTCCTTTTTAGAAGAATTAACTTCATTTTAAAATTCAAAATACAAAAATTTGTTCATATGTTTGACTAATACAAGGACGATTTCTTCAATTTTGAAGAGTTTTTCGAAACCAGATAAGGTCATCTAACAAAATTTTCGTTCATGTGTAAATACCCATTTTTAAGTAGAATCCCTTAACTATGATGACAAAACGCCTTCAATTAAATGTTTATCAACTTTTGATCAGGTAAAACATCTTAGTGTCTGAGAGAAAGTCATCTGCTAATGACAATAATTTTTGCAGTGTACTCAAAATAAAAACGTATATTTTTATCCAAAAATGTTGACCTTCCCTTGAGATTTTTGGTATTAATTCTGGCTTCTTTAAAATAAAAACTTTCTTTAGGAATCTATCTATCTTTGAGTTTAGACTCTATAAAATTAAGATTTGCATACAGCTCTCATTTATCGAATTTTCATTCTCTATTTGCGGTATATTAACAAACCAATTTACATACAAATAACAGTCAATTTAAATCTCCAAATTATAACAAATCTTCAAAGCGATTAGTTTTATTAAAAAAATATGAAAAATCTTTATAGTAAGTCTTAAATCCTCAGATTATAAAAAATCTCAAATCTCTAAATTATAACATATCTTCAAAGTATATTTTTTTTATTTAAAAGATGGATGAAAAAATTCCATAGTAAGTGTTAGCGTATATTTTAAGTATTTTTTGTTTCAATCCAAACATTCAATATTTCTGCCAATTTCACGAAAAAAATAACAAAAAATCAAAGCAAATATTATGATTATTCTTTTAATTAAAATTTCTTTACTCTATATAAAATTGTTCTTAATCCCAGCAAAAAAATTTGGAAGTTCTTTTTAAGGCACAACTTTAAAAGCACTTCCAAAAATGTCCTCCCAAAGATGTTCTTTATTTTAACTGCACAGGAAGTTCATTTGAGTAAATTTTTTATAATTCGCTTTTTTCATATTTTTAACGGGAAATCTAAATTTTTATTACAGATTAAAAATTAATAAAATAGTGCAAATTATTTAAATTTTGCACAAAAAAATGCTAAATCCTTTCTAGAAAAATTGCGAATTTTTGAAAATATTTGATGTCAAACGTTCCAGACAAGCGTTATGTTATAATGCATTAAAAATCATAAAAAATTTAAAATATTATTTATTCGGCAAAATATCACAAAATTTCTTTATTCACATCCAAATCACTGGATTCGCATCACAGCTTAAGATGCAATTTCAGTGCAACATCTGTTGAAGTGGTGGACAAGCCCATGCTAAAATCATCGCTTCTGCACCAATTTTGCACCACTTCCGGATCCAACAAAAATAACTTTAGCACTACTTTATTGGCGACGCTTTTTTTGATGGGATATTATGTGATTTGTCAACAAATTTTATATTCTTTATTAATCGGTGGTGCATCTCGTATTAAATCTGTGGAAAATAATGGGTAATTTATCTATATTTTTGTAGAAATGGGCAATACCTAAAGGGTGATACGGTCAAAATTTGGTCAAGGGAAAACGCGTGTAAATCGGTGAAATCGTTTATTTAAAAAATCAAATTAAATTTCTTTTTCAAGTTCAATTAGTATAAAATTCAGTTAGGCTTTCGTTTTTCCAAATCCGAATTGCAGGGCCTCACGCTTGACACCTGCCATCAGATTTTGTACAGCCACCTTGTCCATCTTCTTCGCCGCAGAAAGCCAGTTTGCCTTGAACTGCTGCTCGTCCTTAGCAGTTTTTTCGGTCTTCTTTAGGTTCCGCTTGACAATAGCCCAGTATTTCTCAATTGGGCGGAGCTCTGGCGTGTTGGGAGGGTTCTTGTCCTTGGGAACCACCTGCACGTTGTTGGCGGCGTACCACTCCATGGCCTTTTTACCGTAATGGCAAGATGCCAAATCCGGCCAAAACAGTACGGAACAACCGTGTTTCTTCAGGAAAGGCAGCAGACGTTTATTCAAACACACTTTCACGTAAATTTCTTGGTTGACTGTCCCGGAAACTATGAAAATGCTGCTTTTCAAGCCACAGGTACAGATGGCTTGCCAAACCAGATATTTCTTTTCGAACTTTGACAGTTTTATGTGCTTGAAAATATCTGCTACCTTTCCCCTTCCTTTTGCCGTATAAAACTCCTGTCCCGGAAGCTGCTTGTAGTCGCTTTGACGTAGGTTTCGTCGTCCATTACCACGCAGTCAAACTTCGTCAGCATCGTCGTGTACAGCCTCCGGGATCGCGCTTTGGCCTTCGTATTTTGTTTATCATCGCGATTTGGAGTCACTACCTTCTTATAAGTCGATAGTCCGGCTCGTTTTTTGGCTCGATGCACAGTTGTAGACGATACACCCAGCTTATTTGCGGCATCTGGAGAGAGAGGATAGGGTTTCGCTTGAAACTACCGGCAACTCTCTTTGTCGTCTCAGCGGCTTCCGGTTTTCGATTTCCCCCCGATCCAGACTTCCTGGCTGTCGACAAACGTTCCCCAAACACTTTAATTACATTTGTAACGGTTGATTTGGCAACTTTTAGCGATTTTGCCAGCATGGCGTGCGAGTAGCTCGTATTTTCGCGATGTGCGAGCAAAATTTTGATACGCTGCTCTTCTTGCTTGGACGGCATTTTGACAGCTCAAGAGTGAATTGCAAAATCAAAATAGGAGCAACATTCTACACACACACACCTTCAAAATGAGGGGTGGTCAGGTTTTTTAAATGCAAAATTGAAAGAAATACGTCAAGTTTATATTGACCAAATTTTGACCGTATCACCCTTTACTAACAAATCAATTTACATACAAATAACAGTCAGTTTAAATATCCAAATTATAATAAATCTTCAAAGTAATTAGTTTTATGAAAAAATATGAAAAATCTTTATAGTAAAATCTTCAAAAAAATCTATATAGTAAATCTTCAGATTATAAAAAATCTCACATCTCTAAATTATAACAAATCTTCAAAGTATATTTTTATATATGAAAAAATTTCATCTTAGTCTTAGCGTATATTTTAAGTATTTTTAGTTTCAATCCAAACATTCAATATTTCTGCCAATTTCACGAAAAAAACAAAAAATCAAAGCAAATATTATGGTTATTCTTTTAATTAAAATTTCTTTACTTTAAATAAAATTTTTCTTAATCCCAGCAAAAAAATGGAAATTTTTTTAAGGCACAACTTTAAAAGCACCTCCAAAAATGTTACAGATTAAAAATTAATAAAATAGTGCAAATTATTTAAATTTTGCCAAAAAAATGCTAAATCCTTTCTAGAAAAATTGCGAAAAATATTTGATGTCAAACGTTCCAGACATAATATCACAAAATTTCCTTATTCACATCCAAATCACTGGATTCGCATCACACCGTAAGATGCAATTTCAGTGCAACGTCTGTTGAAATGGTGGACAAGCCCATGCTAAAATCATCGCTTCTTCGCCAATTTTGCGCCACTTCCGGATCCAATAAAAAAAAAACATTTGCACTACTTTTTTGGCGACGCTTTTTTTGATGGGATATGATGTGAATTATAAGATTTGTCTAACAAATGTTATATTCTTTACTAATCGGTGGTGCATCTCGTATTAAATCTGTGGAAAATAATGTGTAATTTTTCTATATTATTGTAGAAATGGACAATACCAATGCCTACGGTGATTAATTGTAGACCAATCCCACAAAATGATAATAAATAATTATAAAGTTAGCATCAAATCGAATAATGTAAATGCGACCAATAATCGAAATGTTTGCTTAGTTATCCTCTTATATAATTAAGTAAATTTCCCTTATAGCTTTATTGGAATAAAGAAAATATATCATTTATGTTGACCAACATATCTGAAATCCTTGCTGTATCTTTAGCAATGATTAGCTCATGCCACTCCTCCCATATAATATCAATCTTCATTGGGAGAGTTGTCCCTCCTTTTCCATTTTGATTGAATAAAACAAGTGTCGGTCTTAATTGTTTTGACAATTGTTGGGTAAGAAATCCTAGAAAAGATATCTCTTTTTCATTCGTTTAACTTCCTTTGCGGACACAACCACACCAAAGCACACATTCACACATACCCACTCTATGGACTATATCCCTATGATAACAATGGGAACTGATGAAAAAGGCTTGAAATTGATGACAAATATAATAAAAATGTCGAGTGCATTGTCCCATTTGGACTGGAATTCTCAGCCGTAGGACTCATGGGAGTGTAAAACATTCGTACACACTCAAATGGAGTGACCAGTATTTATTTTGTCAAGTTTGTGTCCATATACTCGAGACAAAAATCTCCTTGGGGTCCAGCGTATAAGAAGGAAGGACGTGTTGCTTGCCATTCTCTAAGTGATAGCTGGCTTTGTCGGATTCTGTGTTCCTTGTTTTTCATATTTTTTGTTGTTGCTTCTTGTCCTGGTCGGGTTCTTTGGTTAGTTGGCTGGCTATCTACACTGAAAAAAAAGCATACTCGGTTCCAAAGATTTTGTCTTTACTTTAAAAAATTTGGTATTGATTCCGAGCCAAAGAAGCGGAGATTACAAGTAAGGATACTTTTAAGACACAATTCTCTTTTAAAATTGGGTTTTGTGTACTTGCTTCTAGGAAGCAAATTTTAATTTTTCGCTTTCTCAGTTTTTTTTCTTCATATGCTATCAAAGTCCTTTAAAAACGAGTTAACGGCAACTTTATTTTCCAAATTAAGACACGACTTCCAGTAGAAATTATGCTATGTTTGAAGTAAAAAACGTTTTTAAAATAAAGTGTTGAAAAACATGTCCTATATTTGAACGATTTTTTGCTTTGTAGTCAAGATGCAAAAAGACAACAAATTTAAAGACAATTTCATTAAATTTAAAGAATTTTTCTGAATTATTAAAGTCAAGTTGACATTAGCCTATAATTTTTTTCTTTCATGTTAAGATACCCATTTTTAAGTCAAATCACTTTATTATAAGGACAATACGACGTCATTGAAAAGTTTATCGACTTTTGGACAAGGAAAATAACTTTATTTTAGAGAAATGCGTCTTCTATGCTAAGCAAAATTTGTATTCGTATTTTAAAGACATGAAATCTTTGACCTCACGACAATATTTTTTTCAGTGTATGATGTGTTCATCCTTTAGTTACAATTTGTGTCACATAGATTGACCACATTGTCCTTGGGGGTAAATCATGATAACAATCTAAACAGCAGTGGCAGCAGCAACTACAACAACTCCAACTGACCAGCAAGTAAAGAATCGTGTATGAAGCTTATTTACGATCTTAAGAAATGCTGATGTATGTATGTTAGTGTCGCACATGTGTATGTGTGTGTTTTTTGATATTTGATTTTATTAGGTCTATTGTTCAAAATTCTAAAAGAAAACTAAGGTTCAAATTCGTCTTCCCCATAGAAATAGATTTGAGAATAACTTAAATGGAAGCCCTGGGATTTTCTTGAATAAAGAATTTTGTTGTATTTGAAAAATGAATGTAAGATTTTGGTCTTAATTTAGGATATTAAGAAATGCTTCCATAACATTGTATAGATTGTATATGGAATTTTACCGAAATCGAGAGGATGAGAATAAACAGAATGTGAACATTTTTGTTGGCGAACAATTTTTTTGTTAGAATGATTATCAACCCCGCCCAATTCAAAGGTAGGGTATAATGTCTAATTGTGATTTAAGTTGGAAAATTTTGCCATTAAATAAAATAGTTGCATAGGTTACACTTCTTGACTGATCAAGTAAGGTAATTTTAAATCGCTTGTACACTGAAGAAAATGTTGTCGTGAGGCTAAAGATTTCGTGTCCTTAAAATTCGAATGAGAATTTTGCTTAGAACAGAAGACGCATTTCTCAGATATAAAGTTTTTTCTTTGTCCAAAAACTCGATAAACTTTTCAATGAAGTCGTTTTGTCCTTTTGTAGTTAAGTGAATCTACATAAAAATGGGTATCTTCACACGAAAGAAAATTTTGTTGGACAAAGATCAACTTGGCATCAATAGTTCTGAAAAATTCCCTAAAATTAACCCATTGTCTGCCATAGTACTCGCTTGAGTACAGAAAATTGGCAACATTTAATCTTGCAGAACTTTGTTTATAAATGAAATAAGGCAACGTTTTTTTTTTGGTTTTTATGTTTTATGTTTTTATGTTTTTCGTTTTTTTTTTAAATATTTTTTAAATGAGGTTAAGTGTAGATATATAAATTTATTTTTATTTTATTTTAAATAGTCTTGGTGTGTAATGGGTTAATGAGATTGTCTTTCAGTTATTTGAAACATAGCATAATTTACTATCTGAAGTCGGGTCTAAATTTGGAAATTTAAGTTGTCGTTAACACGTTTAAAAAAACTTTGAACATGAAGAAGAGAAAAAAAAAAACGAAAAACAAATGAATTCCAATCAGTGTTGCCAGGTGATTTTTGAATCTTCCCCCCAAATCGTAAGAAAAAACTCCCTACATTGGTCTAAAACCCCCAAAAACTTAGGAATGCAAAAAGTACAAAATGGAATCCCAAAATTTCGTGAAAAAATGCTATAGTGATACATTTTAAAAATTAAATTGAATAAAAATATATAATAGTACAATATCAATTTAAAAAGCAGGTAAAACAAAATAATTTTATGTAAAAATCTTTTAAATCAAATTAATTTAAAAAAAATCGGTTAATAAAGTATAAACAAGTATATACGGCCGTAAGTTCGGCCAGGCCGAATCTTATGTACCCTCCACCATGGATTGCGTAGAAACTTCTACGAAAGACTGTCATACACAATCGAATTACTTGGGTTGTGGTAATACTTACCGATGGCAAGGTATCTTAAACCTTCTTAACATCGTTTTTTTTTTTTAAATTGTGAGTTAGTCCGTAGGTGGTATATATTAGACAAAAAGTTATGTATTAACTATACATAACTACAAATAATTACGAATCGATATGGACTTTTTGCACGGTACGTAGAGAGCCAGAATTGAAATATGTGGGTCGCTTATATGGGGGCTATATACAATTATGAACTTGATATGGACCAATTTTTGTGTGATTGGGGATCGATTTATCTGAGGGCTATATATGACTATAGACCGATATGGACCTAGTTAGGCATGTTTGTTATCGGCCATATACTAGCACAATGTACCAAATTTCAACTCACTCGGATGAAATTTGCATCTCCAACAGGCTCCAATACCAAATCTCGGGATCGGTTTATATGGGGGCTATATATGATTATGGACTGATATGGACCACTTTTGGCATGGTTGTTAAATATCATATACTACACCCACGTACCAAATTTCAACCAGATCGGATGAATTTTGCTTCTCCAAAAGGCACCGAAAGTCAAATCTGGGGATCGATTTATATGGGAGCTATATATAATTATGGACTGATAGGAACCAATTCCTGCATCGTTGTTGGATACCATATACTAACATCACGTACAAAATTTCAACCGAATGGAATGTTGCTCTTCCAAGGGGCTCCGGAGGTCAAATCTGGGGATCGGTTTATATGGGGCCTATATATAAGTATGGACCGATATCGACCAATTTTTGCATGGGAGTTTGAGGCCATATATTAATACCACGTACCAAATTTCAACTGAATCAGATGAATTTTGGCCTTCCAAGAGGCTCCGGAGGTCAAATCTGGTGATCGGTTTGTATGGGGGCTATATATAATTATGGACCGATGTGAACCAATTTTTGCATGGTTGTTAGAGTCCATATACTAACATAATGTACCAAATTTCAGCCGGATCGGATGAAATTTGCTTCTGTTAGAGGCTCCACAAGCCAAATCGGGGGATCGGTTTATATGGGGGCTATATATAATTATGGACCGACGTCACCCAATTTTTGCATGGTTGTTATACTAACACCATGTACCAAATTTCAGCCGGATCGGATGAAATTTGCTTCTCTTAGAGGCCTCGCAAGCCAAATTTGGGGGTCCGTTTATATGGGGCTATACGTAAAAGTGGACCGATATGGCCCATTTGCAATACCATCCGACCTACATCAATAACAACTACTTGTGCCAAGTTTCAAGTCGATAGCTTGTTTCGTTCGGAAGTTAGCGTGATTTCAACAGACGGACGGACATGCTTAGATCGACTCAGAATTTCACCATGACCCAGAATATATATACTTTATGGGGTCTTAGAGCAATATTTCGATGTGTTACAAACGGAATGACTAAGTTAATATACCCCCATCCTATGGTGGAGGGTATAAAAATGCCCTTTCCAAAGAAGAAGTTGAAAATGATAATGAAAATAATGGTAATATATACTTTCTAATATTTAGAAACTTAGGTTGATTTCCTGCATTTTTTCTCAAATTTCATGCCAGAATTGTTCCAAATTTGGTCGAAAATTGTTCCACTTTATAAGGTCTAAGATATTTTTTTGCCACCAAAAATCCCCCCAAATAAATGTTACCCCTAAATATCCCCCTAAACGTGAAAAAAATCCCCTAATTTTGGGGGGAAACCTGGCAAAACAGATTCCAATTTGTTTCCTCGTATGAAGTACGCAAAACTCAAATAAGGATAAAGGTAAATGTATTTAAATTCTCTGTTTCTTTGGCTCGGAATCATTAATGTAAAGACAACATCTTTGGTATAGGGCAATATGTTTTTTTTTCAGTGTAACAATGGAAGAAATACATGAACTTTAGTCGAACCAAAACATTAATGGTGAAGTTAGTCTGTTTAAGTCACTCAGATGTGTTTCCAAAAAGTCGCTGGGAACTCCAATAGGATCTGGACGAAGTATACTTGTCTCGGATATACGAAATATACTTGTCTCGGAAAACTTGACGCCTATGACTTCCCAGCAAAAAAATTTGGAAGTTCTTCCAAAGGCACAACTTTAAAATCACTTCCAGAAGATGCACTCCCAATGATGTTCTTTATTTTAACGACCCAGGAAGTTCTTTTAATACAATTTTTTATAACTTGGTTTTTTTCACACTTTTAATGGATAATTTTAACTTTTTTTATTTGAAATATGTTAGGGTAAAAACAAAGGAATAATTCATAAAATGGTACAAATCATTTAAATTTTGTCGCAAAAAATGCTAAATCCAATATGACCTCAAATATTTTCAAAAATGCACAATTTGTGCATTTTTCAAAATATTTGAAGTCAAACGTTTCCGACAAGCATTAGAATCCATTAAAAATTATAAAAATTATTTATTTGACAAAATGTCACAGAATTTTTTAATTTACATCCAAAACATTGAATTCGGATCACACCTAAAGAAGTGCTGCAAATGCAGTGCAACGGCTGTTGAAATGGAGTACTTCCGTTCTATAACAAGCCCATGTTAAATTCATCGCTTCTGCGTCAATTTAGCACCACTTCCGGATCCAAAAAGAACATTTTCATTACTTTTTTGGCGACGCCTTTTTTTGCTGGGTTGTTCTGTGTACTGCCAAATGAATTATTAGCCCTTCTCCTTTCAACGATCAATTGCCCAATCCACTGACTACTTTTCAGTGATTTATGCAACATCTCCATTGTTCTTTTTTATACCCTGCGCCACACTGTGGAACAGGGTATTATAAGTTAGTGCATATGTTTGCAACACCCAGAAGGAGACGAGATAGACACATGGTGTCTTTGACAAAAATGATCAGGGTGGGCTCCTGAGTCGATATAGCTATGTCCGTCTGTCCGTGAACACATTTTTGTAATCAAAGTCTAGGTCGCAGTTTTAGTCCAATCGACTTCAAATTTGGCATAAGTATGTATTTTGGCCCAGAATAGAACCCTATTGATTTTGGAAATTAGATATAGCTCCCATATATATCTTTCGCCCGATATGGACTTATATGGCCCCAGAAGCCAGAGTTTTACCCTAATTTGCTTAAAATTTTGCACAAGAAGAACAATTAGTACTATAGTCAAGTGTGCCAAATTTCATTGAAATCGGTTCAGAGTAAGATATAGCTCTCATATATATATCTTTCGCCCGATATGGACTAATACGGTCGCAGAAGCCAGAGTTTTACCCCAATTTGGTTGAAATTTTGCACTAGGAGTACAATTAGTAGTGTAGTCAAGTGTGCCAAATTTTATTGAAATCGGTTCAGATTTAGATATAGCTCCCATATATATCGTTCGCCCGATTTACACTCATATGACCACAGTGGCCAATCTTTTACTCCGATGTAGTTGAAATTTTGCACAGGGAGTAGAATTAGCATTGTAGCTATGTGTGCAATTTGGTTGAAATCGGTTCAGATTTAGATATATCTCCCATATATAGCTTTCGCTCGATTTACACTCATATGACCACAGAGGCCAATTTTTAACTCCGATTTAGTTGAAATTCTGCACAGGAAGTAGAATTAGTATTGTAGCTATGTGTGCCAAATTTGGTTGAAATCGGTTCCGATTTAGATATAGCTCCCATATATATGTTTTTCTGATTTCGACAAAAATGGTCAAAATATCAACATTTTCCTTGTAAAATCGCCACTGCTTAGTCGAAAAGTTGTAAATATGACTCTAATTTTCCTAAACTTCTAATACATATATATCGAGCGATAAATCATAAATAAACTTTTGCGAAGTTTCCTTAAAATTGCTTCAGATTTAAATGTTTCCCATATTTTTTTAATAACATTGTGTTCCACCCTAGTGCATTAGCCGACTTAAATGTTTAGTCTATAGATTTTGTAGAAGTCTATCAAATTCTGTCCAGATCGAGTGATATTTAAATGTATGTATTTGGGACAAACCTTTATATATAGCCCCCAACACATTTGACGGATGTGATATGGTATCGAAAATTTACATCTACAAAGTGGTGCAGGGTATAATATAGTCGGCCCCGCCCGACTTTAGAATTTCCTTACTTGTTTTAAGTTAATGTTTTTACATAAAATGTTTACGTAAGTAGGTTAATAGCCCTTATATGAACTATAAACAATATTAAAAGGACTTTTAAATCCTTTTCATAAAACCCATGGAATATGCAAATATATCATTGGTAATGCAGCTCCAATGTATCCACACACACACAAACATACGCAGCAACAATAATGACAATGCCACAAAAATAAGAAGAATACCTGTACTTAAATGGGCATTGGCATCAGTAGTCTCAATTGAAGCCATTATCCTTGGCATTACAGATGTTGACCTGTTCTGACTGGCCGGCGACCTTATTGCCATTCGATTTAAGCCATGCTATTATTGGACATTAAATTGCAACGAAGTAATTCCTTCTTGGTGGGCATTAAAGATCATGGCTCGATTCTTTGTAGTTTTTGGGGTCACTGACGGCAAATGAAATTATTAACGCCTGGCATTTCCATTGTTACAGGATTTTTTGGACTTTAGCTTCTGCGGTGAGAACAATTACGTGCTACAATAATTCCTTCTCTATAGCTGCGACATATGGTTGGAAATATATTTTTATACCCTCCACCATAGGGTGGGGGGTATATTAACTTTATCATTCCGTTTGTAACACATCGAAATATTGCTCCAAGACCCCATAAAGTATATATATTCTGGGTCGTGGTGAAATTCTGAGTCGATCTGAGCATGTCCGTCCGTCCGTCCGTTGAAATCACGCTAACTTCTGAACGAAACACGCTATCGACTTGAAACTTGGCACACGTAGTTGCTATTGATGTAGGTCAGATGGTATTGCGAATGGGCCATATCGGTCCACTTTTACGTATAGCCCCCATATAAACGGACTCCCAAATTTGGCTTGCGAGGCCTCTAAGAGAAGCAAATTTCGACCGATCTGGCTGAAATTTGGTACATGGTCTTAGTATATGGTCTCTAACAACCATGCAAAAAGTGGCCGATATCGGTCCATAATTATATATAGCCCCCATATAAACCGACCCCCCGATTTGGCTTGCGGAGCCTCTAAGAGAAGCAAATTTCATGCGATCCGACTGAAATTTGGTACATGGAGTTAGTATAGGATCTCTAACAACCATGCAAAAAGTGGCCCATATCGGTCCATAATTATATATAGCCCCCATATAAACCGATCACTAGATTTGACCTCCGGAGCCTCTTAGAAGACCAAAATGCATCTGATTCAGTTGAAATTTGGTACGTGGTGTTAATATATGGCCTCAAACACCCATGCAAAAATTGGTCGATATCGGTCCATAATTATATATAGGTCCCATATAAACCGATCCCCAGATTTGACCTCCGGAGCACCTTGGAAGAGCAAAATTCTTCCCATTTGGTTGAAATTTGGTACGTGATGTTAGTATAGGGTATCCAACAACCATGCAGGAATTGGTTCCTATCAGTCCATAATAATATATAGCTCCCATATAAACCGATCCCCAGATTTGAACTCAGGTGCCTTTTGAAGAAGCAAAATTCATCCGATCTGGTTGAAATTTGGTACGTGGTGGTAGCATATGATATTTAACAACCATGTGAGTTGAAATTTGTGGATGACAGTCTTTCGTAGAAGTTTCTACGCAATCCATGGTGGAGGGTACATAAGATTCGGCCTGGCCGAACTTACGGCCGTATATACTTGTTTGTTTTTTTTTTTTTTTTTAATAAAAGCCTAAGGGAAATATATTTGGGATGTTTATGATACTTTTTCAGTTTGTGAGCCCGAAATGTGAATAAAATACATACACAAATAGTTTATCCAATCGATAGTTCATAGTGGATAATTTAAAAGGACAACTCCGATCATCAATATCCATTTTATAAACAGCAGGTCACACTCCTTGGAGGTGGTTGTGTATGCTTAAGTTGCCTTAAGTTGATGTAATTTGTACTTAAAGTAGGACAGAGGAGTAGATTTTTTAAGCAATTTATTTAATGAGACTAATTACACAATAATAACTTTCTCTACTCGGACTCGGTTACGTTACTGCAATTCATGAGAATGCTTGCAGGCATATGTATGTAAGCCTTTGCCAACACATTCCATCCGTTTGTAGTTAATGTCTGGATACGAGGGTCCCCTTTGAAAGACCGACCAGTAAACAATGTGAAAGAATAAAAATGGTTGAACAAAATTTTTTTTGAAGTTAATGTAGTTTTCGGAATTAACTGCCAGGACTGTTTATGTTTGGACAAATCCACAGATGGCTCAGTGGGGAGCCATAGTGCTTGTATTGATTGAATACAGAACCCCTTCAAGCGGTACAAAAAGGCAAATACTGGTCCCTACAACAAGCACTAGAAGTAAAGAAACTATCGGCAAGGCATTCCATATCCTAGCTGTGTACCACAAATGATCTCTCAAATGTGTAACAATAAATATATGGTATAATTATTTGGAATGTGAGAATACGAATTTCGTCATTATTCAAGGAATTGTGTAGCTTTTGGGTCATATATGGTCCAGGGACTTGCCTCTTTCGTTTTGTTTGTTATTGTTGGTTTACTCTTCAATCATTATTGTTGTTTTTGATTTCATTAACTAAACTAAAGTTACGCTTTATGAAATAAATAAATAAAAACTTAGATCTGAAGGCAACAATCTTTTCATTTCATTTTAAAAGAACATCAATTTTCGAAGTTAAATATAATTATGAACACTGCAGCCCAAAAACTATTTTACCCTTCCACTCATATGTTCGAATCATTTGACTCCGAATACATACCGAATTGTCCTTTCACAATGAGCTTAATTTTATATTTATTTGAATACTGAGTGGATGATACCAATTCCAAACAGTTTCTTCACTTGTGTCGTAAGAAATACGAAAGCAATTGTGCGTCAAATATAACCCACAATTGTACAGTCTTCTAATTCCAATTGTAAACTAAGATATAAAATCAATTTGATCCTATTAGAAGGAACTTCTATATTTTTTTGCGAAGGCTGATGATCCATGGATTAACAGGTTGGCTGATAAGTCCACGGTCTGACACATAGATGGCGTCGCTAGTATTAAATGCATATTATTTTTATATAGTACCAAACTTCAAATGATTTGTGTCAAAATTTGACGTCTGTAAGTCAATTAGCTTGTGAGATAGAGCGTCTTTTGTGAAGCAACTTTTGTTATTGTGAAAAAAATGGAAAAAAAAGGAATTTCGTGTTTTGATAAAATACTGTTTTCTGAAGGGAAAAAATACGGTGGAGGCAAAATCTTGGCTTGATAATGAGTTTCCAGACTCTGCCCCAGGGAAATCAACAATAATTGATTGGAATGCAAAATTCAAGCGTGTTGAAATGAGCACGGAGGACGGTGAACGCAGTGGACGCCCAAAAGAGGTGGTCACCGACGAAAACATCAAAAAAAAAAAACACAAAATGATTTTGAATGACCGTAAAATGAAGTTGATCGAGATAGCAGAGGCCTTAAAGATATCAAGGGAACGTGTTGGTCATACCATTCATCAATATTTGGATATGCGGAAGTTCTGAGCAAAATGAGTGCCGCGCGAGCTCACATTTGACCAAAAACAACAACGTGTTGATGATTCTGAGCGGTGTTTGCAGCTGTTAGTTAACTCGTAATACACCCGAATTTTTATGTGACAATGCACCGAAAAAAAAGTTTACTATTGTTTACGAAAAATGAACTAACCCATAGTAAGAATGACCATGATTTGGCGCCAAAGATTTTTTTCATCTAGATAAGTTCATGATTTTCTTATAAATAAGTTTATGTATTGCATCGTATTTTAGTTCATTCTTACTACGCTGAGGGAAGAATGTACTTACACTCATTCAAAATATTCCTGCTATCCGGAAAAATGAACAAGTTTTTGGGAATCCTATATTTAGAAATTGGTTTCAAATAAACTATTTATCAGTATAATTTTCAAAGAAGTAAATAAATTGAGGAATTAAAGGTACAACAAGCCTGTATACAACTAAGAAATTTTTCGTACAATATAAGACAATTTTTCATAACTACCAGTATTTTATTTCAAAAAATTATTATTATATTACATAAAACTATGGCTTATGATATACAATAAAAGAAATGTTTTTATTTGTATGCTGTATGTTGTTACTTTTCGATAGTTAGTAATTGCTTCTTCAAAAGAGTAATATTCTATGTTAGTAGAATGAAACTAATTAATATCAATTTCCATTTTCTATCCATATGAAAGATATATGCCATAAGTTGCTATTTTCATTTCATTTTTGTCCAATTTCACCGATTTCGCTAGTTTTTGTTGTGTGGATTTGCGTCATAAGCCTCTGAAGTTAAAAAGGTATATGAAATATAAAAATATTATCAAATTCTATGGTATTTTGATCTTTAACTTACAAGAGAATTTTCTTAGAGCCAATTGGGATATCAGCTTAGTTAGCATTAAACAGTAAGAAGATTCCAAAAAATACCATTAGATTTGCTGTCATCCTGCAAATGAAAATTATTTTTAATAAATAGAAATTTTGGCTTTATTACAAATGGACGAAAAACTTACCACATTGAAAAAAATCATCCAATTACTACATTAGTGGAATCATATCCATGCACAAATGGGACATTTTTGAAATCCTTCTCAGAATATAAATGAAATAAAAATATTATAAAATTAGATATAATTTCCACTTGTCAATATAGCATTTAGTATTTATGGTGGATATTAAGTTCGAGTTTAGTGGCTAAAATCCCAATTTTTCATGATTAGTTTTCTTTAGAAATACATGGGAACAAAATTGAACCGTTTTTGTGTTCATTTAAAATTTATATCAAATTTTTAGTAATTTGAGGTTGCTGAATCCAAATTTACACTTGTTTTTTTAAGAGCTCGACTTTTTGAGATATACGGTTATGTTCAAAATTAAGGCACTTCCGCTATATATATTGGAATAACTTGAAAACAATTCATCATCTTAAATTAAAAAACAGCGTTCTACATAAGCTTAAAAACGATTTTCTGTTCTTAATCGTGTAATCCATTTAAAGAATATAAACTTTATAAAAAACTTGTTTCGAGCTATTCTCCATCAAGTTATATTTAAATTTGCATCGAAGGCGTATAATTGTATACTTTTCTTACTGATTTATTTCTGATTTTAGCACCTAAACTCGAACTTAGTACACACCTTAAGGACTCGCTATAACATAAAAATATAGACTCAAAAAATTGTACTGTGATCCAGATGTAGAGTAAATATAGATCATTTTATTACTACTCATTATGAATATTTTTATGTAAACCAATTTAAAACCGCACTAATTTTAAATTATTAATAGAAATATACAGTTTCTTAATATGTGATTTTTTTTAGAGTTATTTATTTTTTATCAATATAAAGTGTTTTTGTTTTCTCTAACATCACACCATTCACTTATCAGTTTCTAAAATGTTACCATTCACTTATCAGTTTCTAAAATGTTTTTATTAATAAACACAAATACCGCACGCAAGCGCACCACGTGTGCGCTTCATAAATGCATCTACAGAACTGAATGCACCAATAAAACTCAAAGACACAAATAGTCATAAAGGACACATATGTAAAGAAAAACAACTCCACACACACATGATCCCTTTCTGATCTCGCTATTGCAACAAAACAACTATCACCACAAAAGATACCAACAACACACATTCCATAACATCATCGCAATAACAAACACAAACAAAAAAAAAAAAGATGATGCAATAATTTCATAATTTCTTCTCACTTCAATTCCCAGTATCACGTTTATTGATTAGTTGGTATTCTATCTATAGGATAAGGTAAAATATATTCAAAATTTACGAGGAATCCATAAAAAATTTATACACCCGTCAAGGATTAAATTAACTACTTTTTATTCTACTTTATCTAAAATTTTCAATGTGAGGAAATATACTCCAACTTATAGTAAAAACCGAAATAAGCTGTAGGAAGCCGCCATACGAATCGGTACTGTGGTTAAGTTAATTTTTACTACAAAAATTTTTTTCCATACAAAAATTTTTCTTAGTAAATTGTCCACATTTCGTAGTAAGATTTTTATATTTCCTATGTCTTTTTATAATACAATCAACGATGCATTAACTATTGTATTGGAAATTTATTTAAGGAAAAATCCGTCCCATTTCGTAGTTAGTGAACTAAAAAACATTTACTGAATTTTTATAAGTTTTCCTTTAGCTAAGTTAATTTTCGCAGTGGTTACGAAAAATGAACTATATTACAGTAAATTTTTTGAACTATGTGGAAGTTAAACTGGTCCTAAAATTAACAAGACACCTTTTTTTCTGTGTGGATGAAACATGGCTCCATCACTACACTCCTGAGTCCAATCGACAGTCAGCTGAGTGGACAGCGCAAAAGTCCGCTGGCAAAGTAATGGCCTCTGTTTTTTGGGATGCGCATGGAATAATTTTTATCGATTATCTTGAGAAGGGAAAAATCATCAACAGTGACTATTATATGGCGTTATTGGAGCGTTTGAAGGTCGAAATCGTGGCAAAACGACCCCATATGAAGAAGAAAAAAGTGTTGTTCCACCAAGTCATTGAGAACGATGGCAAAAATTCATGTATTGGGCTTCGAATTGCTTCCCCACCCACCGTATTCTCCAGATCTGGTCCCCAGCGACTTTTTCTTGTTCTCAGACCTCAAAAGGATGCTCGCAGGGAAAAAATTTGGCTGCAATGAAGAGGTGATCCCCGAAACTGAGGCCCATTTTGAGGCAAAACCGAAGGAGTACTACCAAAATGGTATCAAAAAATTGGAAGGTCGTTATACTCGTTGTATCGCTCTTGAAGGGAACTATGTTGAATAATAAAAACGAATTTTGACAAAAAAATTTGTTTTTCTTTGTTAGACCGGGGACTTATAAGCCAACCTGTTAGCTCCACTTTATTTTATTGTGATCGAAACACTTTCAATTAAAATCGATTTTAGACAAAAAAAAAAAAATAATTTCTCTCATGTTTGGATGGGACTTTTTCGGAAGCCACTCTTAATTTTTAAATTAAAGATCTATTGGAAAAACTTCTGTCAGGACCATTGCACCACACCATGGCAATTGCGTATTGGTGATATTTGTTTGACATCACTTATCCCACCCGTGGTTCAACACAATTTTCTCACGTTTTTAACCGAGCAAATATGTAGCTGGCCTCGAAAGGAAACATTTAAAGAAATTAAAAATGTTGGAAAAAATTACCCATCATATCCTGTGGCAAGCATTCGCGTCGAGAGTTTAAGAGTGAATGGGTGACTTTGTGTGTGTGTGTGCGTATGGAGAAAATATTTTAACATTTTTAATTAAAGTTTCTTAATCATTAAACACATACACGTTGGACAAACTTACATACAATTTCACCCTCCGCGCACAAACTCACACGCACACAAACAAATGTACATAAATGTACACTTTTCCAACTGATAGATGCACTTGCAATTTTCAGAGAGTCAGAATACGTGTGGGCGTGAGTGTGAGAACATGTCTATGTCAGTACGTTAAAGCCTGTTCAACTTCGTTTACGTTTTTTACAGCTTCGCCCATTCATTTGCAGACGACGGACCCTCTTCAACATTTTGCCTCGGCCAAGATGATTGAGGCAGCAAATAATATGCATAAGGGGCATGAGAGAGGGCTATATGAGAGCAGATAGCAAATATATGTAAAGGGTGATTTGTTAAGAGCTTGATAACTTTTTTTTTTAAAAAAAACGCATAAAATTTGCAAAATCTCATCGGTTCTTTATTTGAAACGTTAGATTGGTCCATGACATTTACTTTTTGAAGATAATTTCATTTAAATGTTGACCGCGGCTGCGTCTTAGGTGGTCCATTCGGAAAGTCCAATTTTGGGCAACTTTTTCGAGCATTTCGGCCGGAATAGCCCGAATTTCTTCGGAAATGTTGTCTTCCAAAGCTGGAATAGTTGCTGGCTTATTTCTGTAGACTTTAGACTTGACGTAGCTCCACAAAAAATAGTCTAAAGGCGTCAAATCGCATGATCTTGGTGGCCAACTTACCGGTCCATTTCTTGAGATGAATTGTTCTCCGAAGTTTTCCCTCAAAATGGCCATAGAATCGCGAGCTGTGTGGCATGTAGCGCCATCTTGTTGAAACCACATGTCAACCAAGTTCAGTTCTTCCATTATTGGCAACAAAAAGTTTGTTAGCATCGAACGATAGCGATCGCCATTCACCGTAACGTTGCGTCCAACAGCATCTTTGAAAAAATACGGTCCAATGATTCCACCAGCGTACAAACCACACCAAACAGTGCATTTTTCGGGATGCATGGGCAGTTCTTGAACGGCTTCTGGTTGCTCTTCACTCCAAATGCGGCAATTTTGCTTATTTACGTAGCCATTCAACCATAAATGAGCCTCATCGCTGAACAAAATTTGTCGATAAAAAAGCGGATTTTCTGCCAACTTTTCTAGGGCCCATTCACTGAAAATTCGACGTTGTGGCTCGTTAGTAAGTCTATTCATGATGAAATGTCAAAGCATACTGAGCATCTTTCTCTTTGACACCATGTCTGAAATCCCACGTGATCTGTCAAATACTAATGCATGAAAATCCTAACCTCAAAAGAATCACCCTTTACATGTGAGTGTTTGGTGCGTTTTTATACCCACCACAATAGAATGGTGACGGGGGTATAATAAGTTTGTCATTCCGTTTGTAACGCATCGAAATATCGATTTCCGACTATATAAAGTATATATATTCTTGATCAGGGAGAAATTCTAAGACGATATAACGATGTCCGTCTGTCCGTCTGTCTGTCTGTCTGTCTGTCTGTCTGTCTGTCTGTTGTAATCACGCTACAGTCTTCAATAATGAAGCAATCGCGCTGAAATTTTGCACAAACTCGTCTTTTGTCTGCAGGCAGGTCAAGTTCGAAGATGGGCTATATCGGTCCAGGTTTTGATATAGTCCCCATATAAACCGACCTCCCGATTTGGTGTCTTGGGCTTATAGAAATCGTAGTTTTTATCCAATTTGCCTGAAATTAGAAATGTAGAGGTATTTTATGACCATAAAGGGGTGTTCCAAAAATGGTGAGTATCGGTCCATGTTTTGGTATAGCCCCCATATAGACCGATCTCCCGATTTTACTTCTTGGGCTTATAGAAACCGCAGTTTTTATTCAATTTACCTAAAATTGGAAATCTAGAGGTATTGTAGGACCACAAATACGTATGCCAAAAATTGTGAGTATCGGAAAATATTTTGGTATAGCCCCCATATAGACCGATCTCCCGATTTTATTTCTTGGGCTTATAGAAACCGCAGTTTTTATTCAATTTACCTGAAATTGGAAATCTAGAAGTATTGTAGGACCACAAATACGTATGCCAAAAATTGTGAGTATCGGTCCATGTTTTGGTATGGTCCCCATATAAAAGGACCTCCCGATTTGGGGTCTTGGGCTTATAGAAACCGTAGTTTTTATCCAATTTATCTGAAATTGGAAATCTAGTGGTATTTTAGGATCATAAAGAGGTGTGCCGAAAATGGTAAGTATGGGTCCATATTTGGTATAGCCCCCATATAGACCGATTTCCCGATTTTAATTCTTGGGCTTCTAGAATCCGAAGTTTTTATCCTATTTGCCTGAAATTGGAAATCTAGTGGTATTTTAGGACCATAAAGAGGTGTGCCGAAAATGGTGAGTATCGGTCCATATTTTGGTATAGCCCCCATTTAGACCGATCTCCCGATTTTACTTCTTGGGCTTATAGAAACCGCAGTTTTTATTCAATTTACCTGAAATTGGAAATCCAGAGGTATTGTAGGACCACAAATACGTGTGCCAAAAATTGTGAGTATCGGTCCATGTTTTGGTATGGTCCCCATATAAAACGACCTCCCGATTTGGGGTCTTCGGCTTATAGAATCCGTAGTTTAAATACAATTTGTCTGAAATTGGAAATTTATAGGTATTTGAGGACCATAAAGAGGTGTGCCACAAATGGTGAGTATCGGTCCATGTTTTGGTATAGCCCCCATATAGACCGATATCCCGATTTTACTTCTTGGGTTTCTAGAATCCGTAGTTTTTATGCGATTTGCCTGAAATTGTAAATATTATTTTAGGCTCCCAAAAACGTGTATCGGATTAAGTTTTTATCGGTCCTTTTGGTAATGCCTCCATATAGACCGACTTCATTTCTTGAGGGTATAGAAGGCGCACTGATCATGAAAATTGCTTGAAACTCAATGTAAAATTTTCAGATTTCAGATACTTCTCGGGTGAAAATCTACAGATTTAAGATTTCAAAGCAAGACGTTATTTTATAATTTTCTTGCACACTTACAAGAGATGTTAATGATTCCTCTAAAACTCAAACAAAAATGGTTCTTATAAATCCAGAATCTGATATAGTCCTCATAGGTGAAATCTTTAAATTTATCTTCGGGAAGTGTCCTCAAGTCCTCAACCCTCCTGAAATTTCAAAGGAAACCCTAATATTTGGTTCATGGTGGTGGGTATTTAAGATTCGGCCCGGCCGAACTTAGTGCTGTATATACTTGTTTGTTGTTACAGAGTGCGTCTGTTGTATGTTAATAAGTATGTGCAAATACTTTAACATGTTTAATTACTGTTACTATGTGGTCGTTTCCATTGCTCATGGACGGATATGGGAATAAACTCAAACAACCATGTTTCGTAGTGATGACGACGCTGATGCTTATACTTTAGTTTATGCGAGACATTAAGGTGTGTTCATTATAAGTAATTAGTAAGTAATTACAGCTAACTCATATTTTTTAAAACCATTTTATTTATTTCTATAGGCCCAAATGTTCATGTCTAATAAAATATATTACAAAATTAAATAAATTTCCAAGTAATATTAACTTTTCTCAACAATATGAATCATTTTTTGAAACTTGTAGTTTCCAGTTTTCCTTAACGATTTTGTCCTCGTCATACAATTTCAATCCCTACAAATGTAAGAAGAACAAAAACCAAATTTTGTACAAAAGGTTTAGCGTCACTGAATGTTACCTAATGATGTTATTCAAAATGGAGACTAATGACTGGGATTATTATTATAATGTTATGCTATTGATTTTCAATAACTTCTAAATAAAAGCCGAAAATATTACTCACTAATTAAAAATAATAAATATTTAATGTACTTTTGTCGTTTTATTCCAAATAATACGGACATAAACATATTTTTTCATAATCGTTAATTTTTTGTGGTGCTCGGTACACTATAACTGCACGATTCCAATTGAAAAAAAAAAAAACACAGAAACACATGGTTGGAGGTAGACAAACAAATATAGGGAAATTTTCTTATACTAAAAAACATGTTTCCGTATCTTTTGAAAGGATTTAATGCTTCTCAGTACAAGTGAACTAAAATATTTTTCTATGCTGTCTGTCTGCTGTTGTCTAATTCATATATATGGTAAACTTTCTATAATAAAGGAAGTGAAATTTTAATTTCATACAAGATTTTACTAAATTTAAGAAAAACTTCCTTTTTCCTTCTTTATTTTTATGAATATTTTAAAGGGTGGTTAAAATTTGTTGATTTTGAATAAAACACAAACTATTTAGGAAATGATTGTAATTTTATTTTATTATGATATATTGGTATTACTCAATTATGTATGGAACAAAATATCGGTCAAATGGGCGCCGCGACCTCGGTGGCACACCTTCATCCGATGGTCCAAATTTTCGATGACGCTGAGGCATAATGGAGGTTCTATGCCGTTAATGTGCCGAATTATCTCATCCTTTAGCTCGTGAATTGTTGCTGGCTTATCAACGTACACCTTTTCTTTCAAATAACCCCAAAGAATAAAAGTCCAACGGTGTCAAATCACATGATCTTGGCGGCCAATTGACATCGCCATTACGTGAGATAACACGGCCATTGAATTTGTTGCGCAAAAGAGCCATTGTTTCGTTAGCTGTGTGGCAAGTGGTACCGTCCTGCTGAAACCACATATCGTCCACATCCATATCTTCCAATTCGGGCCATAAAAATTTCGTTATCATCTCATGATAGCGAACACCATTCACAGTAACTGCCTGACCGGCCTCATTATGGAAAAAATACGGCCCGATGATGCCGCCAGCCCATAAACCTCACCAAACTGTCACTCTTTGTGGGTGCATTGGTTTTTCGACAATCACTCTTGGATTCTCATTCGCCCAAATGCGACAATTCTCTTTATTGACGAATCCACTGATGTAAAAAAATATGCCTCATCACTGAAGATGATTTTCTTCGAAAATTGATCATCCACTGTTGCCATTTCTTGGAACCATTTAACACGTTGTTGGATTGTGTATCTCTCCATGGTTCACATTGAGTAAGTCTGAAATAGAGAAATGTCAAATAAAATTCGGAAAAAAACTTGGCGTTTGTTGTTGTAAATTCTGACTCGTCGATAAGAAATCAGTTTTAGTAAACTTCCATAGTTATTTCTATACCTTGTCCAAAAGTGGATAAACTATCTAATGAAGTCGTTTTGTCCTTATCGTTAGGTGACTTTTCTTAAAAATTGGTACTTTTAGAAGTTGACTAAGGTCAACTTGACTTTAATAATCCAGAAAGTTTCTTCAATATTGATGAAATTGTATTTATTTATTTTTTTTGTATCTTGACGAAAACACCATATTTTTTACTACTTTATTTTAAAGAAGTTTTTTACTTGAAACATAGCATAATTTCTACTTGAAATCGTTTATGAATTTGGAAATTTAAATTGTCGATAACACGTTTTTAAAGTAAATAGAGAAAACAGTTGGAAAACGAATAAATTAAAATTTTTCTCTTATAATCAAAACGCAAAACTTAAATTTAAATGAGAATTGTGTCTCAAATGTATCATTACCTTAATGGGAGACACAGTGGTGCAATGGTTAGCATGCCCGCCTTGGATACACAAGGTCGTGGATTCGGTTTCTGCTTCGACCGAACACCAAAAAGTTTTTCAGCGGTGGATTATCTCGCCTCAGTAATGCTGGTGACATTTCTGAGTGTTTCAAAGCTTCTCTAAGTGGTTTCACTGCAATGTGGAACGCCGTTCGGACTCGGAGGTCCCTTGTCATTGAGCTTAACATGGATTCGGGTAGCACTAGTTGATAAGAGAGAAGTTCACCAATGTGGTATCACAATGGACTGAATAGTCTAAGTGAGCCTGATACATCGGACTGCCACCTAACCTCAATCAATACTAAAATCATTAGTGTAAAAACAGAATCTTTGGAACCAGACATGCCTTTTTTTCAGTGTAGTTTAAAAAATATTTCTAACTGCTTTCAATCTAGGACATTTTTACTGAATCAAGCAAGTTTTACTATTTTAAACAAAAAATTTACGCAATGGAAATAAAATTAGTAAATTAAATTGATTAAATTATTTTCCTTTATTTTCAAAGTCACTTTTTTCTGGGTGTAATAAATCATCTGTTTTGTTGGTCCTTTTCGTATTGAATCCCTGATCTTCTGCTTAGCAGGTTGCGATATTAACTATTAGAGTAATAATGATGGCTTACCTTCTCTAATATGTAATTGAGTAAAGTAAATGGTATGGGTTTTTTGCCTTAGTTCTTTTGTAGAGGTATGGGTGTTTGCATTTGTCTCTGTGTATATATGATGATCCACATTGAGTATAACTTTAACATTTTATGCTGGTCACAAATTAAATTATTAACTCAGTTTGCAATTGTTTTCCTCGTTTCTTTTTATGTTAATTACAGTCTTTGTCCATAGCCTAATTTTTTTGAGATGGGTCTCAATGAACACATAGAAAGTTGTGCTTTCATTTTTGAATTATAGCATGTGAAGTTTGCTATTAAAATTTTTTTTTTGATAATTGCATACACTGAAAATAGAGCAATTTCAAAGACCAAGCCAAAGGAGCGGAGAATTAGAATAAGGATATTTTTAGAACACACTTCTCTTTATATTTTTAGAACACACTTCTCTACTAGAAAACAAATTTTATTCGTGTTTTTTCCGCTCTTTTCTTCACATCCAATCAAATTCTTTTAAATAAGTGTTAACGACAACTTAAATTTCCAAATGTAGACTTAATTAAAACAAGTAAGTAAAGTAGAAAGTCGGGCGGGACCGACTATATCATACCCTAAACCACCATTACAGAGTTAGTAATCATAAGCATTTGAGGGGTAACATATAGGTCTGGACATTAGCGTAGCTAGACAATTTTCCTAGGGGGGGCTATAGCCCCCCTAGCTGCAAATTTATAGACTGAACTTATAGGTTCAATTAATGTTTTATTTCATACAAATGAATAACAATATAGACATCAAAATAACTCGACAATTCATTTATAATAAAGCAACTAAAAGTAGTCCACACTTTTCCCAGCAAAAAAATTGGGAGTTGTTCTAAAGGCACAACTTTAAAAGCACTCCCAAAAATGTCCTTACAAAGAAGTTAATTATTTTAACTACACAGGAAGTTTTTTACTTCATTTTTTTCATATTTTAATGCGTAATTTTTTGTTTTCTTTTAAACAAAAGTAAGAATAAATAAAATGGTACAAATTATTCAAATTTTGCCACAAAAATGCTAAATTCATTATAGAAATTTTTATAGAATTTTTGAAAATATTCGATGGAAAACGTTTCAAAACAGCGTTAGAATGCATTAAATATCATAAAAAATATAAAAATAATTGTATAATTAGATATAATGCATTTGGACGTCAATTGCCTGTTTCGGTATCAGGCTAACATGAAATATAAAAATTAATTATTTTTGAAAATATAACAAAATTTTTTAATTCACATTCAAAACACTGAATTCGGATCACACCTTAAGAAGTGATGCAAATTCATTGCAACGGCTGTTGAAACGGTGGACATTCGTTCTATGACAATTTCATATTACATTCATCGCTTCTCCGCCAATTTTGCACCACTTCCGGACCCAAAAAGAACATTTTCACTTCTTTTTTTGGCTACGCTTTTTTGCAGCATTATTAAGATATTAATTTATGAAATAGTATCAATTACTATTTTTTAAATTAAATTGACTAAACCAGACTAAACAAAATAATAAAGGAGATTTAGTTATTCAACTAAATCAAAAGTTCAACCACAGATTTACAGCCGTATTCATAAAAAGTTAATTGACGTTTATGAACGTTTGATAAATTATTTCGTGAAAAATAGCATTCATAAACGATTAATAGCTTACCAAACCTTTAACAAGTCTTTGGTAAATTGTAAAAATTTATTGTAGGATGTACCCTTCTTTAACTCTTCGATAAAATTGCAAAATGCTTTTTTGGGCAATACCTATTAATGTATCTACTTTGTATATCATTATATGCCAATGCGTATAAAATGGGCGATCTTTTCTTATAAAAACCCTATTTTTATACCATTTTTCAAAATACTAATCCAAATAAGAGAACTGCAGAAATAGACGTACAAAATGCATTCCTACTAATATTATGTAAATTTAACGTCATCTTAAACTTCCTTTTGTTACTTTAATGAAAAATGCGTCGAAAATTAGCTCGAGAAATTAAATAGATGAATTCCATTAGATTAGTGATGTGTTTTTAATAACAATAGACTTTATATTCGAATACAATCCGGTTCGGTTAATACTAATATTGATACTAACATATTGACTAATTATAAAATGATTGTATATTGTGAGTAATGCATTCTGTATAAATTAATTTAGCCTGGAAAATTATGTTTCGCCACAAAATCATTAAAATGTTGAGACTTTATTTTTATTAAGATCAACCGGTTATAATTCGATCTTCATCACTACGATGAAAATGACAAGATGTAACGACATGTGTTGCCACCTGATCACTAAAAACGCATGATAACTATAATAGTGTTATTAATGATTAATGAATACCCATTTTTATATAAGGCTTATAGAATAAAAAGAGCGTGATAGCTATCACTGGTTTAGAGTGCGCGTTAATGATTTTTTATGAATAAGACCGTTATTTTATAAATACCAGATTAAAAACATTGCCATCGGCAACTGCTACCACAACCAAAGTAATTCGATTGTGCATGAAAATCTTTAGCGGAACTTTCTGCTGTGTATATACTTGTTTAATTTTTAGAAAAATGTAAAATCGTAAATAGGTTTTCAAATTCTGGGGGGGGGGGGCTAAAATTTTTCTGGGGGGTCTAAGCCCCCTCCCCAGAGGCCTTCCTACGCTTATGGGTCTGGAAGATAAACCGCAGTTGCATATTTAAGAAAATTAAGGGGTACATGTCTATGGGTGCCAATGTTGCAAGGGAAAATGTTCGGTTTACCCTACAGGGACAAAAAAAGTTCCCTACTTTCCCATACATTCCCAAACAATTTACCCTAGTATATTTTTCGTTAAATTTAAAAAATTTTACAAAACTAAGTCCCTACATGACGCTAAATATTAGAAAAACCCTACATATAGGGAATTTCCCCTACTTCTAGCAACACTGGCTGTGTTGATATTGCACCTACGGAGCTAGTATGTCACTAATATTGAGCCCATTATTAAAAAATTTGTAAAAATCGAGCAATATTCTTATGTAAGAGCTACAAGTACGTATAAATACGATCGGCTAGTATATCAAAATTTGAAATTTGAGTAACATTGGTTAATAAATAAGAGTACTATGGCCAAATTTGGGAAAATCGAGCGATGCATATATATGGAAGCTATATGTAAATCTGAACCAATTTGCATAATATTTTGCGGGTTTGATTAATACCACAACAGGTTACCTTGTGCAAGATTTGAGTAAGATCAGTTAAGAAATGAGGCTTGTATGGTCAAACATAAGGTTATTAGGGGCGAATTTTTCAAAATCGGGTGATACATATATGGGAGCTATATATACATCTGAACCGATTTAGATGAAATTTTGCACATATCGTTAGTACTATAGAGGACTGGATCTAGCCAACTTTTAGTAAGATCGGTTAATAATTAAGGGTTCTATGGCCAAATTTCGGAAAATCGGGCTATACATATATATGGGAGCTATATCTAAATCTGAACCGATTTCGGTGATTTTTTGCACATATAGTTAGTGCTAAAGAAGACTACATTTAGCCAAATTTGAGTAAGATCGGTTGATAAATAAGGGTTTTATGGCCAAATTTTGAAAAATCGGGCGGTACATATATATGGGAGCTATAGCTAAATCTGATCCGATTTCGCTGATTTTGTGCACACATAGTAAGTGCTGTAGAAGATTACATTTAGCCAACTTTAAGCAAGATCGGTTGATAAATAAGGGCTTTGTGGCCAAATTTGGGAAAATCGGGCGATACATATATATGAGAGCTATATCTAAATCTGAACCGATTTGGATGAAATTTTGCAGACTTTAAGGGCGAGGGAAAAGATTACCTTTTGCCAAATTTGGTGACGATCCGTTTGAAAAAAAAGCGCAACGTGACCCCATTTGTCGAAATCGGGCGATACATATATATGGGAGCTATATCTAAATTTGATCCGACTTCTACCAAATTCAATAGCGTTCGTCCTTGTGCCCAAAAAACTCCCTGTACCACATTTCATCAAAATAAATCCAGCCAACTGCACTTAAATCGATGACAGTGGCAAGGAAAAGAGATGTGTTTGTACAAATTTATTTCAGCGAAGGCCGGCTATCATAAATCTTTGTTCTGAAGGTTCAAGTGTGGTTCACTTTGGGTTTAGTGAACTGCCTGAATTTATTCTGATAATTGGTTAATAGTTTTGCTGCAAGTAGAGGATGCTGATGAGAAATGTTGTAATTCCGAAACGTGCGTCCATCCAACCATTTTGCAGTCTATAGGCATTTGCCCAAATAAATTTGCAAACATTCGTTTCCTCTGTTGGTTAAGCTACACTTGTAGTTTGGTCAATGCATGGTTTTGCGCTGAAATCAAAAACAACGAAATGAAACCAAATTCCTTTAAGTGGAAATCAACAATTGTGGAACCCGAGAACTTTGTTTTTGTATGCTGTGTTGTAATCGGGGCATCCAAACGAACTATTTTAAAAGTCTCTCCTAATACTTCATTTACATTATTTTTCCAAAATCTGCTTTAACTAGTTTTCAACCGTCATTTGCCTTACAAAATGTTATATCTCTTCAAATGTGGATTTTGAGCGTAATGTGTAGACTGAATGAAAGGTAGGATAGAACTCTTGGGACTTGTTAAATGTTTATTTAAACATTTACCGGGACTCTTTTAGAACCTGCTCTAAGTCCTCTTCCAACAGATGCAAATAAGAAGATAGTTTTAATTACCAAAATGTTTATTTCTCTTGGAAAAAATTACACCATAAACACTCCCATTATGCAGTTCACAACTACATTGCCCATTTACCATTTTGCCCTTCAATGGACTTTTGTCCTTTCTCTGGAACGGCTCAGCTCATTCTCTGGTGTGATTTTTCTGATGTGAAAGTAATTCATCTTTCATCTGCTTTAAAATAGTACATCAATGCGTAGCATTGCGTTTCACTTCCTTGGTGAAAGTTACATAGAAGTGTGGCAACATACGAACGAACTCGTAAAGCAAATGAGAAATGTGTACATAGACCGTTTTTCATTTATGCATGGGTCTCTCGAGCAAGTTGTCATATATTCTACACCTGCATATCCTGATGATGGCTTGTCCGTTTTTCTATGTCGGTCGCTCCATTTGACCTGTTACGAATGGAAGTTAAATGGTCATCAGTTTTTTCCAGTAATATATGGGATCCAGTTGCATCAGATGTATGTGTAAATACATGTCCTTTTTTGAAACACGTAACAACCCATCTATGACAAGTTCCCATGAAAACATTTAGGTGTGGTCCTTTATGGTTCTATTTTTGTTTAGAAATTTGGTGAAAAATTCATTAAAAGTTGTTCATACATTTTACTGGTGGTTTTGATATTTTCCCTCCCCACTGTTTCCCCCATGAAAATCTTTGTTTGGAGTTTTGCATCCTGATATTGTAGCTTTTGCATTTCATCACATATACTTGTTGAAATGTTTTTAAATACATTTGTCTTTGGTCAACTGAGTTGAGACGGAGAAGGGTGACAGATACAAATGATGCAGGTGCAAGTACATCGACATCAACAGAGCCACAAGTCCACAGATGTCAAAACGGATGCGTGAGGCTGAATGCTTTGGCATCTTTGGAATATTTCAACCAGAGTTTTCAGCAACATTGTGTTATTATTGCGTTGCAGACATTTAAGCATGAGGCATGAAGTATGAAATGGTTCATGCTCTGCAATTTATGGAAATGTTTGCTGTTAATTTCTAAAAAAGTTGTGATTAAATCACAGGGATTGAGCGGATTACAGACGAAAAATATATCAATCAGCATATTAACCCTTTCGACCCTAAAGTTGCCTGTGGGCAACTTTTTGTGTTTTGAGACTCACTGTCAGCGTTGTTTTTGTTCATAAAACTGTAACGGTATCGAAAGCTACAAGTGTTTTCTTCAAGTTGAATGAAAAATCAGCTAATTTGGTTGTCAATTAGCAAAAATTTTTTCATTAATACGTACGTACCTCAAGAAAAAAAATATTTGCGAATTTAAAAAGAGGTTTTTATACATGTGACTTTTTTCAAAAATTACAACTAAAATGTTGAAAGTTTTTATTAAATCTGTTGTAGCACATGTCAAATAAAATATTTCTGGAAGTCAAATCTTAGAATTGCAAAAAACAACAGATGAGAAATTTTTAAAATTGAAAAGTTGCCTGTGGGCAACTTTGGGCAATTGTGGTAGTAAAATTACATATTTTTTGTGGACATAAGACCTGGAGAAAAAAGGTTTGAAAAACAATGATTTTGAAAAAAATTTGAACTTCAATTGGGATGTCCCAGAGACGAGAAATGCTGCGATGATGTGGAAAACATATCTGCAGTGCAGTGGGGAATTTGGAAGGAATCGTAAAAAGGGAGGAAGCCACTTCTTGGCAACATAGTAGTGGATTAGCACGAATATTGACGCTTTATAATACTTTGGGTTTTTACACAGCCAGTTAAATTGACATGGGTTAAAAACAAAAAAAAAAAACAAAACATTTTCGTGAGTCACGCGTGATTCACGCGAAGCCGTGAATGAAATTTAAACGAAATCTCGTGAATGAAATTTAAACGAAACCTCGTGAATGTGCGTGAACGGGATTAAAGAAAAATGTGTGGCGCGTGAGCGTGAGTAAAAATCAAATTGTGTTCGTGATTGTGAGTGAGTAAACTTTCTCCGAAATCACGCTCCCGATTAAAATTTACTTTCACGATCCAACCCAAGCTCACGATCCAACTCACGCTCAAGATAAAATTCACGTTAACAATAAAATTCATATTCACGATAAAATTCGCACTCACGGTAAAACAGACACAAAAAGTCACAATCACGAACAAATTCACGTTCACGATATTTAATCACGCTTAAGATTTCAATAGCGTGAGTCACGAGAAATTTCGTTATTTACCAGAATTTTATTGAGCCACGAAAATTGTCATGTTCCGAAAATATTCGTGACTTACGAGATTTGTCGTGAATCGTGCGAAAGCGTGAGACATAAACATTGTTCATGTGTGAGCGTGTGCGAGTATGACTTTTCATTTCGTGACCGTGAATTCCTATCCACATGGCATGCGTGAGTACAAATATTTCTTCGTGAATGTGTTTGAGCGTGATTGAAATTCCACTCACGCGCGCATCTAAGTATATATTTACTGTAAAATAACAAAAAACTTAACAAAAATCCAATAAAACGTAATACGTCTATCATTACAAAACAAAATAGTTTGTAGTCACAATTGCCCAAAGTTGCCCACAGGCAACATTCTCTACCGCCTAAACGAATGGGCGTGGCGACCCGAAATTTTGGCTAGGCGCTTCTTAAATGACTTCAACATGATTAAAAGTAAAAAAAAAATTTAGCGATACCTATAAAAATTCGGGGTCGAAAGGTTTAAAATTACACTTTTTATACCCTAAACCACATAGTGGTCAGGGTATAATAAGTTTGATCGGCCAAAAAATGTGCCTACCAGAAATATTGATTTTAGACCCCATAAAATATATACGGATCGACTCAGAATCACCTCCTGAGTCGATCTAGCGCTTGGTGTCCGTCCGTCCGTCCGTCTGTCCATGTATTTGTTGTTCACAGGATTCCGGTCGCAATTATTAACCGATTTGGTACAGGGAGTTTTTTGGGCACAAGGACGAACGCTATTGAATTTGGAAGAAATCGGATCAAATTTAGATATAGCTCCCATATATATGTATCGCCCGATTTCGACAAATGAGGTCACGATGCGCGTTTTTTCAAACGGATCGTCACCAAATTTGGCAGAAGGTAATCTTTTCCATCGCCCTTCAAGTCTGCAAAATTTCATGCAAATCGGTTCAGATTTAGATATAGCTCTCATATATATGTATCGCCCGATTTTCCAAATTTGGCCACAAAACCTTTATTTATCAACCGATCTTACTCAAAGTTGGCTAAATATAATCTTCTATAGCACTAACTATATGTGCAAAAAATCATCGAAATCGGTTCAGATTTAGCTATAGCTCCCATATATATGTACCGCCCGATTTTTCTAAATTTGGCCATAAAACCCTTATTTATCAACCGATCTTATCCAAATTTGGCTAAATGTAGTATTCTATAGCACTAACTATATTTGCAAAAAATCATCGAAATCGGTTCAGATTTAGATATAGCTCCCATATATATGTATAGCCCGATTTTCCCAAATTTGGCCATAGAACCCTTATTTATTAGCCGTTCTTACTAAAAATTGGCTAGATCCAGTCCTCTATAGTACTAATTATATGTACAAAATTTCATCGAAATCGGTTCAGATGTAGATATAGCTCCCATATATGTATCACCTGATTTTGAAAAATTCGCCCCTAATAACCTTATGTTTGACCATACAGGCCTCATTTCGTAACTGATCTTACTCAAATCTTGCACAAGGTAACCTTTTGTGGTATTAATCAAACCCGCAAAATATTATGCAAATTGGTTCAGATTTACATATAGCTTCCATATATATGCATCGCTCGATTTTCCCAAATTTGGGCATAGTACTCTTATTTATTAACCAATGTTACTCAAATTTCAAATTTTGATGTACTAGCCAATCGTACTTATACGTACTTGTAGCTGTTACATAAGAATATTGCTCGATTTTTACAAATTTGTATTTACTACCCACACTAATTTAACGATTTTCTCTTTTTTAATAATGGGCTCAATATTAGTGGCATACTAACTCCGTAGGCGCAATATCAACATAGCCAGTGTTGCTAGAAGTAGGGGAAATTCCCTATATGTAGGGTTTTTCTAATATTTAGCGTCTTGTAAGGACCTAGCTAGGACCACAATATAGGGACATTTTCACTCAACACAATTTGTAATAATTTTTACATTTTGGTGGCTCTAGAGGAGGAAATTAGAAGCCGGCAAGGCTTGATCAACAATGTGTGGTAAACTTTATTCCAGTAGAAAATTTTGTCAACATTTTATTTGTATAGAAATTGTATTTCTATAGAAATTTTTTTCAAAATATTATTTCTATTAAAAATTTTCTCAAAATTTTATTTTTGTAGAATTTTTTCTCAAAATTTTATTTCTATAGAATTTATTGTCAAAATTTTATTTCTATAGAAAAATTTCTCACAAAAAGAAAGAAACTTTTTCCAAAATTTTATTTTTATAGAGATTTAACAAAAAAGATTACTAATTTGGGTAGAATTCTACCAACTGTGGCAACCGTGGTGGTAATACAAATTTATATTCTAAGTTATATACGTTGCATATTCATGTTTTAAGATAATAAAGTACTTAGAACCATTTTTGTTTTGTACATTTTTTTTTAAATTTAACGAAAAATATAGTAGGGAAAATTGTTTGGGAATGTATGGGAAAGTAGGGAACTTTTTCTGTCCCTGTAGGGTAAACCGAACATTTTCCCTGGCAACATTGACTATGAGCAATAGTCAGATTGACACAAAGAACCTATAGACATGCACCCCTTAATTTTCTTAAATATGCAACTGCGGTTTATCTCCCAGACCTATATGTTACCCCAAAAATGCTTATGATTACTAATTCTGTTATGGTGGTTTAGGGTATGATATAGTCGGCCCCGCCCGACTTTCTACTTTACTTACTTGTTTAGTATTATACTTAAACTAATATTCAACAATTTGAAACAAAAATAACTGCAGACTTTATACGGAGATATAGACAAATATGATCAACAAATTCGGAAATTTAAAGGTATTGGTGGAAATTCCCACTGGCAATCGTATTACTGGCTGTCCTGTTTATCTTAATTTTAAAATTGCCATATTTGTGTATACATATTTTCGTAGTTGACCTTTTTGAGTTTGCAGGCAGCCAAATGCATACCAACAGATGTTAGTTCTACTGGATTATTTTAGGTAGTTCCTTGCTTCCTTGTCCTTATATACTTCTATTTTATGGTTTCCATATTATTAACTAAAATTCAAATTAATGCTATTAAACACTATTGCCAACATATCTTAATGAAAGTATTCCACATGCAATCAGAAGATATTATTTTCGACAAAAACTGAATTGTAAACCTTCTTGTTAAATTTTATCTTTCGTACTGGTAAGATCAAGTCGAAGAAAAAATCCACTAATAATATTCTCATCCTAATAAATTTGTATTTTCCTTCCACTTCTCTATCCCCACTTGATCTTGGATTTATAATTAAATATACTTTTTGGTAGAAACGAAGTAACCCATTTCATTATGTTTGTTATTGGCTCACAGAGGAATTTAGTTCTGACTCCAATCCTATTACGCTCCCGTTTCACTAGACTTACCCGCTTTGCAGTTCCCAGGTATGTTCCTGGGGTCAGGCAACCATATTAGGTGAATAATGTACTGGTCAGCCATCTCGTTGAGAGACTGTCGGCAGTCTATGGCCGTTTTCGAGTTACGGAACACAACACAGTCCAAGGATTCTGTTGCAGGTTTACTATCTGAGTATACATGTATGTCAACATTTGTTTGAATAATGTACTGGTCAGCCATATCGTTGAGAGACTGTCGGCAATCTATGGCCGTTTTCGAGTTACGGAACACAACACAGTCCAAGGATTCTGTTGCAGGTTGACTATCTGAGTATACATGTATGCCAATATTTGTTGGAAAATATTTCTTAGCCGCCTCTTTTATTGCTAATATGTATTTTAGCCTGAAAAACACTACAGTAATTAGATAATCTTTTTGGAGAAACGAAGAAACCCTTTCATTATGTTTGTTATTGGCTCACAGAGAAATTTAGTTTCGCCCTTTTTTTTTTGCTAATATGTATTTCAGTCTAAAAGCACTACAGTAATTAGATAATCTTTTCGCGGTTCAAGGTACCAAGTATTTTGAAGCCTTCGGTATAGAAATCTATATCTCTTTTATCTACACTGAAATAAAGCATGTCCGGTTCCAAAAAAATTGTCTTTACTCGTGTTTTGTTTTTTTTATACCCTCCACCATAGGATGGGGGTATATTAACTTTGTCATTCCGTTTGTAACACATCGAAATATTGCTCTAAGACCCCATAAAGTATATATATTCTGGGTCGTGGTGAAATTCTGAGTCGATCTAAGCATGTCCGTCCGTCCGTCCGTCTGTCCGTCTGTCCGTCTGTCCGGCTGTCCGTCCGTCTGTGGAAATCACGCTAACTTCCGAACGAAACTAGCTATCGACTTGAAACTTGGCACAAGTAGTTGTTATTGATGTAGGTCGGATGGTATTGAAAATAGGCCATATCGGCCCACGTTTACGTATAGCCCCCATATAAACCGATCCCCAAATTTGGCTTGCGGAGCCTTCCGGAGCAGCAAAATTCATCCGATCCGGTTGAAATTTGGTACGTGGTCTAAGTATACGGTCTCTAACAACCACGCAAAAATTGGTCCATATCGGTCCATAATTATATATAGCCCCCATATAAACCGATCCCCAGATTTGACCTCCGGAGCCTCTTGGAGGGGCAAAATTCATCCGATCCGGTTGAAATTTGGTACCTGATGTTATTATACGGTCTCTAACAACCATGCAAAAATTGGTCCATATCGGTCCATAATTATATATAGCTCCCATATAAACCGATCCCCAGGTTTGAACTCTGGAGCCTCTTGGATGAGCAAAATTCATCCGATCCAATTGAAATTTAGTACGTGGTGTTGGTATATGGTCTCTAACAACCATGCAAAAATTGGTCCATATCGGTCCATAATTATATATAGCTCCCATATAAACCGATCCCCAGATTTGACCTCCGGAGCCTCTTGGAGGAGCAAAAGTCATCCGATGCGGTTGAAATTTGGTACATTTCGTTAGTATATGGCCTCTAACAGCCATGTAAAAATTGTAAAATTTTATTACTATAGAAAGTTTTGTCAAAATGTCATTTCTATAGAAAGTTTTGTAAAAAGTTTATTTCTATAGCAATGTTTGTCAACATTTTATTTCCATAGAAAATTTTGTCAAAATTTTATTTCTATAGAAAATTTTGTAAAAAATTTATTTCTGTAGAAAATTTTGTCAACATTTTATTTCTATAGAAAATTTAGTCAACATTTTATTTCTATAGAAACTTTTGTCAAAATTTTATTGCTATAGAAAATTTTGTCAACATTTTACTTCCATAGAAAATTTTGTCAACATTTTATTTCTATAGAAAATTTTGCCAAACTGAATTTTATACGTATTTAATCGGCCTTTTTTTTGTTTAATATATACCCCTTATAGACTATCTTACAATTTAGAAGACAGTGTTAAAAAGTTTTACGATACCTTGCCATCGGCAAGTGTTATCGCAACCCAAGTAATTCGATTGTGGATGACAGCCTTTAGTAGAAGTTCCTACGCAATCCATGGTGGAGGGTACATAAGATTCGGCCTGGCCGAACTTACGGCCGTATATACTTGTTATTATTGGTTTGTACTTTAAACATATTTGTTGTTTTTGATTTCAGCTTAAAACCATGCATTGACTAAACCACAAGTGTAGCTTAACCAACAGAGGAAAATAATGTTTGTCAAATTTATTTGGGCAAAGCCCTATAGACTGCAAGATGTTTGGATGGACACACATTCCTTATCAGCATCCTCTACTTGCAGCAAAACTATCAACCAATTATTAGAATAAATTCAGGCAGTTCGCTAAACCCAGAGTGAACCACACTTGAACCTTCCGAAGAAAGCTTTATGATAGGCTTATGCCGAAATAAATTCATACAAACATTTCTCTTTTCCTTTGCCACCATCAAATCATCGATTTGAATGCAGTTGGCTGTGTTTATTTTGAGCGTGCTTCTTCTTACTTGTCTTTACGCTAATGAGTTTGGTGTTGATTCCGAGCTAAAGAAGCGCAGAATTGAAGTAAGTAAACCACAATTTTCTCTTAAACTTGAGTTTTGGTTCTTGATTCTACATCCAGGGAAGGATATGGTCACCTCAAACATGTTTCAAGAGCACCATGTTACTTTTTCACCGCGGCCATGTAACGTTTTCCTCGCAAAAATATTCTTTTCTCGTCAAACACAATATGCTTTCCGAAAACAGATACATAATATCAGAGAAAATAACATGGTCTCTTCAAAAATGTTACATGTTTTCCGTGAAAAAGTAACATTATGCTATTGAAGCATGATTGGGGTGATAATATTCCTTCTCTGCGCGTACGAAAAAATTTAATCAATATATATTTTTTTTTTAAATTTTTTGTTCATGTGGTATCAGAGTCCTTTAAAAACTTGTTACAACTTAAAGTTCCAAATTTAGACTCAACTTCAAGTGGAAATTATGCTAGGTTTCAAGTAAAAAACGCCCTTACAAATAAATTGATGAAAAACATCTGCTATTTTTGAACGCTTTGTAGTGAAGATACAAAAAGTCCATAAACTTAACGACGTGTTCATTCGTTTTAAATATTTTATCAGAATTATTAAAGACAAGTTGACCTTAGTCAAATGAAATTTTCTTTCATGTTAAGATACCGAGTAGTTCTATGCTCGAACAAGAGCACGCAAATTTCAAAGAATATTATGTAAACTTTAGTAGAAATATCTTTAAAATAAGGTATGAACTAGTAATGTGAACAGTAAAAAAATTTGAACAGCAAACAATTATGTTTGGAAGAAGAGAAAGTTATTTTTGTGTTAAACATGAACTTCTTATACAGAATCTAAAAACAATTCAATAAAGACTGATTAATATATTTATGGAAATTTGCGGGCTATTTGCATCTTTCCAATATCGTTCTCACATGACTTATTTAGCTCTCATCTATCTCACCTATCACTTCTATAAAACAAAGAAAGCATTTTTTCCGAAGGGAGAATCAAAACATGTAGTGTCGGTCATGTAACTCTTGTATTCATCAAGACTATAATTGTAATTGCTATAATTACCAGCATACAAGTAAAACCTACAACCAAGAATGTCCATTGTGTAATGCCCACAAAAGCACACTGTATTAACTTTGTTTACACCAAACGCACATTTTAAGTTTAAACGTCTGTTGCTCCGTTAGTTATAAACGATGTACCAAATACAACTTTTTGGAAGAAGATACATTTTCCTAGAACAACTCCCTAATATATTACCGTACCGAAATTATAAATATAAAATTTATTTGTTAATATGGATTAAAATTTAGCTTTTATTAAGTTTCTAGAAATAAAGATTCAATTTTAAATTTATTTATTCCTACATAGAAGTTAGTCACATTTATCATCGAAAGACATAAAGTCACGTTTATCACAAGCAATCACATAAATTACCATTAAATACCGCTTAAATATGGCTATAAAAGAGTGTGGGGGTGTGTGTGAGAGAGCGTGGCATAAACCCCACAACCGCTGTCTGCATTTTCACCAACATCAACATAAGACAAAATGTGCATGCAACCACGACCATAGCAAAATATCAACAAACAGGAGAATAACAGCAATAAGAGCATTATAATGCCCTAATAATAACAACAACAATGAGACGATGAAGCAAAACATTTCTTGAGGAAATTGCCACCCATAATCATGCCCCCCCATGTCATTCATGCCAGCACACTTGAGTCTCGTAGAATTTTTAAAGTCTATTTCGAATTTCATTACACGACAAGAGTCTTTCCGAAACGTGTAAGGCTTTACTCATTGTCTCACTTGCATTATCATCACACCATGAATGATATAAGGGGAGCAAATACTCAACATTGATTGCTCTCACTAGAGATAGTAGTAAGAGTTAAGTAGTTGGCATTGTAGCTGCATGAGTGATAGTAAAAGTGTTTGGATATGAATATGAGTAGGAAAAAGCTAACTAAAATCTCACATACACACACATGTAGTTGTGTAAATGCTTGTACCATACAAATTTTCATAAAGCAATTTGTCATAACTCCAACCGACACCTGAGGTGAGAATTTCGTTGCTTTGTTGTTTTTTTTCTTGTTTGCGCTTCTCTTGTTTAAATCCCAAAGCTCTTGTTTACGAAATAGTGCTGGAATGTGTTAAGAAACCCATTGCATGCATATTCATAGCCACATGGATGTACTGCAAAAAATCCCAAGAATCCAACACACATGCATACAGTCGTTATAGGTATATGGCTTTTAGGGTATACGAGGAAGTTTTCAATATTTATTCTTGAAAATATTTTTAAATTATTTAATTTTATCTTGGCATCGTTTCTTATGGGAATTTGTTTATTTTCCTGTTGTTGTTGTTGTTGATTTTTCTTACATTTAAGGACCAAATGGTATAGCTTAAATCTTTTGGTTGTGGTTTGTCTTCAGAAATTTTCTTAGAATTGGAGTTTAACAAGTTTGCAATACAAATATTTAAACATTTGTGAAGTTTTGGGGGTATTTTTTTTTAATTCTGTTAGAGGAAATTGCCACTAAAAGTTACCAAATTGTTTGAAAGCATTCTGATTTTCGTTGTAGTCATCTTTCTAATTGGATATATGGTCATCATATTCATTGAGTAAGTTAGAACATTTGATTACGACAATTAAAAATGACAGTAATATTCTACAGACTGAAGCTTTGTTATAAGTAAGAATGTTTTTTCCGAAAGGAAGTTAAAAAAAATTGTTAACAAAGCAAAACAATGAAGAAATTACATACTGTTCATGATTCGTTGATTAAAGAAAAGAAAAGTTTGGGAAAAACAAAATAAAAATAAGAACAAAATTACGACTGATCATTTTTGAAATCTAATAGCCCGGAAGGATACACACTAATATAGCTTGTGGAGTTCTATATTAGTATGAATAGAAATGCTACTATACAACGGGTATAGATATTTTCTAGTTAAATTGGGGAATTCGTAATCAGAACTAAGACCAATTGTAGTAGAATTCCCACAAGGAAGTGCCCTTATGTTAGGTTAGGTATAGTGGCAGCCCGACATTTCAGGCTCACTTAGATTATTTAGTCCATTGTGATGCCACAGTGATGAGCTAAGGGAGTGCCTTGGCTCGGAGTTGTACGACTTATGATTGCACAACGATATTAGCAGGAAATACAGAATAATTTAGTGGAAACTTATTTTTAGTTAATATTTACAATACCTTATATACTAGACAGTAAAATAATTCTTTTTTTAGTTATAGATATTTTAACCACATCCAAAATAGAAATTGAGCCCACAAGCAAGTTGCAAACCGTTCCTTCTTCTTCTATCGAAAACTGACTAAAGAGATTGCAAATGAAATTAACAAGTGAAAAACAAGTGAGTAAAGTAGAAAGTCGGGCGGGACCGACTATTTCATACCCTTAACCATCCCTACTGGATTCGTAGACATTTTTTGTGGGGTATCAATGGTATAGGTTTGGTGATAAACCGCATTTTCACATTTAAGAACATAAACGGGTACATGTTTATGGGAGTCTTAAAGTTAGGTTAAAGTGGCAGACCGATTAAGATTCTTAGACTATTCAGTCCATTGTGATATTATGGGAGTCTCGACTAGTACATCAAAATTTGAAATTTGAGTAACATTGGTTAATAAATCAGAGTATTATGGCCAAATTTGGGAAAATCGTGCTATGCATATACAGTGAGTCACAGTGAAAATGACCCACTAGAGTAAATGTAAATATTTTGAAATTTTATCTCATATTTGGTCAATCAGAGGTCCAAATATTAGTTTTCTCTTAAGTAAATCTAATTAATAACAATATTTGGTGAGTATAAAGTTCAGGTTTCAGCTATAAATTATTGGAATCAGACATTTAAGAGAAATGTCAGAAATATCATGCCACAGTGAAAATGGCCCACCAAAAGGAATGACAAAAATATAACGGTTTTCTTCCAGCATTTCATCACATTTGCTTTTACATGTTACATTACAATGTTCTTAGAATATTAAAAGTGCAAACACGCAAGAAAGTGGTCGATTAAAATTATCTTAAAAAATGGATAAAATAATCGAAAAATGGGACCTCACACTTCGCTTGAGATGCGAAATTTAATAATAAATCATTTTAAAAACGGCGAATTGCAGGAATGGTTCAAGTGCAGGAATGGTTCAAGTGCAGGAATGGTTCAAGTCCCTCGTGGAACCATTAAAAATATAATTAAAAGGTATACCGATGAAAAGGAATTTTCGTTTTGGAAAGGAATTTTCGTTTTGGAAGGATGTTCTATTCGTATATGAGTCGAAATTCAACCTTTTTGGGTCAGATGGTAGAAGAAATGTGTGGAGAAAAGCAAACGAAGAACTGCAGCCAAAGCATTTACGGCCAACTGTTAAACACGGCGGTGGGTATGTGATGGTTTGGGGTTCTTGCTCTGCTGCGGGTGTTGGAAATCTCGTTTTTATTGAAGGCAACATGGACAAGATGCAATATATGTCTATTTTGAAAGATAATTTGAAGCAAAGTGCGGAAAAGCTGTGCATTGGTAGCTCATTTCATTTTTACCAAGACAACGACCCAAAACATACAGCTCATGTTGTAAAAGAGTTGCAGCTTTATAATTGTCCGCGTGTCATAAAAACTCCAGGCCAGTCGCCGGACTTAAATATAATAGAAAATTTGTGGTATAAACTTGAAGTGGAAATTCGAAAATATTATATATCCTGCAAGGAAGACTTGAAGAGAGCATTAGTGGAAGAATGGCAAAAAATAAGCCTTTTTACACAACAAAATTGGTAGAATCCATGCTAAGATACTTAAAATCAGTCATTAAACAAAAAGGATTTTCCACTAAATATTAGATATAATTTATTGAATTAAAATACTTAGTTAAACATTTTGGGTCATTTTCACTGTGGCGTGAGTTTTTTTGTTTTCCTTAAAAACATTTTTGTTTAATGAATTGATAGCATTTTAAGATCTTTCTAATATTATACTTAGTTTGCATTTATCTATATTTTAAGAAAATAAAAGAAATTGAAATATATATTTGCAAGAAAATGAGGCTTTCATACTAACAACTAAATTTGTGTGGGTGGGCCATTTTCACTGTGACTCACTGCATATGGGAGCTATATCTAAATCTGAACCAATTTGTATAATATTTTGCAGGTATGATTGATACCACAGACGGTTACCTTGTGCAAAATTTAAGTACGATCAGTTAATAAATGATGCCTCTATGGTCAAAATAAAATTATTACGGCGAAATATGGCAAAATTGGGCGATACATATACATGGGAGCTATATCTAAATCTGAACCGATTTTGATGAAATTTTGCACATACAGTTATTGCTATAGAAGATTACATTTAGCCAAATTTGAGTACAATCGGTTGATAAATAAGAGTTTTACGGCCAAATTTGGCAAAATCGGGGGTTACATATATATGGAGGCTATAGCTAAATCTGAACCGATTTCGATGATTTTTTGCACATATTGTTAGCACTATAAAAGATTAGACTGAGCCAAGCTTGAGTAAGATCGGTTAATAAATAAGGGTTTTAGACCATATTTGTCGAAATCGGGCGATACATATATATGAGAGCTATATCTAAATCTGAACCGATTTCTTCCAAATTCAATAGCGTTCGTCCTTGTGACCAAAAACACTTTGTACCAAATTTCATCAAAATCGGTTAATAATTGCGACCGCAATCCTGCGAACAACAAATATATGGACAGACGGACGGACACCAAGCGCTAGCTCGACTCAGGAGGTGATTCTGAGTCGATCCGTATATATTTTATGGGGTCTAAAATCAATATTTCTGATAGGCACATTTTTTGGCAGATCAAAGTTATTATACCCTAACCACTATGTGGTTTAGTGTATAAATAGGTGAAAAGAAGTACGTGAAAAAGAAAAATAAAGAGATGAAAATAAATTTCCACCAATTTTTTTGTGATCCTCATTGATATTAAAGAAAACAAATATGTTATAAATTTTTGGATATGATGTTACATCATCCCCCATAGTTCTGCTGTAGACTGCCATACACAATCGAATTACATGGCTATCATAAACTTATCTTAAAAATTTAACATTGGTCTCTAAATTGGAAGTTATATTAGATAAAATAAGCAGATTAAATACCTATATGAGCCACTTACGTTTTATACGGGAGGGAGTCTATATAATAATGAACCGATATAAAGCCATTCACGCATGGTATTTAGAGACCATATCTTGACATGGTATGTTAGACCAATGTCATTCGGATATGATGAAGTTTGTTCATCCCAAAGGCTGAAGAAACCAAATCTGAGAATTAGTTTATATGGAATTACATTATATGGAATGCCATTTTCTCACTTAGGCGCCTATATTATATGTTATAGACTGATATGTACCATTTTTTCAAGTTTGTTAGAATATATAGTCTAACGTCATGTACCAAATTTTAACCGGATAGGATGAAATTTGCCCTCCTAGAGGTTTCGGAAGTCAAATCTTTGCATCGGTTTGTACGTGGGCTATACCCAAAAGTGGTCCGATATAGGCTATTTGCCATGCCACCTAAAGCTAAAGTGTAATTATTGAATTATTCTTAAAGTATGCGCTTGCTAATTTTAAAATTTGGTGTATAACGCTAATGTGAAATTCCTGGAGATATTTTGTTCAATTGTAAAATATAAATAATAAATAAAAAATATCAAGCTTTTGCGAAGTCCTTTTATATGTGGTTAAGGTATATTAATTTTGATCTCCCAGTACATATGACGAATACTGTTCCTGGAAAAGTATTACACTCTAGACCATACCTTCTCTTCCGTTCTTTTGCGAACCAAAATTTATGTTTATGGTATGGACATTGTCCTGTGAATGCGATGGCTTCACAAAATCTATTTTATTGAATCCAATTGTTAGCTTACCTCATTGAAATGTCTGATGACTTGTCCAATCTTGAAGAGAATTTGTCTCCTTTGAAGAACTAGGAAACATCAAAAGAAAAGTCGGTTATCACCACATATCATACACATATTAATGCGGCCTTCATTATCCATTAGTAGACCTCATATACTTAATATAGTGTTCTATCTTTTTAATATTCTACATAGCTTCTACAAGATTAACTATATGGTAGGGCTCACTTTTAAGATTTATAGATTGCTCATACGCGTCATTCTGGATTGACGCTCATAAAGTACCAAAATAGTTTATTTTGTACCACCTCTTAAATATGTAAAAACCCGTAAATTGGGAGAGTTAATATTTTTCCTCCTTTTTTCCTACATATATAACACTTGTATTTATAATTAATCTACACCAAAAAATATATATTCAAATATTTTTGCCACATATGCAGAATAATATGGCAAAACATTTGAATAGAATAGACGGTGGTCCTTTTGCGGCAGCGTGGGCAAATTGTGGCCATGCCAAACAACATCCGCGAGAATCCATTCGCCACAACAGTTGGAGGCTTCTAAGCAACCGTACACTACCATGAGGGGCTTATGAATCTACGAGTGAGGCATAATGACATTCGCTGGGCACTTTTGTGTGATTTCAGATGAACAATACGGACTTATGCCATTGTGCTCAGGTGAATGGTGATGGTGCAGCAACAAAACTATAATAATGACAATAACAACAGCGACAACAGCAACAAAAAATCCCTTGTTTGAAGAATATTTACAGTTGCAAACAGTTTTTTCCGCTCTCTCACTCTCACCATTTTTGGTTTCTGCCTTCAGTCGAGAATCATTCTGGATGGAGGCATGTTCTGGAAAAAAACGCTGAAAATGTTATTTTATGGACGTTTGTCTGTCTGTGTGGAGGTCTATGTGTGTGTGTGTGTTTGAATGTTGTTTTGCATGTTGGAAAGTGTGATTTCCCTTCTTTTGCATTTCCACTACCGGTTTTTATGCCTCGTTATAATGCTCGTTTTGCGGAATCAGCACAAACAAAAAATGATATTCGTGAATTTTTGCCTGTTTTTTTGTGCCGATTTGTCTTCTCTGCTGCTTTTTGTCTACCAGGCCATACTACCACTGGGATACTAGTGTACCGGTATGAGTTGTTTAAGCCATGTTCTATGGTTCATAAAGCATGAAATATTAACCATGGCCATATTGCTTTTTCAAGCAATCGGGCAATGGCTAGATGGGTGATGAAGGCCGGCAAACTGTGGAATGTGGTTGCAGTAGGAGAACACTTTTGTTTTATGAATCACAGATTTTTGTGCGACCAGCAAAGATTGTGGTTTATTAATTGTGATGGAATTAGATCTCCGATCGCATAATAATCTGTCCTATGGCATATGGAAATGGTCGAAGTTGGTTGCAGTAGAAAACATGACCTGGTTCTCCAACACTAGTTCTGTACGACTTTATCAATAAGTTAAGAAGGTTTAAGCATCGCTGGGCCAATGGTATCGAATGAAAAGGAGACTTGTTTGAATATAAATTAAGTTTCATCCAGGGAAAAATTTACAAAATCAATGTGATAGGCACCGCCAAATTTACTAAGTGCTTATTTCTTAGTCGATTGGCTGATATGTAATGCCTTAAAGTAAAACGCTCTGGTTTTTTTAATTTTTGTTAATTTTATTTTTCCTTTGGCCTTCAAATGCCACAACATGCTGAAAGTGACTTTACGGTATTTTGGGACACTTCCAACGGTTTGAGATCCGGAGATTTATTTCAATTAAAATTTAAATTTTAATTGAAATAAAAATCAATCACACAAATTAATAGTATCAATTAAATATTTAATTGGATCAATTAATTTTTAATTGACTGTCAATTAATTTTTTAATTGATACTATCATTTCTTTGATTGAAGACATTTGAATTAAAAAACAAGTAAGTAAAGTCTAAGGTAGGGCGGGGCCGACTATATTATACCCTTCACCCCATATGTAGGCCAAAATTTGTGTTACCATCTCAACTACTTCACATTTGGTGGAAGCTATATAAAGGAGACAATTTTTTTACTTCTACAAAATATCTAGAATTAAAATTTAAATCGGCTAACGCTATCCAATTAATTGGAGGAAATTTCCATTGAAAATGGGTCTAAAATGTGTAACAGTCTACCATATTTCCCCAACTCTGGTGTACGTATGTATGGGAGCTATATAATCTGAACCGATTTTGACTAAATTTGACATGTATAGTCAGAATAATAATTCTGCTATCTATGTGAAATTTCACGTAAATGGGAGTATAACTTTGGTCCCACTGGTCATATGAGTGCAAATCGGACGGAAGATATATATGGGAGCCATATCTAAATCTGAACCGATTTCAACCAAATTTGACACAATTACCGATACTACTAAACGTACTCCTTGTGCAAAATTTGAAGCAAATCACGGCAAAACTCTGGCTTTTGTGGCCATATAAGTTCAAATCGGACGAAAGATATATATGGGAGCTATATCTAAATTTGAACCGATTTCAATCAAATTTACCAAGCATTGGTAGAATGTCAATTCTACCCTCTGTGCAAAATTTTACGAAGATCGGTAGTAAACTTTGGCCTCTGTGGTCATATGAGTCTAAATCGGACGAAAGATATATATGAGAGCTATATCTAAATCTGAACCGATTTGGCTGATATTTTGCAAGATTTTCGAGATTCATAAAATATTTGAATGTACGGTATTTCAAGAAAATCGGTTGATAAACACGCTAACTATGACCAAATCGGGGATAAATATATATGGCAGCTATATCTAAATCTGAACCGATTTTTTCAAAACCAATAGCGATTGTCTCTGTCCCAAGAAACGGCCCTATGCCAAATTTGAGGACGATCGGACTTAAATTGCGAGCTGTACTTTGTGCACAAAATTACATATACAGACAGACGGACAGACAGACGGACATAGCTAAATCGACTCAGAATTTAATTCTAAGCCGATCGGTATACTAAAAGATGGGTCTATGACCACTATTTCTTGGCGTTACATACAAATGCACAAACTTATTATACCCTGTACCACAGTAGTGGTGAAGAGTATAATTAATTGGATCAATTAATTTCGTGATTGAATCAGAAACAAATTTTTTTGTGTGCAGGAGTGTTATTGCATTTTTTGCAACTTCAATGACATGAATATAGGTATAGAGGAAGTCTGTTGTTTTTTAGGCTAATTTAGACGATTCAATCCATTGTGGTACATAAGGTGGTGAATTTCTCTCTTATCACTGAGTGCTTCCCGATTCTATGTTTTAGCTCAATGTTTAGCTCAATGCAGGTCCCTTACCTGCTTGTTATAGCTGAGTCCGAAGGGCGTTTCGTATGGCACTGAAACCACTTAGAGAATTTTCAAACACTCAGAAATGTGAGAGGGGAAAATCCAGCCCTGAAAATTTATTAGTAGTTTGGTCGAAAGTGGGATTAAATCTATGATCCTTCGCATGCAAGGCGAGCATGATAACAATTGCAGCGCGGTGAGTATGTGTTGCGTCCATCCTCGTGACATGTTCAGTTGACGACAAGCTTTCTAAAGGGTGATACGGTCAAAATTTGGTCAAGGGAAAACGCGTGTAAATCGGTGAAATCGTTTATTTAAAAAAATCAAATTAAAGTTCTTTTTCAAGTTCAATTAGTATAAAATTCAGGAAAAATATTCAGTTAGGCTTTCGCTTTTCCAAATCCGAATCGCCGGGCCTCACGCTTGACACCTGCCATCAGATTTTGTACAGCCACCTTGTCCACCTTCTTCGCCGCAGAAAGCCGGTTTGCCTTGAACTGCTGCTCGTCCTTAGCATTTTTTTTGGTCTTCTTTAGGTTCCGCTTGACAATAGCCCAGTATTTCTCAATTGGGCGGAGCTCTGGCGTATTGGGAGGGTTCTTGTCCTTAGGAACCACCTGCACGTTGTTGGCGGCGTAGCACTCCATGGCCTTTTTACCGTAAGATGCCAAATCCGGCCAAAACAGTACGGAACAACCGTGTTTCTTCAGGAAAGACAGCATACGTTTATTCAAACACTCTTTCACGTAAATTTCTTGGTTGACAGGCCCGGAAGCTATGAAAATGCTGCTTTTCAAGCCACAGGTACAGATGGCTTGCCAAACCAGATATTTCTTTGCGAACTTTGACAGTTTTATGTACTTGAAAATATCTGCTACCTTTCCCCTTCCTTTTGCCGTATAAAAGTCCTGTCTCGGAAGCTGCTTGTAGTCGGCTTTGACGTAGGTTTCGTCGTCCATTACCACACAGTCAAACTTCGTCAGCATCGTCGTGTACAGCCTCCAAGATCGCGCTTTGGCCGTCGTATTTTGTTTATCATCGCGATTTGGAGTCACTACCTTCTTGTAAGTCGATGCACGGTTGCAGACGATACACCCAGCTTATTTGCGGCATCTCGGAGAGAGAGGTTAGGATTTCGCTTGAAACTACCGGCAAATCTCTTTGTCGTCTCAGCGGCTTCCGGTTTTCGATTTCCCCCCGATCCAGACTTCCTGGCTGTCGACAAACGTTCCCCAAACACTTTAATTACATTTGTAACGGTTGATTTGGCAACTTTTAGCGATTTTGCCAGCTTTGCGTGCGAGTAGCTCGGATTTTCGCGATGCGCGAGCAAAATTTTGATACGCTGCTCTTCTTGCTTGGACGGCATTTTGACAACTGAAGAGTGAATTCCAAAATAAAAATAGGAGCAACATTCTACACACACACACCTTCAAAATGAGGGGTGTGCAAAATTGAAAGAAATACGTCAAGTTTATATTGACCAAATTTTGACCGTATCACCCTTTACCACTGCAGTGAGGGCTTCGATCAAATCTGACTCCCACCTTTTCGGATAATTTCTGGTGCTGTCACCGTTTTCTTTCGTGACTTTTTGGACGCGATGCAATACTGCCAGTCTCACAGTAACGAGCAATGGTACGAGATACAAAAAATTATTCACATTTAAATGCCATTAAATTCCATCACGAATAACTTTATTTCTGAATGCAGTAGATCAAAATGCTTTTGTAAGTTTATAATAAAATGAACTGTGACTGGAATAAATCTGTTAGCTGTCAAACCGATGCTTTAGAAATGATAGCAATCTGAAGTAATCAGCCACCCATCATATCTTCGACGCTTGGTAATAAATTCATGCACCACAACTGATAACATTTCTCCGAGTAGCCCACAAAACAGTCCTAATTTTTTTAGGGATTAGTTTTTATGCCACCATTAAAACTAACATTCGTATGAACTTCTAATCCAAAAACAGAAATCTGCATATGGAAAATTTTACTGGGTAGATGATTTTGTCTTGCAACTTAACTGAAGGACAACTTTTAATTGAGGTAAAATAAGCCGTGGTCGGATTTCTGCTATTTTGCTCACTTTTATACAGAAATTACAAGCTTAACATGGAGACATGGGCCAACAAAAACAAAGGCAAACATCCAACCCATAAAAACAAAGAACAGTGCAGTTTAGCCGTATAAATTAGTGGTGACATAGCATTCCAAGCCACTAGGTGTATACCCCTGCTCATAGGAGCTTTAAGTAGTCATAGTCCATAGCATGGTCTGATGCGGTTTTGCTAGTTACCATAGTGATGTCGGTGCTACTGTCAGTGGATCAGTGTGAATAAATGAATGAATGAAGTGTATGACACTAAATGGGTCCGTGGTGGGATGGATAGAGGGGGTGGGGATGGGGATGGTTAAAAACAATAAAGTATTTAGAATGTTTGTGAGCTCAGGGTCTAGTGTTGACCAACTCGTTCAGAAATTGTTATGACTTTATTACCGTTTGGGAAAAACGGACGTTGTAAAATCTCACCTGCTTTGTCCCCGCTTTCTGCAATTCAGAGCTCATCTCCAATAACATTGTGGCCAACATAAAGGAAATGCTTTTCCATTCAGATTTTCCACGAAATGTTGATGTTCTTTTTTTTGTTCACTCGTTCGTTCGTTCTATGGATCGTCGTACACCCAGAGAAAAGTGATGATGGTGATGAGCTGATGCGGATGTTGTTGGCTTTGCTGTTTCTGTTTGCTACTGATGAGGATGTCATTGTTGTCAATGCAGGCGATGGATGATATTGCTGATGATGCTATGGCCGTGCTATGATGGTTGTTTTCAGTTTAGTTTTTAAGCTGTTTTATGTTGTTTTAACTTTTCCACCCCTGCAATGGTGGCAGTGAGTTATGTTGTTGCTTCTTCCTGATTAAGCTTTTAACGTGTGGTTTTTGGGGTTTATGCAAAAAGCAACACGGACCGATGAGTGTCTCGTCTTGTTTGGTTGTTGCTCCATTTTTCTTTATAGAGATATAATGGTGTTGCCTCTACGTTTCCCGGCAAGAGTGAGTAACTGGTAGATGATGACTTTTCGAGACCATTATTATAGGAAATGTGGAGCTGTGAAGGTGGTCATGGTGATGGCGATGATGCTGGATGTACTTGTTACCTTGTGATGTGTTACATCACAGTCGGAAGAGATAAAACAGGAAGTGCTGTTGAATACACTGACACTTTTATTGTTCATTGAATGTTAAGTTGCATTTGGTACCATCATCTTGGGCAACATCATCACCAGTGCTATGTCTGAGCTTGTTACTGCTCTTCCTGGTGAACTGCAAAAGGCTGGCGTTTTAGTGCAGTCTTTGGTTTTATTGACATTTAAGGGATTTATACGACCTGAGAACGATTTCGATTTGACAGAAGGTATTTTACTTCGACATCAATCACGGAAGCAGAAACTGGCCATGGCTGTGAGTTGATATAAAAATCCTGATGTTTATTGGATCGTTGGGACTCACAGATAACTATCGAATTGTTGGCAGTTGTCAGTGTTGTTGATGCAAAAATTAAATAGCGAGTGTGAGTGGTACTATACTCAAAATCTTGTTGGATAACAAGTCTTGGTCTCAAAGTGACCATTTAGTAATTTTTACATCTAAATTTTGCATTCATTTCTTGTATTTAGTATTTGTATACCCTTCACCACTACTGTGGAACAGGGTATAATAAGTTTGTGCATTTGTATGTAACGCCAAGAAGGAAAAGTCTGAGACCCATCGTTTAGTGTACCGATCGTTTTAGAATTAAATTCTGAGTCGATTTAGCGATGTCCGTCTGTCTGTCCGTCCGTCTGTCTGTCTGTTCATGTATTTTTGTGCGCAAAGTACAGGTCGCAGTTTAAGTCCGATCGTCCTCAAATTTGACATAGGGTCGTTTATTGGGACAAAGACAATCGCTATTGATTTTGGAAAAAATCGGTTCAGATTTAGATATAGCTGTCATATATATTTATCCCCGATGTGGTCATAATTGGCGTGTTTATCAACCAATGTTCTTCAAATTCAGTACATCCGAATATTTTATGAGTCTCGAAAAACTTGCAAAATATCAGCTAAATTGGTTCAGATTTAGATATAGCTCCCATATATATCTTTCGTCCGATTTAGACTCATAAGACCAAAGAGGCCAAAGTTTACTACCGATTTACGTGAAATTTTGCATAAAGAGTAGAAGTGACATTCTACCAATGTTTGGTAAATTTGATTGAAATCGGTTCAGATTTAGATATAGCTCCCATATATATCTTTCGTCCGATTTGCACTTATATGGCCTCAAAAGCCAGAGTTTTGCCGTGATGTAGTTCAAATTTTGCACAAGGAGTACGTTTAATAGTATCGGTAAGTGTACCACATTTGGTTGAAATCTGTTCAAATTTAGATATAGCTCCCATATATATCTTTCGTCCGATTTGAACTTATATAGCCTCAAAAGCCAGTATTTGGCCTGATTTGGTTCAAACTTTGCACAAGGAGTACGTTTAACAGTATCGGTAAGTGTGCCAAATTTGGTTGAAATCGGTTCAGATTTAGATATAGCTCCCATATATATCTTTCGCCCGATTTACACTCATATGACCACGGGGGCCAAAGTTATACTCCTATTTACGTGAAATTTTGCAGATATTGCAGAATTATTATTCTAACTAAGCATGTCAAATTTAGTCAAAATCGGTTCAGATTATATATAGCTCCCATATATAAGTACACCAGAGTTGGGGAAATATGGTAGACTGTTTCATATTTTAGACCCATTTTCAATGGGATTTTGCTCCAAGTGACTGGATAGTTTCCACAGAGAATATATTTAATATGATATTTAAGTGTGTCAAGTTTGATCTAAATTGGTTCAGATTTCGATAAAGCATCCATATATTCGTTTTTCCGGTTCCACACTTTACACAAAATTCTGTGATGATTTCCCCATATCTTAGTCATATCCTACACACTGTAATGCCAGAATTTCAACAGAACGGTTGAGTTTTAAATAAGGCCCCAAGTCGCCCGACTTTACCAAATAATATATCACAACCCACACTTTACCACATATCTTGGCAATATCTAACCAATATCCTTGTAAAATCGTCACTGCTGTGTAGCAAAAAATGTAAATGTTAGTCAAATTGTCCTATACCTCGAATACATAAGTATCGCCTGATAAATCTCTTTTGTACAATTGCATCAAAATTTCTCTCGCTTCATATTTCCCATATTTATACCCTTCACCACTACTGTGGTACAGGGTATAATAAGTTTGTGCATTTGTATGTAACGCCAAGAAGGAGTAATCATAGACCAACCTTTTAGTATACGGATCGGCTTAGAATTAAATTCTGAGTCGATTTAGCGATGTCCGTCTGTCTGTCCGTCTGTCTGTCCGTCTGTCTGTCTGTCTGTTGATGTATTTTTGTGTGCAAAGTAGAGCTCGCAGTTTTAGTCCGATTGTCCTAAAATTTGGTATAGGGTCCTGTTTCGGCTCAAAGACGATCCCTATTGATTTTGGAAAAAATCGGTTCAGATTTAGATATAGCTGCCATATATATTTTTCACCGATCTGGTCATAATTGGCGTGTATATCAACCGATCTTCTTCAAATTCCGTACATCCGAATATTTTATGAGTCTCGAAAAACTTCCCAAATATCAGCAAAATCGGTTCAGATTTAGATATAGCTCCCATATATAGCTTTCGCCCGATTTACACTCATTTGCCCACAGAGGCCAATTTTTTGCTCTGATTTAGTTGAAATTTTGCATAGGGAGTAGAATTAGCGTTGTAACTATGCGTGCCAAATTTGCTTGAAATCGGTTCAGATTTGGATATATCTCCCATATAAAGCTTTCGCCCGATTTACACTCATATGACCACAGAGGCCAATTTTTAACTCCGATTTAGTTGAAATTTTGCACAGGGAGTAGAATTAGCATTGTAGCTATGCGTGCCAAATTTGGTTGAAATCGGTTCAGATTTAGATATAGCTCCCATATATATGTTTTTCTGATTTCGACAAAAATGGTCAAAAAAAAATGACTCTAATTTTCCTAAACTTCTAATACATATATAACGAGCGATAAATCATAAATAAACTTTTTCGAAGTTTCCTTAAAATTGCTTCAGATTTAAACGTTTCCCATATTTATACCCTTCACCACTACTGTGGTACAGGGTATAATTTTTTACTAACATTGTGTTCCACCCTAGTGCATTAGCTGACTTAAATTTTGAGTCTATAGATTTTGTAGAAGTCTATCAAATTCTTCCAGATCGAGTGATATTTAAATGTATGTATTTGGGACAAACCTTTATATATAGCCCCCAACACATTTGACGGATGTGATATGGTATCGAAAATTTAGATCTACAAAGTGGTGTAGGGTATAATATAGTCGGCCCCGTCCGACTTTAGACTTTCCTTACTGGTTTTTTATTAACATTGTGTTTCATTCCAGGGCGTTAGCCGGTTTCAAATTTGAAGTAGTTGAGATGGTAACACAAATGTTGGTTTACATGGTGGTGAAGGGTATAATATAGTCGGCCCCGCCCGACTTTAGACTTTACTTACTTGTTTTAATTTAACATTATTCTATCCACAAACGTTGCAGTACTTAATTTTAATTTTAATTTAAAAATTGAAAATAGTTGGTCTCAACTAGAAGTGTGCTCGTGAGTGAAATTTCACTCACGCACATTCATGAAGCAAAATGTTTTTCAAGCACGACAGCTAAATTAATTTAAATAAACATGCGATAAGAATTAAATCGTATTTTTTTTGTGAGCGTGATTTTGCAGAAATTTTATTCACGCATATTCACGAACCGATTTTATTTCTCACGCAAAAAAATGATGTAGTTATTTGCCGAATGTTTAGAGTTCGCTTAATACAGGTTGATATACAGGGTAGCTGATATGTATTACATTCAATTTCAGGTTGCTATAATTTCTAAACTAGCTGTCAGATTTATTCCAATGACAGTACATTTTATTGTTTAAAAAGCTTACAAAAACATTTCGAAAAACAGAAACCATCAGGAAATAAAATTTTAGTGACGATTGTAATTGCTTTATTGATAGATGGAAAACTTAGTAAGTGAAACTGCTCGTTCTCGTTATATTGACAGTGCTGCATCTCGTCCAAAAAGTGGACAAAACAGAAGGTGGCAACACCTGATCCTTCAAAGAGAATGGAAACAACGCAAAATTAGTTTGGATTAAAGCTATTGATATTCCAAAAAGTGTAAGAACAAAAAATTGTAATGTATTTGACATACATTTACGACGTGTTGTACCATACGTTAAAAACGTCGTAAACCTTTGTAAAATATTTAGTAAAAAAAAAAATTTTTACATTTTTTGTATTGCCTTTTTTTATAGAAAATAGTAAGAAGATGGTAATAGCAACCAGAGTCGAATATTGAAACATACAAAGACAAACTTTGTGCAAAATTTAATAGACGTACTATTGCCAGTTTGCGTTCACATAACCATATGAAAATAGGGCTTATATATAAATCTAAATCGACGTGGTTGATTTTTTGTATGCCTACACGTTGTAGCTAATTCCGATTTTGGTGACAACAATTTTTACAGTTTCAACAATTTGAAAAGCGTTAAATTCAGTCGTTTTCTAAAACTGGTTCATTGGAAAAAATTGCAAATTACTTTTAAATAAAAATTTGATAAAATATATTATTAAAAATTCTTTAATATGGGATATTAAAACAATAGTTTTATACAAGTATAAGACGTTTTCGGCGTTTACAACTTTTTGACAGTAGAAAACCAAAAAAAAAAAAAAATGCTACTCGGACCATCTCTGCCGTGGAGTCAGAATACAGTAATCCCTCGATTTACGTCGCCTCGGTTTACGTTGTTTCGATTTACGTCGTCGATTTTTGTTTGGTCCATAAAACTTCGTTTTGCGCCGCCATTCGATTTACGCCGCCTTAGATGTTTAAAATTTATAAGTAAAATCAGGGGAATCCTAGTTTTTAACTCTGTACATGTTTAGCATTTGATTTATTTCTATGTGTGTGTAGTTTTTCAATCATGAATGCATTATTGTATTGATTCTTTGACACAAAACAGGGTCTCAATTTAAAAAGAAATGAAATGTAATTACATTGAAAACTAAAATGGAAATTATTCGACGTTACGATAATGGGGAAAAGGCTTATATTATTGTCAGTACCATGGATCTTGCACTGACCACTGTAAGAACAATAATAAAAAAAATCGGCTAAAACCCGTGAAAGTGCAAAAGCGGCTGGGGCTTGTGTCAGTACAAATGGAAAAAATGGAAAATTCACTAATACTGTGGATAAAAGACTTAAATGAAAAAAATATTCCAACAACTACGCTAGTCATTCCAAAAAAGCAATAAGTTTATTTAATGAACTAAAATGTGAGGCAGTGCTAAATAAAGAAATTACTGAATTTTCTTTTAAGCCAGTGGTAGATGGCTATATAAATTTAAAAAAAGAGCTCAACATAAAAGTTGCCGGTGAATATGCATCTGAAGACAGTGATGAAGCTAAAAGGTTTCCGAAAAAATTGAAACAAATAATTTGTGATGGCGGTTATACCCCCCAGCAAGTTTTTAATGTTGACGAGACTGGGCTGTTCTGGAAACGAATGTCGGGAAGAACATTTACTTCGAAAGAAGGGAGATTTGCAGCCGGACCAAAGGTTTCGAAGGACAGACTTACACTTTTGCTCGGTGGTAATGCTGCAGGAGATTTTAAGCTAAAGCCCTTGCTAGTATAGGGATGTCAGACGTGCTCTTTTAAAGAGTACATGTGCTCTTTTTTACAAAATGTGCTCTTGAAACAAGACAAGTCAAAAGAGCACGTGAAAGTGCTCTATTTTTAGTAAAGTGCGCTTTTTATGCATCACATCAAATATTAATCCAACGCGATTCAATAAATGGGAAAAGTAAACTGAAAATACGTAAATGTCGCACAAAGAGATTTTCCTAGCCGTTATTTTCTAATTAAATAGTGTTTTACTTTATATATCAGAGTCGTAGAAGAGCACGCCGATGTTGCTTCTTCACATTGTACTCTGTTCTAAATGTAAACAAACTTCTTCAATAACGTTTTTCACGAAAACACCAAAAATTGACTTACAAAGTAATGTAAGAAAATTAGCTTGAGTTTAATGTGGGTTATTTTATGTTTATGGTATGAACCTTTTTGTTATGTTTAAATGAATTATATTTCAATAAATTGGAATTAAATGTTTTTCTTTTATTTGAAAAAGTGTGCTCTATTTTTTTCGTATGTGCTCTTTTTATAAGCTGAATGTACTCTTTTTGCCTCTTCAAAATCTGGCATCCCTATGCTAGTATATAAATCCGAAACACCAAATCCGAAAAACGTTTTCAAACAAAACCTACCTGTAATTTGGATGTCTAACAAAAAAAGCCTGGATCACTGCTAAACTATTTGACGAATGGTTTAAGACACATTTTTGTCCTGCAATTAAGCAATACTGCGAAAGAAATAATTTGTCTCATAAGGCATTGTTTTTAATTGAAAATGCTCCGGGCCACTCCATCCAATTGAATAACATGAATGATAACATTAAAATCGCATTTTTAACTCCCAACACCACGTCTCTTATTCAACCCATGGGCGTTATTGCTGAATTCAAGAAATATTATTTGCGAAGAAGATGCATTGATGCAATTGATAAACAATTAGACGAAATTAATAGTCATAACGACGTGGTCCAAAAATTTTGAAAAAAATACGACAGAGAAAGAGGTTTCTGCATCGACAATGAGAAATACATGGAAAAACGTACGGCCCGAATGCACAACTGAAGCAGGAAATGATGAAAATCTTAACAACATAAATTCGGAAATTGTAAGTTTGGCCCACACATTAGGTTTTTCTGATATAGCAAATTCCGATATTGTTGATCACCTTAATTTAGAGGATGAGCTGTTAAGTAACTCAGAGCTGTTTTCACTGATAAGTCAACAAAGTGTAGAACCAGAAACCTCAGAAACCTCAGATGTCGAAGATGTTTTAGAGATGATATTCAAAATTTCATTGGCTAAACTGACAGAAGCCTTTGACAACATTAATAAAGCTATTAAAATTTTTGAAGAATTTGACAAGGATGGCGTAAGAGTTGAATCGACAACAGAATCAATAAATTCAAGTATAAAATGTTACCGGGATCTGTACGAACAGAAAAAATCTGCCTTATCTAAGAAACGAATTGATCATTTCTTTAAGCCAACTTTATCATAAACGCCTTCCATAAGTTTTGGAGAGTAAAGTTGGCCCAAAAGTATTGATTATCTCAAGGCAGCGCTGGGAATAGGGAAAAACACGCATGGCTTTGTCAGACGTTTGAACGCCATAATTCGTGCCAATGGTAAGCAATTTGAACAAATCTAAACTGATGCTAATAGTTGACATGTTTTACTTTTGAACGCTAAAATTTCAGTTACTACACGATTTGCCCCAATTGTGAAAAAGATTGTGAGAAACATTTTCTTCTATAAGACGCAGTATTCACCATTCGTTGTGGTATGTGGTCCTACCGTTCTTTACTTGTTTCACTTCATAAAATGTAAAGTGAATCACATTCTTCAAAAAAATACTTGAATTGCTCTAGGATTGGGTGACCTATAGCAGGGATGTAAAAGTTGGTGCAATTGTACCACAATGATCGATTTGGTACAATGTGAAATATTCAATTCGTCTCCGAAATTCAAATGCATGCAATATCGAAGTCCTTTGTAAAGTGTTAACCACAAATTAAAATGCCAATTTCAAACTCGACTTCAAGTACAAATCAAAGCAAACAAAAAAAAAAAAAAAGCATCTTAATTAAAATCTTGAAAACATCTTAATTTAAATCATTAAATTGAAATCATCAATTTAATGATATAAATAATGTTGGAGTTTTATTTCCAATTTTTAAGGAAAACCCGTCCTCAGTCTTACAGTTTATGAACTTTTGATCAAGAGAAAAACCTTCTATTAGAGTAATGTGTTTTCTATTCTAAGAAAAATTCGCATCCATATTAAAGACAAGAAATCTTTGAAAATTTGGTACATTTAGAAAGTACACACTTTTCTCATTGGTACAATTTACAAATTGATTTTTCATAGCTGACCCATTGCGCAATTTTCAATAATGAGAAGGCAGATGATGTTATGTTCAATGCCTGATATGGACAAACTCCAAATATTATTCAATGGCAGTTAAATACTTCCGCAATGCTAATGACAAGTATGAGCAATTTAGACACTTGACACTCCTCCATAAGTTTACAGACCTATAAAAGTTTTAAGCTGATGTGCTAGACTTACCACCCAAAAGAAAAAAAAAACGAAAAAAATAAACTTTTGGAATATACATATATTAAAGTTGAGCAGATGTAAATTAAGTCAACGCCATTGTAGAAAGTCACCAAAAAATCATCCAAGTTTTGCTACCATCATTAATGTAATTTACCAAACTTTTTTTGGTGTGCCAAGCATGAGAATGCACAAAAAATGTGAAAACTTTAAACAGGACACACAGGAAAACAAAAACGAAATGAGACAGACAGACAGACAGAAAAAGATAAATTTGGTCGGTCGGATTTGTATCTGTAAAATGCACTAAAGCACAATAACGGTTTCCAAAGAAACATATGTTTCTCCGATTGCATTGAGATAATTCGCTTGATGGCTCTCCAAACCATTGGCGAAATGGGATGAGAAATATAATGTTTCTCTTGAATCCCCTGCTCTCTTTCTCTATCTCTCTCTCTCTCTCTCGTTCTCCCTCTTTGTATCGTATTGCATGACAAGAACATTGTGGAAATGAAACAAAGTTTGCTCTGCTGATGGTGTCTTCGTCTAAGTGAGTTTAGTGCTTTGGCAACATCTTTGTGATGAGGTTGTCCTATCGTTGGTGGTCGCTAGAATTTCGTTCCTTCAGTTTTCCTCCAATCTATTAGCAAGGAATTATTGTATATTCTCAATAATACCAAAATGGAAAATATACTTAAATATGGTCGTATAGCAATAAAATATGGTCGTTTAGTTTAAAGACTTAGTATTGCCAATGTATCAGAAGCAAAGAAATGGAAAAATATCACAAAAATCAATTGGTGTTATTTTCATTTATTGTGGCATGACAGCGATATGTATCCATTGTCATGGGATGAATGCCGCCTTCTTGTGTTTTCTTTCTTCGCGTGCTCCCATTTGTGATGCCAAACACGTCGTCAATTTTTATTGGTGTTACTTTATGGTCGATAAGAAGAAAGCAACTCTTAACAGCCAGGACATGTGAGCGTGGGAACGAGGAACCATCACAAGTCAAAGAGAGTAACAGGGCTTTAGGGCCATCAAACAACACATCAATCGCAAAAGAACATTCTAAATTAAATTCATTGAGATATAAAAAATGAAGAGAAACCAAATGGAATTATTTTCGGGATATTTTGTTATTATCCTGTCTGTCGAAGGAAGCAACAACAAGAAAAGCCATCCAGAGCCATTCATCAAGCCAAGCCAATAATGGCAAAAGGAAACATGCGTTTATTATTATCCGGCTATTCATTCACAAACGCTACAACAACAACAACAATAATAATAATAAAAGAGCAATGTCAATATTTTTTTTAATCTTTTCAATTCTGATGTTTACAAATATTATTGTGTGATTTTGTGAATCCTGTGGGAGATTAATGTTTGTTTGTTGTTGTTGTTGTTGGCCTCTGCTTCAAAGGATTCCATGTAATTGAGATTTTTTGTGTCCTCATAAACCTCAATTATTTTTATTTAATTAATTTATTGTTATACCTATGGGATGATGGGAAATGATTATATTCTCGTCAGCCCTTTTTGAATTTTCCCTGAGATTTGTGGTTAACTGATTTAAAAGTCAACACTCATATCAGAAGCATCAAATTCTTTACATTCCATGTATTATGGAAACGGAAATTAAAGTTCCACTCAATGAAATTTGAAATTGAAATAAACCACAAACTATGGTTTTGTATATTTATCCCAATGATAATGGTGTGATGTTGAAAATGCCCATATTTATTGAGGTTTAGGCAATGGACTGAGAGAAAATGTAAATGATTAAGGTGTTACACCGTGTAGAGCTTTGTTTTGTTTCTTCTAATACAAAATTAGTCAAGGTTATATTTTAACTATTACATTATATAAATAAACAAGTATATACGGCTGTAAGTTCGGCCAGGCCGAATCTTATATACCCTCCACCATGGATTGCGTAGAAACTTCTACGAAAGACTGTCATCCACAATCGAATTAATTGGGTTGTGGTATCTTAAAACTTCTTAACATCGTTTTCTAAATTGTGAGTTAGTCCAGACGTGGTATATTTTAGTTATGTTATGTATGGTAAGTCTACAAATAATTACGAATCGATATGGACTTTTTCACGGTACGTAGAGAGCCAGAATTGAAATGTGGGGGTCGCTTATATGTGGGCTATATACAATTATGAACTTGATATGGTCCAATTTTTGTGTGATTGGGGATCGATTTATCTGAGGGCTATATATAACTATAGACCGATATGGACCTAGTTAGGCATGGTTGTTAACGGCCATAAACTAGCACAATGTACCAAATTTAAACTGACTCGGATGAAATTTGCTCCTCCAAGTGGCTCCAAAACCAAATCTCGGGATCGGTTTATATGGGGGCTATATATGATTATGGACTGATATGGACCACTTTTGGCATGGTTGTTAAATATCATATACTACCACCACGTACACAATTTCAACCAGATCGAATGAATTTTGCTTCTCCAAAAGGCACCGGAGGTCAAATCTGGGGATCGGTTTATATGGACTGATATGAACCAATTCCTGCATGTTTGTTGGATACCATATACTAACGTCACGTACCAAATTTCAACCGAATCGGATGAATTTTGCTCTTCCAAGGGGCTCCGGAGGTCAAATCTGGGGATCGGTTTATATGGGGGCTATATATAATTATGGACCGATTTCGACCAATTTTTGCATTTGAGACCAGTGGATCCCACCACTCTCCTGGACAGTTCGCAGCATCAGTGCGCTTTCTCAGTCATCTCTTTGATGTGGCTCTTCCAATTAAATTTCCCCTCTAAGGTGAATCCTAAATACTTTATCGTGTCAGGTGCTGGTATCGTCTAGTCTAAAAAACTCGATTCATGATATCGGACAATTTTAGTCCTTCTAGGGAGTAGACCTAATTCTATCTTCTACGGGTATACATTCAGATCCCTGGGACTTGCCCACTCATATGTCATTCTTACGAGCCTTGCTACTCCTGCAGAGTCTGTGACAGACGGGTTCCTTAGTACACAGAAAAAAAATTAACTATGTTATGGAAAAAATGAACTATCTCGTGCGATAATTGAACTAAATTTTATTCCAAATTTTGATAATTTGATGAAAATTTTCTGACAATTTTGGTTTTTTTTAATTGCCATTTACGAAATGCATCCTTCTCGAAAAAAAATGATTTTAAAATAAAGAAAAAATCTTAGGCGCCAGATCATTTCCATTTTAACCACGCTGCAGTTCATTCTTATTATTTTTAAGAAGTTTACGTAAAACTTCCTCTGTTTAAGTTAGAATTGAACTTATATGTATTTCATTGAAATTTTACTGTTCATACAATTTTTGAGGCATACTTGGAATAAAGAAAAAAATCGTTGAGATGGGGAAAATTTCTTACAAAATTGTAAAAATAAACTAAAAGAAAATAAATTTTTGGCAATAAATATATGTTAATATTAACCTCAGTTTTACAACTGTTTTTTTCTGTGTAGGTGCATAGTTGTGATAGTAGTGGACGTTATGATCACATAATGCGTTCCACAGCTTATCCTTCTATTTCTTACAGGTCTGTGTATGGATAGTAAGCCACTAGACCAATGTCATTCGTTGTTTCCTCTAGTTCTCCTAATTCTTTTGAGATTTTGGGTTTGTTCCACGTTTCATTTCCTTGTTTTTATACTAATTTCTAAAGAGCCCACACAAAGAATACAGATTGCTCGTGATAACCGAATTTATTACCAACCTCCTTTTGGCAGTTGCAGCAACAATCAGTTGGCAGTTGTGTCACCCGACAAATTCGGTCGACTCAATCGAATTATGGGAACTCCAACTAATACTATATATGGAGTTGGTTGTATCAGACTATGGACTTTGTCGTTGTTTTCTTCATTTATTTGTGTCACCCAACCCCAATAAAAAATTAATTTCATTTGAATTTTATTTTTTTATTATATTTTTCTTAAATATTAAAATGCATAAAAATGGACCCATATTACTAGTTTGTGCACATACGTTATTTTTGATCGCTATAAGTTATTTTGGTCTGTGCCTACATTTCATTTCATTTCATTTATTTATTTTGGGTTCCTAATACACAAGATATATATCTTATAATGAGTATTAGAATCAATAATGTTATAATAAATATAATAAGTAGAAAGATATTTTAAGAAGTATAATAATAATAATTATGAATAGGAATTACATATAATATGGTTATGAATTAGATATTAATATATATTTTTTTTTTGTTATTTAATCGCCCTGAATTAGATATTTTGTTAGTTTCGTCTTGAACTGCGCTGTGTTGTATATACGTTGAAGTTGATTGGGTAACTGATTCCTGAGACGAGTCGCATATATATAAAACTGCCGCTCAGATAACTGACTTCTATGTCGAGTCTGTATCAAATTGTTACCACGGTTGGATCTAGCGAATGTTAATCGTTCGTAGAGGTATGATGGTTCCTTTGTGTGTATAATTTTTTGGAGGAACAACAGAGTTCTGAGTTGAACGTATTTGTCAAACGGGATACCAAAAATTTTGTTCGCAAAAAGTGTCACACTATCATAACGTTTCAATCCGAAGACATAGCGGGCAATATTGTTGAACGTGGTTGTTAGTCTTTTTAAGACGGTGGTGTTACATCCAGAGAAAATTTCACAACAATACAACAAAGTAGGGAGGACATAGGATTTGGCCAACAGCAGTCTTATACGAAAAGGTTTAAACGATTGAGTGTACCAAAGATTACGCAACATACCGTATATTTTACCACAGTTAGCATTAATATGATCAGACCAAGTCAAATTCTCATTAAAAGTTACTCCAAGATTCTTCACTTTCTTCACAAGTTCTATTTGGCAGTTACCCAGAAATATGTTAACATTGCCCAGACTTGTGGATTTCTTATGAATCAAAATTGCCTTCGATTTATTGGGGTTCAGAGCTAGGCCATTTCCATTCGCCCAATCCAGGATCTTGTTGATATCATTGTTAACATTCATTACGCACCTATCGATAGCATCAGTAGTGGTAGATGTATATAACTGGACATCATCAGCATACATTCTTATGTTCGTATGTTCTAGCTGGTTCGGTAAATCATTCGAGTACATCGTATATAGCAAGGGTCCAAGTATGGACCCCTGAGGAACGCCCCTTTTGGTTGTCATCTGTGACGATGCATTGTTACCAGACACGTTTGCACAAGCAAGCCAATTTTGAAACCACAAGTGATGAACTTCTTCTCATTGCTGAGTGCGTCTCGATAGTGTTTTAGGCATTATGAAAAATAAATCACTTTTAAGTGTTCGGTCGAATCTGGCCCATGGCCCTTTGTATCCATTTGGGTCCGTTGTACAACGTTGACATATTGAATTATTGTTTAAAAATAAATCAAATAAAATTAGTTAGATTTTAGTGCACTCATGTTTATAAAAACAGTTCAGAACCTACCACTTTATTCACAACGACATCTCTGTGAGGTTCCAAGTACACAAAGCATTCTGGAGATATATCATTAAATCCGATTGGAGTGTGGTACGTATGATTATTTATGCCTTATAATATACCCAGCATAAATGATCGACTTCTATATCGTGACGTATCTTTTACTTACGTCCTTTAATTACAGCCGTTCATCATCAAAAGAATGCTTTCAACAGCATTGTGGATGCCACTTTGTAGCGGTTTAAAAATCGTCATATGTGGCGTTTAATTGAAAAAAAATATCTTCTTTGAGCATCAAATAATTAACAAAAATTGAAGTGACATTAAAAAATATTTCAAATAAGATTCGGTTGTGAATACTGTATGTCACTGTTGATTGCTAAATGGTTGTGCCAATAGAATTCGAAAGAAATGCTTCAAAATATATAGATTTTGTTGCTTCAACCATTTGTCTTGTCTCACAAATGAAATTCTATTGAAATGATTGCCAAATGATAGTAAGCATGAAAAGATGATTGCATTAAAGAAATTAGGTTGACACACCTAATATATAATTCTAAATGTAGAATTTTCATTATCGGAACCGATTTCCAACCAAATTATTCTCTGTGTGCAGATTTAAGTTTATGCTAAATATTTCGCAGAATATTTTTGCCTACCCAATGGATTTAGTCGGACAAAAAATATTTTTTTCTCATAAATACATGTAATTATAGAAATTCAATATGGCTTAAAATAAAAAAAGCTTTTAATAGGCAAAATTATGTAAACATTTTGTTTTCTATAGAATTCCCAGTTTTCCGTTTTTTGTTTTCTAGAAACCAGCCACTTGATCAAAACATTGCCCACTCGATAATACGATACTCTTTTCACGATGAATGAATATGATTTCTGCGAAAACGAATGCATAATAAAATATCCTTTATGGGTGACTTGCGTAAATTTGTATCATTTGATTGGGTTAAACTCAATTGACTTGTCCAAAATATCTATTATCCTTTGCAAAAGAAGGTCTCCAAATCACCAGCGAAGAGAGAAAGAGGGAAATATGAAAAGCGACATTTTATACAACTTATGATGACCTTTTACCAAAAGTGGAAATATACATCATTTGATTTTTGGGTCTGGGTGACCATAGATACCCATATCACAGTTAACCTTTCATACATGTTGGAGATTATCTCTGGTCTTTGTGAAAGGGAAGCTGCTTCCAATGAACGATGAAAAATGAACAACTCAACCATACAGACTCAGTGTTCTAGTCGTCGACAACAAAAGGGACACCGAGAAAATACAAATAAATATTCCTTCATTCATAATTCAATTGTCCAATCATTAGAGAGGAAGGAAATAGCATCACAACAAAAGCACCAACAGCAAGGACACGTTAAAGATTGATGATAAACAGAGATGAAACAAGCAAGCAAACAAACACAGGACGATAGCCACTAACAAAAAAAAAAAAAAAAAATGCCCACTCCCCCAACCCAGTTGTACCAACTCTCTCGACCACACCAACAATGAAATGTCAATGGATATCATGCACTTCATGAAATGAAAGGAACAAGCCATCGACAAGCGATTCCTCACGCTCGGAGTTCTTTTATAAGCTCAACTTCTTAGACTAATGGCGCCATGGGGGCACTGAATAGCTGGCTTGCTTGCTCGGTCCATGGCAAAACCCTCAACGCACTGATGGACATATGAGCAGAGGGATATACAAACTTGTAGCATCTATCCCTATGTACGCTGGCTACTGGCAGATGATGTGTTATGGGTGATAGCATTTGCAGCAATGAAGCAGAACCTTGTCTAGCTGTCTACACAAGGATTTGAGGCCGTGGGAATCTTTAGAGGGGAAATTGATATACAATAAGATCCAAAGATATCACAAGTACATGCAAGGAGGTGGGCATTAAGTAATGTTGAAACCGCAACCGGGATAATGGTGAGTCAATCCGATTTCTATGAGAACGGTTTCTGTTCATTTTCTCATATTTAGAGTTATTATTGGAAGAAATATTCGACTTCCAAGGATTGAAACCATTTTCAGGAATTAAAATCTCGCAACCTTAGGAATGGACAATCTACTCTCTTACACTGAAAAAAATATTGATCTAATATGGAAGATTATGCAACTTAAATTTTAGGACACGAAATTTACACAATGCTAAGGACAAAATTCTTTAAAATAATGACATTTTAATCAAAAGAAAGTTTATAATCCTTGCTTCAAAAATTTTTTTCATTCAATTTAGGACACAAATCTTGAAATTTTGCCTCCCTCTGTTGAAGTTGTAGATCTTTGAAGTAAGGCAAATGTTCCTCAAAATAAAGAAAAACATTTTTATTTTAAAGAAATCGAGAAAACAGTTTTTACTTTTAAGTACTTGGCATAATTTGGATTTTGAAACTGGAATTTGTTTGTACATGAATACCTTTATTAATATACCGCAAACAGAGAATAAAAATTCGATGAATTAGATCTGTATCCAATTTTAATTTTATCGATCCTAGATTTAAAGCCAGGGAGGTCCCTAAAAATGTCTTTATTTTAAAGAAGCCGCATCTTTGGCTCGGAATCAATACCAAAATCATTAAAGGAAGGTCAAAATCTTTGGTTCCAAGTAAATTTTTTTGAGTGTAGGAACGGATATCGCCTTGAAACTTGGTATATTACAGTAGCTGTGCAGGATTTTGATGCAAATTTCCACTGTCGGAATTGCAGGGGTTTTCTTTGTGGTGCGATTCGGTTGCTCAAAATAAAACATTTTTCTATAATGTTGTCGCGGGACCTGTCTATGGGCTGGTTCTAGGACTTGTCCTTTGGAATGAGTCAAAATCGTATCATAAAGTGCAAATGTACTTGGAGGTGATCCATTTCCCGTAGGGAGGTTATGGTATATTGAAAACGGAACATATCGGGCTATATTTATATGGCCCCCATATAAATGATTCATTGATTTCATGAACACCCTGATTCAGGGTTAGTAGTATATGTCAAGCCCTAATGAAATTTTGATTTGCTGAATTCGAAAATTAAACTCTAGAATTAAAATTTAAATCGGCTAACGCCCTGGGATGAAACACAATGTTAGTAAAAAAAATGGGAAATATGAAGCGAGAGAATTTTTAATGCAATTGTACAAAAGAGCATTTATGATTTATCAGGTGATACATATGTATTCGAGATATAGGACAATTTTTGTAATATTTACAATTTCTGCTACACATCAGTGGCGATTTTACAAGGATATTGGTTAGATCTCGACAAGATATGTGGTCAAGTGTGGGTTGTGATATATTATTTGGTCAAGTCGGGCGACTTGGAGCCTTATTTAAAACTCAACTGTTCTGTGGAAATTTTGGCATTACATTGTGTAGGATATGACTATGATATGGGGAAATCATCACAGAATTTTGTGTAAAGTGTGGGAACCGGAAAGACGAATACTTGACACACGTAAATATCATATTAAATATATTCTCTGTGGAAACTATCCAGTCAATTGGAGCAAAATCACATTGAAAATGGGTCTAAGATATGAAACAGTCTACCATATTTCCCCAACTCTGGTGTACGTATATATGGGAGCTATATATAATCTGAACCGATTTTGACTAAAATTGACATGCATAGTTAGAATAATAGTTCTGCAATCTCTGCAAAATTTCACGTAAACTTTGGCCCCGTGGTCATATGAGTGTAAATCGGGCGAAAGATATATATGTGAGCTATATCTAAATCTGAACCGATTTCAACCAAATTTGTCACACTTACCGATACTATTAAACGTACTCCTTGTGCAAAATTTGAAGCAAGTCAGGGCAAAACTCTGGCTTTTGAGGCCATATAAGTGCAAATCGGACGAAAGATATATATGGGAGCTATATCTAAATCTGAACCGATTTTGACCAAATTTGGCACACATAACGACACCGTTAAAAGTACCTCTCGTGCAAAATTTTAGGCAAGTCAGGGCAAAACTCTGGCTTTTGAGGCCATATAAGTGCAAATCGGACGAAATATATATATGGGAGCTATATCTAAATCTGAACCGATTTCAATCAAATTTACCAAGCATTAATAGAATGTCAATTATACTCTCTGTTCAAAATTTCACGAAAATCTGTAGTAAATGTTGGCCTCTGTTGCCATATGAGTCTAAATCAGACGAAAGATATATGTGGGAGCTATATCTAAATCTGAACTGATTTGGCTGATATTTTGCAAGTTTTTCGAGGCTCATAAAATATTCGGATGTACGGAACTTGAAGAACATCGGTTGATAAACACGCCAATTATGACCAGATCGGGGATAAATATATATGACAGCTATATCTAAATCTGAACCATTTTTTTCCAAAATCAACAGCGATTGTCTTTGTTCCAAAAAAAACGACCATATGCCAAATTTGGGGACGATCGGACTTAAACTGCGACCTGTACTTGGCGCACAAAAATACATGAACAGACAGACGGACATCGCTAAATCGACTCAGAATTTAATTTTAAGACGATCGGTATACTAAACGATGGGTCTCAGACTTCTTGGCGTTACATACAAATGTACAAACTCATTATACCCTGTACCACAGTAGTGGTGAAGGATATAAATATGATACCGAATTTCAAGTCATATAAAGATAAGTAAGGTTATTTTTTTATTTCACGGGCTCAAAACGAAAATGACTAGAATTTCTTTATCCATTCCCTAAGCATTAAATCCATAAGATTCCAACTCAAAATTTCCAAAACTGGCAACACTTCCTAGAAGGCTCAAATTGAGTAATATTTGTATGGTACCTAGCGAGTAAATTTTTTAAGCTCAGGAACCAAAAGCTTGGAAACAAAGGCACTAAAATACGAGTGTATTCGTAGTGAAGCATCAGTGGCTCCCGCCAGCAGTCCGTGGGTGGAGCAGTACAGTAACGCGGGACCTCCTTTTTATCGCCGAGTACGTACGGCGTTTAACATTACGGTGAATCCACTTAGAGAATCATTGCAACACTCAGAAATGCCAACAGCTGTTGATGTTGTTGAAAAATTAGTGTCCAATCAGGTATAAGTTTTGAAAGTAACCACTGGAAAGCTGCATCGTTTCCAAAGATTTTGCATTTACACTAAATATTTTGGTATTGATTCTGAGCCAATGAAGTGGAGAATTTAAGTAAGGATACATTTAAGACACAATTCTCCTTTGAGTTTTGCGAACTTGTTACTTCAATTTATTCGCTTTTTCTGCGTTTTTCTTTATTTGCTCTCAAAGTTCTTTAAAATGTGTTAACGACACCTTAGATTTTCCAATTCTGACTCGTATTCATGTAGAAATTATGCTATGTTTCAAGTGTAAATTGTCCTATAAAATACTAGAAATAAATCATTGAAAAATGTGTCCAATTTTTTAAGAGCTTTTTAGCTTTGTATTCCAGATTGTATTCAAAGAGACAACAAATTTAAAGCCAATATCATTAATTTTGAAGAATTTTTCAGAATTATTAAAGCCAAACTAACTAAATTGTCTTTCATATTAAATGCCCATTTTTAAGTCAAATCACTTAATTATAAGGACGAACCGACATCATTGAAAAGTCTTTAGACTTTTGCACAAGGAAAATAACTTTATATTAGAGAAATGCGACTTCTATGTTAAGCAAAAAACGCATTTGTTTTTTGAGGAAATGAAATTTATGGCCTCAGAACTATATGTTTTTTTCAGTGCATTGAACGTATTCCCTGCGTATACTGCGGAAGTATTTTATCTAAAAATTCTTCTTTTTCTTGAGCTAAATTAGCTGAAAAATACTTGAGCAGTAATAAATCTGAATTTAGTTTGAATTGTAAATAATATTCGGTTTTGAAATTATATTCCATCTCTAGATTTCATATGAATGTTTTGTTTGTCCATATTTTAGTTTAGTTGATGGCATTAGTATTAGTATTGGTAAGTGCTCAGTTGGTCTCATTTAGCTCTCTTGTGTGGTTGTTTGTGTGTGTATGTGTGGTTGGTTCAGTGGGATTTGTAAGAGGTTGCATGCTGCTGTACTTTGTCTCTCCGCTGTAATATGACAAATCGATATAACAATATAATAGTTTGAACATTATTAAGGATATCATCATAGATAAAACTACATATATTATGCACACACAAACACACACACTCATATGTATGTGTCTCACAAATATGTATATATTTATATAGAGGAATTGTCATTATTGGGTGCTTGTGGTGTGCATTGTTCCGCATGAACTGCGGTTATATGAATACGAGTGTGGCTTTCATTCATTGCGATTGTGTTTGTTTGAGTGTATCGCCGAGTGTATTGTAGTCCCATATTGATTTGTTGTTTCGAACTGTATGAGAACATCATCATGGTTGGTGGGAAACTAATAAAACACTCTCAACTGACATTGATATCTGTTTGCATTACACCCACCACCACCACCACCATTGTTGATGTCGGTTCATTCTGCTTGGTTTGATTTTTGTTGTGCTGTAGAGCCACAAAATAAATCTTTGTTCTTTGGCAAAAATATTGTGGAGCAAATGAAAGTTAATTAAAGAATAATTTTGTGGATTTAGTGTTAATAGAAGTGTACACATGCAGACATGAGCCACAACAGTGAAAGCACAACAGAATTGATTGTATGAATTTTATACATGACTAAGTCACGAATCAAAGGCGGTCGTTTTTTGACATATTACAAAGAATGTACTGTCATATGCAGTTGAAAAATGGTATAGAATCCGATTTATTGAGAAAAAAAAACTAAACCCTTTTTGAAAGGTATGAATTGATTGCAAAACTATGCTTGGTATGGAAAAAGAGAATTATGTGGCTTCCTTCTGGTCTTTGTAAGTGTTTAGTACACACACAAAAAATAAATAATGCAAACAGATATCAAAGAGGTTAGTGTTAGCTGTGGAAATCTTAGATACTTTGCAGCATATAACTTAGTTGTATCCTTGCAGAATTTGAGTTGGAGTTTCTGTATGATAACGCTACCTATAATGGTTAATCGCATGTATTTTTGAGATGAGATGACACCTTAACATCATGTGGTTGGAAATATGACATTTTAGACTTCACCAAAATCAAAATGTTTTTCTTTTTGTGAAGTTAAAAAAGTTAAACTACACTCAAAAAAAAAAGTGAACTCTCTATTTCACTAAAGCCAATTTAACTTTATTTTAGTTCATAGAAATATTATGTTTGGAGAAAGTTTTCTTTACTCTAATACTTTTTTGTGTACGTTAGTTAAATTAACTAAACCCGAGGAAAAAAATATACTCAAATGAAGCATAAAGATTAACTAAATTCGTGTCTTCCACAAAATAGTTCAGAATTTCTTTAAATTTGTAAATTTTACGAAAAATGCGTCCATCGTGAACTTCGTATGTCACTAAAGATATTGTTGCAATTTTGAACTCCAAGTTGTTTCTTCAAACTACAAAATTTTCTTTAACAAGTGAAAAAACTTAGTTATGTCTAATAAATTTTCTTGTATTTGTCGAAAAATAATTACTTATTTTTATGACATCGGCGTGATGCCAACGTTTGTAATACTGTTTAGTTAAAATTTTTTACAAATATTCAAAAGTTTCTAAAATTAACCGAAAGTTTTCTCCCTGGTGGGTTCATTGTTTTTTCAGTGTAATGAAAACATTAGCTACATGCAAAAAAAAAAAAAGAAAACTATTTTATGGAGAAAATGAACTACAAAGTGGAAAAATTGATCTACACTGGTGGCTATGAAACATGTATTGTGTTGATTGATATCTGGTATTTTCTTTTCAATAACTTAATAGCACAAATGCCTTCATCCTCATGTCCAACATGAAAAATGTAATAATATGTTGAAAAATTAATTTGGACAAAGAAACAGCCTGCGTTGATAGCGAGCTAAATGTTAATCAAATTTTTGATATTTATACCCTGCGCCACACTGTGGAACAGGGTACACTCAAAAAAAAAGTGAACCCTATATTTCACTAAAGCTGATTTAATTTAATTTAAGTTCATGCAATTTTTACGTTTTAAGAAAGTTTCCATGACGTTAATAATTTTTTGCGTACGTTAGTTAAAATAACTAAAATAGAGGAAAATATTATGCACAATTTCGGGTCTCCCACAAAATAGTTCAGAATTTTTTTTAAAATTTGTAAATTTTACCAGTAATGAGCACATCATGAACTTCGTATGGTACTAAAGACATTTTTGCAATTTTTAACTCCAATTTGTTCCTTCAAACTACGAAATTTTCTTCAACAAGTGAACAAAATTAATTATGTCTAATAAATTTTCTTGAATTTATCGAAAATTATTTACTTAGTTTTGTGAAATCGGCGTGACATCCGCGTTTCTAATACAATTTAGTTAAAATTTTCTAAAATTAATATATTTTTTCTAAAACTAACTAAATTTTTCTTTCCTGGTGGGTTCACTGTTATTTCAGTGTATTATAAGTTAGTGCATATGTTTGCAACACCCAGAAGGAGACGAGATAGACACATGGCGTCTTTGGCAAAAATGCCCATGGTGGGCTCCTAGTCGATATAGCCATGTCCGTCTGTCCGTGAACACATTTTTGTAATCAAAGTCTAGGTCACAGTTTAGTCCAATCGACTTAAAATTTGGCACAATTATGTGTTTTGGCTCAGAATAGAACCCTATTGATTTTGGAAGAAATCGGTTCAGATTTAGATATAGCTCCCATATATATCTTTCGCCCGATATAGACTAATACGGTCCCAGAAGCCAGAGTTTTACCCCAAATTTGGTTGAAATTTTGCACTAGGAGTACAATTAGTAGTGTAGTCAAGTGTGCCAAATTTTATTGAAATCTGTTCAGATTTAGATATATCTCCCATACATCGTTCGCCTGATTTACACTCATATGACCACAGAGGCCAATCTTTTACTCCGATTTAATTGAAATTTTGTACAGAGAGTAGAATTAGCATTTTAGCTATGCGTACCAAATTTGGTTGAAATCGGTTCAGATTTAGATATAGCTCCCATATATAGCTTTCGCCCGATTTACACTCATATGACCACAGAGGCCAAATTTTTGCTCCGATTTAGTTGAAATTTTGCACAGCTATGCGTGATAAATTTAGTTGAAATCAGTTCAGATTTAGATATAGCTCATATATATATGTTTTTCTGATTTCGAAAAAAATGGTCAAAATATCAACATTTTCCTTGTATAATCGCCACTGCTTCTTCGAAAGTTGTAAAAATGACTCTAATTTTCCTAAACTTTTAATACATATATATCGAGCGATAAATCATGAATAAACTTTTGCGAAGTTTCCTTAAAATTGCTTCAGATTTAAATGTTTCCCATATTTTTTTTATTTTTTACTAACATTGTGTTCCACCCTAGTGCATTAGCCGACTTAAAGTTTGAGTCTATAGATTTTGTAGAAGTCTATCAAATTCTGTTCAGATCGAGTGATATTTAAATGTATGTATTTGGGACAAACCTTTATATACAGCACCCAACACATTTGACGTATGTGATATGGTATCGAAAATTTAGATCTACCAAGTGGTGCAGGGTATAATATAGTCGGCCCGCCCGACTTTAGACTTTCCTTACTTGTTTTAAAATGCATTCGTAAATAATGACAGTTAACTGACATTTTTGTAGTTTTAGCTACCATTTTTATTAATAAAATTTTTGAGATATACGTGAAATAAAGAAACTCTTATTAGACTGCGGAAAATGTCTTAACACATTTTTAAAATGAAGTAAAACAAAATATTTTTTCCAATAAGTATAAAGTGTTTTTTTTTATTTTATGGAAAGGAAAAGAATGCCTCTCAAGCCATCAACGAAATTCGCAAAGTTTTTGGGAATGATCAGTTCGCAAACTGATACGATACTTCCAGGAAAAATTTATTGTGGAAAATGCACCTCACTCTAGTTGAGCTATAGTTAAAAAATGATGAAATTTTGGAAACGATTGTGCGAGGACCATAACATATGTAGATATAACATTGCCAAGGAACTAAAGCAAACGAATTTGAACCATTTAAAAAATGATATTTACAAAAAGAACTGCAAGGTTATCACATGAATTGTCTGTGAAAAAGTTTATGGACAACATCAGCTATTCTTTACTGAAACGAAATTAATGGTCCAAAGCCTATGCTGAGGATTTGGTGCGATTGAAAAGGACTCATCCACATATCAGCCTGCTCGCATGATTGTTTTTACAATTTACTACCAACAAATGATAAGATGTCAGATGCTAGCACTTTTACTCTTTCTTTTTCAAAACACTCCTTTTTTGGGAATGCATCTAGCGACATTCTTTTGAATGTTTACTTGTCCTTGGGTGTCTCATTGTTTAGGTTAGGTTAGGTGGCAGCCCGATGTATCAGGCTCAGTTATACTATTTAGTCCATAGTGATACCACAGTGGTGAGCTTCTCTATTATCACTGAGTTCTGCCCGTTACGAGTTCGCCTATAAGATCCTATATCTAAATTGTCACCCTTAAAGTTATAGGAATCTCAACCATCATACATTCGTGTTTACGAAACATAACTAAATGAAAGTTCTTCCATTTCTAGCCTACACAAGTTGATTGATTGAATAGAAACCCAACAAAAATTCACTCCTTTTGTTTGGTCTAATTTAAGGTTATTATTTGTTTCAACTCAATTGGTCTACAGCATTTTATTTTATAATAATTGCATTGATTATTATCCTTGTAGTTTGGAAATCAAATATTTTTTTGTTTTATAATTTTCGTATACTACGAACACTTTGAAATTTCTTTGAACTCGTCTAGCTAATGCCCCAATTCAAGAGCCTTGATGACAATTTAATGTTGTTCACTTTTCCAAGTTGAATTTATGCTACACTCTTAAACTTAAACAACAACAAACTTTGCTGACAATTACCATAACATTATCTGAAACGTTTAGAGACGACTTCTTTGTGACTCCATGTCACATTGAAATCGGCCTCGGGTTGTTTTTTTCCATTTAAGCAGAATCGTAAGTTGATGTTAGAGGTCATCATTTGCATTTTGCATAGCGACTACAGACGTTTATCCTCTCTTTTGGTTTTCATTTCCGCGAAAAAAGGCATAATTATTATTTCAATATTCGAAGTTAGAGTTGTCTACACCCCTTTCGTGTATTCCAAAGTATGGATGGATAATTTGTAGGACAAAATTATTGGTAGTGATGTTTAAACGACAGTGTCTTTAAAATGCCTTTGGGAATGGTGATGCTGATATTATATCGTCATCACTATAGCCTTTATTTTCGCTGCTCCAACCGGAGCTAGTACTGGAATTTCCGTTTAGCCTTTGGCCCCACAAGAGACTATGGTTATTATTGTAATTTGTTTTTTTTTTTTCATTTCTATAATGCCTTTATAGTTGTTGTTCTTGTCTTTAGTCATCGCGAACCTTAAACAATATGTCTATTGTTGTTACTCCAAGCAAAGGTCTGACATTTTTCTTCAACTGTTAACCTCTTTTGCATGATTGTTTTCAGGAGGAAATAAAATTCTGTAGCTCCGTGGTCTATGGGAAAGAATCCCCACTGAGAATTTATCGATTTAATATTGCAGGCTTGGGATCTCTACTTCATCCAGATATTAATGAAGTGTATTCTTAATTTAGAAACTACATCTGTATAACCAAAAAATATCTAAATTGATTGAATTGATATCAATTTCTTAAGTATTTTTTATACCAATTTCTTCTTATTAATGTGCGATTCTGTGTTTAGCTCCACGCTATGCGATTCTGTGTTTAGCTCTACGACAAGGGTTCTCCATTTTATATCCGAGTCTTCATTGCAACGAAAAAATGTAAATTGTTTTATAGGAAGAATAAACTAAATCGAGCGAAAATTGAACTAAATTGTACTCCAGATTTTGAAATTTCCACAAAGCGTTGTTAAAGCCAGTAAAATTTAAAGCTCTGTTGTATTTTTAACTGCAGCTCATGAATTTACACCCTCTTGTAGAAAGAAAAAGACTTTGAATTAAGTAAAGAAGAAAATTATTGGCGCCAAATCGTGACCATTTTAACTATACAGTAGCTCATTCCAACCATTTCTCTTTTGCTTTACTTCATATTGAACTTATGTGTAGGGTCATTGAACTTTACACCCACGTTTAGTTCATATAGTGTTTGAGATATACTTAAAAAATGTGAAATTTCATTAGGCTGTGGAAAATGTCGAAAAAAGTCATATTGGACATCGATCCATAGAATTTCGAAGGAACCAAACATTTATCAACACGAGAAATTCCTCTAATTTACATTTTAAGATGTGTAGATTGGAAACATTTGAGCAAAATATTGAGTACAATGGATGTTTAGTATATAAAAATATACCACAATGGATTAAAGACACAACACGAATATCTACCTTTAAATCTAATATAAAAACTTATTGCTTACAGAATTTTGGAAATGCTTCTTTCGTAGTAATTATATTATATTTTTGCACAAATTTGTAAATATGTAAAATATATATATATATATATATATATATATATATATATATATATATATATATATATATATATATATATATATATATATATATATATATATATATATATATATATATATATATATATATATATATATATATATATATATATATATATATATATATATATATATATATATATATATATATATATATATATATATATATATATATATATATATATATATATATATATATATATATATATATATATATATGATTATGAATTATGAACTTGATATGGACCAATTTTTGTGTGATTGGCGATCGATTTATCTGAGGGCTATATATAACTATAGAACGATATGGACCTAGTTAGGCATGGTTGTTAACGGCCATATACTATCACAATGTACCAAATTTCAACTCGGATGAAATTTGCTAATCCAAGAGGCTCCAAAACCAAATCTTGGGATTGGTTTATATGGGGCCTATATATGATTATGGACTGATATGGACCACTTTTGCCATGATTGTTAAATATCATGTACTAACATCACGTACCAAATTTCAACCGAATCGGATTAAATTTTCTTCTCTTATAGACTTCGCAAGCCAAATCGTGGGATCGGTTAATATGGCGCTATATATAATTATGGACCGATGTGGACCAATTTTGGCATGGTTGTTAGAGACCATATACTAACACCATGTACCAAATTTCCGCTGGATCGGATGGAATTTGTCCATTTTCAATACCATCCGACCTACAACTACTTGTGCCAAGTTTCAAGTCGGTAGTTTGTTTCGTTCGGAAGTTAGCGTGATTTCAACAGAAGGACGGACGGACGGACGGACGGACGGACGAACATGCTCAGATCGACTCAGAATTTCACCAGGACCTAGAATATATATACTTTATGGGGTCTTAGAGCAATATTTCGATGTGTTACAAACGGAATGACAAAGTTAATATATCCCCCATCCTATGGTGGAGGGTATAATAATAACATTCAACTACATATAAATAATTATTTCCATGTATTTGTTGTTCGCAAATTCCTGTCGCAATTATTAACCGATTTTGATGACATTTGGTACGTGGCGTTTTGTTTTGGTACAGAGACGAACGGATCAAATTTAGATATAGCTCCCATATGTATGTTTCGTCAGATTTCGATAAATTGGGTCAGATTGCGCTTATTTACTAACCGATCGACGTCAACATTGCCACAAAGTAATCCAATCAGGGTGGTCGATTGGAGTGTGCCAAATTTCATCCAAATCGGTTCAGATTTAGATATAGCTCCCATATATATGTATCACCCGATTTTCCCAAATTTGGCCATAAGTCCCTTATTTAGCAATCGATCTGACTCAAAGTTGGCCAAATCTAGTTTTCTATAGCACTTACTATATGTGCAAAAAATCATAGAAATCGGTTCAGATTTAGCTATAGTTCCCATATATATCGCCCTATTTTCACAAATTTGGCCATAAAACCATTATTTATCAACCGATCTTACTCAAACATGGCTTACGCTAATCTTCTATAGCGCTGACTCTATGTGCAAAATATCATCCAAATCGGTTCAGATTTAGATATAGCTCCCACAGGGATCCGGAGCGGAGCGGAGCAAGCCCTTTTTTTGCCGGAGCGGGAGCGGAGCGGGAGCGGCATTTCTAAAATCCGGAGCGGAGCGGGAGCGGAGCGGTTTCCAAATGAAAAACCGCTCCGAATAAAATATTACTTGAATGAAATGTGTAACTTTGAAATTACACTGTGTAGGTAATTTCAAATTTAGCTAGTACTTAGCGTAGTGTGAGTAAACGTTTAAAATGTACGATATGTATTTTTGTACGTACGTACATTGGGGAAAACACAACGTGTTTTTTAGTAATTGTTTTCAAAAACGGCAAATGTCAAAATATATATCTAGTATGTGTTGTAAAAGTAACAACAGTACTTTCGATTAATTTCATCCCGTATTAAAGGGTGATACGGTCAAAATTTGGTCAATATAAACTTGACGTATTTATTTCAATTTTGCATTTAAAAAACCTGAACACCCCTCATTTTGAAGGTGTGTGTGTGTAGAATGTTGCTCCTATTTTGATTTTGGAATTCACTCTTCAGTTGTCAAAATGCCGTCCAAGCAAGAAGAGCAGCGTATCAAAATTTTGCTCGCGCATCGCGAAAATCCGAGCTACTCGCACGCAAAGCTGGCAAAATCGCTAAAAGTTGCCAAATCAACCGTTACATATGTAATTAAAGTGTTTGGGGAACGTTTGTCGACAGCCAGGAAGTCTGGATCGGGGGGAAATCGAAAACCGGAAGCCGCTGAGACGACAAAGAGAGTTGCCGGTAGTTTCAAGCGAAAACCTAACCTCTCTCTCCGAGATGCCGCAAATAAGCTGGGTGTATCGTCTACAACCGTGCATCGAGCCAAAAAACGAGTCGGACTATCGACTTACAAGAAGGTAGTGACTCCAAATCGCGATGATAAACAAAATACGACGGCCAAAGCGCGATCCCGGAGGCTGTACACGACGATGCTGACGAAGTTTGACTGCGTGGTAATGGACGACGAAACCTACGTCAAAGCCGACTACAAGCAGCTTCCGGGACATGAGTTTTATACGGCAAAAGGAAGGGGAAAGGTAGCAGATATTTTCAAGCACATAAAACTGTCAAAGTTCGCAAAGAAATATCTGGTTTGGCAAGCCATCTGTACCTGTGGCTTGAAAAGCAGCATTTTCATAGCTTCCGGGACTGTCAACCATGAAATGTACGTGAAAGAGTGTTTGAATAAACGTCTGCTACCTTTCCTGAAGAAACACGGTTGTTCCGTACTGTTTTGGCCGGATTTGGCATCTTGCCATTACAGTAAAAAGGCCATGGAGTGGTACGCCGCCAACAACGTGCAGGTGGTTCCCAAGGACAAGAACCCTCCCAACACGCCAGAGCTCCGTCCAATTGAGAAATACTGGGCTATTGTCAAGCGGAACCTAAAGAAGACCAAAAAAACTGCCAAGGACGAGCAGCAGTTCAAGGCAAACTGGCTTTCTGCGGCGAAGAAGGTGGACAAGGTGGCTGTACAAAATCTGATGGCAGGTGTCAAGCGTGAGGCCCGGCAATTCGGATTTGGAAAAGCGAAAGTCTAACTGAATATTTTTCCTGAATTTTATACTAATTGAACTTGAAAAAGAAATTTAATTTGATTTTTTAAATAAACGATTTCACCGATTTACACGCGTTTTCCCTTGACCAAATTTTGACCGTATCACCCTTTACTACAAAGATGTTTGTAATGAACGTCAAATAAATGCAATTAAACGATCTTATTTATATTTAATTTTTTAGTTTTCTACACTGAAAAAAATATTGTCGTGAAGTCAAAGATTCCATGTCCTTAGAATAAGAATGCAAATTTTGCTTAATATGGAAGACGCATTTCTCTAAAATAAATTTTTTTTTCTTGCCCAAAAGGCAATAAACTTTTGAATGAAGTTTACTTAAAAATGTGTATCATAACATGAAAGATAAATTTTTTGAGGTAAGGTCAACGTGACTTTAATAATTAAGAAAAATTCTTTAAAATTAATAAAATTGTCTTTAAATTTGTTTCCTTTTTGCATCTTGCCTACAAAGCAAAAAATCGTTAAAAAATAAGACACGTTTTTCAACACTTTATTTTAAAGACACTTTTTACTTGAAACATAGCATAATTTATACTGGAAGTCGAATCTTAATATGGAAAAAAAATAACTCGTTAACTCGTTTTTAAAGGATTTTGATAACAACTGACGAAAAAAATCTAAAAAAATTAAAAATTAACATTTGCTTCCTAGAAGCAAGTACATAACCCCCAAATTTAAAAGAGAATTACGTTTTTAAAGTATCCTTACTTATATTCTCCGCTTCTTTGGCTCGGAATTAATACCCAAACTGTTAAAGTAGACAAAATCTTTGGAACCGGGCATGCTTTTTTTCATTCACATTTGCTTTACTATTGTACTATATCCTAGCATTCTCTTATTTCTGATATTAGTTCTCGAAAATTTAATTAAAATTATGGATAGTTTCAATTTTGGTTGAAAAATGTGCGCATATACATTTATTATACAATAAAGGGGAAAAAAGCGAAATTAGGTAACACTAGATCTGAGTAAGAATATTCGTAGGTATACCACGGACTGATGTCGATGGAGGTTGTTGCAAACATAAACATACACACACACATTACAAATATAACAAAACCTCTTCTCTACGTCTGTTGCAAAACAAAAAAAAAACTTTCGGAGAGTAGTTACATCTACTCTGTGTATACACTTTCAATTCCAATCAGCGTTGCCTTTTTGGTCCGATCGGACCAAAATTGGTCCAAAAGATTTCTAATTTTTAAATTTGGTCCGATGGTCAGACCAAACAGAATTTGGTCCATTTTGGTCCATTTTCATAAATTTGGTTTCTATCACATATTAAATAGTAGATGGTGCACCGCAAAGAATATTGTCGGGAGGCCAAATATTTCACATGCTTAAAATACGAATACGAAATTTGCTTAGAATAGAAGACGTATTTCTCTGAAAAAAAGTTTTTCCTTGTCTAAAAGTCTCTAAACTTTTCAATGAAGTCTGTTTGTCCTTATAGCTAAGTGATTCGACATAAAAATGTGTATCCTAACATGAATGCAAATTTCGTTTTAATGAAGTCAAAATGGATTTAATATTTCTGAAAAAATCTTCAAAATTAATAAAATATTTCAACACATTGTTTTAAAGTCATTATACCCTAAACCACATAGTGGTTAGGGTATAATAAGTTTGATCTGCCAAAAAATGTGCCTACAAGAAATATTGATTTTAGACCCCATAAAATATATACCGATCGACTCAGAATCACCTCCTGAGTCGATCTAGCGCTTGGCGTCCGTCCGTCCGTCCGTCTGTCCATGTATTTGTTGTTCACAGGATTTAGGTCGCAATTATTAACCGATTTTGATGAAATTTGGTACAGGGAGTTTTTTTGGGCACAGGGACGAACGTTACTGAATTTGGAAGAAATCGGATCAAATTTAGATATAGCTCCCATATATATGTATTGCCCGATTTCGACAAATGGGGTCATGTTGCACTTTTTTTACTAACCGATCGTCGTCAAATTTACCACAAAATAATCTTCTGTATCACCCTTTAAGTCTGAAAATTTCATCGAAATCGGTTCAGATTTAGATATAGGTCCCATATATATGTATCGCCCGATTTTGTCAAATTAGGTCATAAAACCCTTATTTATCAACCGATCTTACTCAAAGTTGGCGAAATGTTATCTTCTATAGCACTAACTATATGTGCAAAAAATCATCGAAATCGGTTCAGATTTAGCTATAGCTCCCATATATGTACCGCCCGATTTTTCTAAATAAAATAAAACTCAATTGAACAAATAATACAATGTTTATACTATAATTTTCTCGAAGAGGAGCGGAGCGGAGCGTGGAGCGGAGCGGAGCGATTTTTTTTTCTCGGAGCGGAGCGAGGAGCGGAGCCGTTTTTTTTCTCCGGAGCGGGAGCGGAGCGGAGCGAAAAAAATGGACCGCTCCGGATCCCTGAGCTCCCATATATATGTAGCGCCCGATTTTCAAAAATGTGCCCCTTATAACCTTATTTTTGACCATAGTTGCCTCATTTATTAACCGACCTTACTCAAATTTAGCATAAGGTAATCTCGTGTAATATCAACAAAACCTGCAAAATATAATCCAAATCGGTCCAGATTTAGATATAGATCCTATAAATGTATCGCCCGTTTTTGAAAAATATACTCCTTATGACTTTATTTCTGACCATAATAGCCTTATTTAATACCCGATCTTACTCTAATGTAGCACAAGTTAATCTACTGTGGTATCAACCAAATCTGGAAAATATCATCCAAATCGGTTCAGATTTAGATATAGCTCCCTTATATATGTATCGATCGATTTTCCCAAATTTGACCATAATACTCTTATTTATTAACCAATGTTGCTCAAATGTCAAATGTACATGTACTAGCCGATCGTATTTAAACTTACATGTATCTATTACATAAATCTTTTGCCCTATTTTCAGAAATTTGTATTTATTACCCACATTAATTGAGCGATTTCCTCTTTTTATATCCTAAACCACATAGTGGTCAGGGTATAATAACTTTGATATGCCAAAAAATGTGTATGCCAGAAATATTGATTTTAGACCCAAAAAATATATACCAATCGACTCAGAATCATCTCCTGAGAATCACCTCCAATATTAGTGCCATACTAACTCTGTAGGTTCAGAATCAACTGTAGCTCCTAATATCAGACATTTCTGTTCAGATTGTGATAAAACTCCCATGTATCCCTTAATGTTCTTAAATATGGAAATGCGGTTTTTCCCAGTAGGGGTGGTTTAGGGTATGATATAGTCGGCCCCGCCCGATTTTCTATTTTACTCACTTGTTTTGAAATCAAAATAAGTTAAATTTAGCGTTTTTTCTGTGTGCGTTTCATATAAATTTGAAATGTTTTGGCAGTTTGGTGATCGGTCGAATCTGCGGTTAACCGATGGTCCTTGGTTTACAATGGCCTTCTGCTTTTATGCAACTAATTTTAAATTTTAACTTGAACTGCAATATCGTTCATAACAATATATATTACGATATTTTCATAATTTTCTGCAGTTCAAAACGTGCTTTAATTCTTAAATGCGCACTGTATCTTTTAAGATACAACCAGAAAAAAATTCATACGTCTTAAAATTAAGACCGAATACTACGAAATTAAGTGTGTTGCATTTAAAACATTATAGGGTAGTTTCAAAAAATATGTAGGTTTGGAAAGTCTGTAGTACTTCTGTGCAATCTGAAACCAACATTGAAAATCAAATATTTCCCGAAAATTCGAAAACCTTCAAATTTGAGAATAATTAATATTTCCCAAAATACATATGTATGTGGTTTGGCTTTTCAATTCACGTTCTTGTTTTGTATATAATTCCATTTAAATCTTTTTATATGTCATTTTCAAGAAAAAAAAAATTACTATTCGTTTATCTATACATGTCTGCCCTTAATTCTGTAGATATCCTTCCCCATCTGCAAGGGTTAATCATCCTCGTTATTATGATTGTAATTGTGTTTTATGTTGTTGTTATGACTGTTGCTATTGGTTCCATTGTTGTTATTGTACTCGTATTTCTTGTACTCATTTATGTTGTTGTTGTTGTATAAGTATTTGTCATTACTTATTATATGACAAGAGAAAGGCAGCAACGCTCATTGCGACAATGTCAGTATGGTTAGGTGGGATTTAAATGGGTTCCGTAGCCATAGATCTGCAAACAGCATAAAGTAAGCAGGCCAAAAGGAAATGTGACAATGCTTCGAAAGTGGCAAAACAATGCTAGTGATGAGGACGATGATGACGATGATGCTGATGCTGATACTGATGCTTATGTTCAAGATGATGAAGAATGTAACTAGGATGAATGGCGACAAGCAACAGAGAGAGAGAGAGAGAGAGAGAGAGAAAGCTACGGCGAGAGACATAGCACAGGAAGAACGGAAAAACAGAGAGCACCATAATAACAATACTTTATTATATCATTTTCTGTAATTTTATGATGACATTTACGTTGACTGCGAGACTTTGTCTCTGTATGTTTTCAATTAGAGCCAGTGCTACTCGTTCATTGTGTGCCAAAGGATTGTGATTCCTTCATTGCTGCTACACTGATGTTCCTCCTTTTTGGTGCATTGTTAGCACAAGGCACATTATTGTTTAGTTAAGGCTTTTGTTGTCGACTAACGGGCGATGGTGTTACATTTCCACACACTGTTGCTGCTTTACATTATAAAGAGTTTTGGGTTTGTGTCTGGTCTCAGTTCACTGAGGTTCGGTAGATTTAATTAAATAAGTTTTAACGTTTTTCTTATGCCGCTTAAATTAAAAGTTACTTAAAGGTTAATGAAAACCACATTAGTAGCAAAGCCATTTACTACAGAAACAGATACGGAACAAGCCAAGGCAACAGCAGATAACATTGACACGGTTAGATGTGTAAGGGGCGCATGGGTGATTTGACTGTGATATGCTAGTGAAGTAGCTCCATTAAAAAGAAAGAAAGAAAGAAAGAGATAACCAAACTTCGTTTTGAGGCTGGTTCTAAGGGCTGTTACTTAATTGCATTTCAATGGGCTTTTAAAAGTTTTGTAATCATTTTTAATAAGAATTTCAATTGAGCCATCTTAAGTTAACGCAACGCCACGCAGCTCAGTTTAGCTCAACGTCAGGATATTAATAATAATCTACTGGTGGAGCCCGAAAACTCAAACCCCCCCATACATATACACCCACACACGAAGACTCACACCCACTCAAAAGATTTACAATGAAATCCTCTACTTGAGTTTGTGGCTCGAGTATGAAAAAAAAGGATTTCCGAGAATCAAAATTTATTAACATCAAAAATGGAAAATGTTCCAAGTTTTTACTAAACCTCGCCACTAAACAAAAAACACAGAGAGCGAGAAAAAGACGAGAAAGAAAATCTTTCTTCAATAATAATTTTTGCTTACAAATATGCTGGGGAGCCGGGGAGTTCTTTTGTAGGAGAAGTTTTCATATTGAAAATTATGAAAATATGAATTTTAATATTCATAATGGTTTAGGCAAATGCCATTAAATATAATATTCTCTTCGGCTGTAGTCAGACCCATGGAGGTTTTTTTTTTTTTGGCAAAACGAAGACAATGGCCAATTTCATCCCCATTAAAGGCTGATGGTCCGTGTAATTGTTATTATTGTTATTGTTATTATGGTGGGAAATCAGTTACCTTTATTTGTTAACTTTGGCCTTAAATAAGCAAAACGATAATCCTATTTACATGTACCCTATACAAATATTGAGCACGTTTTATTTATTTTCATATTCAAATAATATGATAAATATACAAGATATGGACCATTACGTTTTGTGGTGGAAAACGCAACAAGTACAAATGCCACCAAGTTCAGACAGCTTAAAGTTCATTAACCTTAGTCCATGAAATGCTTTATCGAAATTGTTTTTAAATTATATTTTATTTATTTTGGATGAAATATAGCATTTTGGGACTTGATGATATACAGCTTGTAAAGGAGGTCTAATAAATTTGAATGTCGCCAAGAAACTTAGTACTCTTTGATAGGAAAGTATGAAAAACTACCTAATGTCCTACGGTGGATTGTGTAAATTTTAAAATCTAAAGCAATTTTTTTCATTTGAACTAATATCAACCAAATTTGGCGTGCATAGTACGAATGTTAATTATACTCTCTGTGCAAAATTTCATGTAAATCGGAGTGAAATTATGACCTCTGTGGTCATATGATAGTAAATCGGGTGAAAGATATATATGGATATATATCTATATTGTAAAATTGTTAACTCTACTCCTAGTGCAAGATTTAAAGCAAATCAGGGAAAAGCATGCGAGCTATATCTAAATCTGAACCGCGAGAGCCACAGTGGTGCAATGGTTATCATGCCCCATTGCATACAATGGGTCGTGAGTTCAAAGCCTATTTCTAGGCTTCTTCTGCAGTTACTCATAATAAACCATTCCACAGTATGGCGCAGGGTATAAAAACGTAATTAAAGGAAAACAAACCCCTGTAGTCGGTTACTTTCTTACTAACGATGTACCAATTACAAATTTTGGAAATATATTCCAAAAAATTTAATATTCCATATTGTGGAATATTTCCCAACAAAAAAAAAAAAGAGCTTCCAAAAAAGTATTTTGGATCCCCAATCTGTGATCCGGAAGTAGTGCAAACTTAGATCATCTCCAATGAATTTTACATGGGCTTGTCATAGGACAGAAGTACTCCCTTTTTGGATCCTTTGCATTGCTTTAGAAGTTGTGCCCTGGAAGTTAATTTGAATAAAGAAATTAAAAAGCGAAAAAAGAAACAATTTTTTTAACCAATTTCACTTTTCTTTTCATCCATATGTTTTATTACACAATTATTTTCCTATTATCTAATTTTTACAATTTGAAAAACTTTTGAAAAACTGCTCCGACCGGGGTTGAACCTGGGTTTGCTGACACCATAAGAGAACGCCTTAGCACACTCAGCCACATACGCCATTGAACAAAAAAGGTCGAAAGGTCAATTCAAATGTTTGTGATATGATCGTAATACAACACCAAGGAATAACATTATAATTGCTTCTCGAGATGTTCTTTATTGGTATGAACGAAAAAATAAGAAACGCAGGTTCAAATCTCACCAGCGGCAATTTTTTTATCAAATATTTTTCTAAAAAATTATTTTTTTATGTCATGCATCGTTATTATTTTTTATTTTCAGCATATATTTTCGTATAAATATATTTTTTCCATTAAAAATCAACAAAAAAATTAAAAAATCTCGTAATTTGCAAAACCTTCTCAAAAGAACTTGCATGGAAGCGAAAAAGTCAAACGGCACAGGTTCAAATCCCAGCGGGGATGAATTTTTTTTTATTATTTTTTTTATTAATTTCTATTTTTTTAGTTTTTTTATTAGGTTTCTATTTTTTCTAAAATTTAATTGTACAAAATTTGCACTTAAAATAGCCTGATTGGGTTCTTTCTAATACTTGTCCAAAAGGACTGCATCGGAAGTGGAAAAAAAAATATTGGGAGATCCCACGATGCGCTTTAGAAGAAATGTTTGTGGACTTGTCCAAAAGGACTGCATCGGAAGTTGAAAAAACTCGATGGGGGATTCGGGATGGGCTTTAAAAGAAATGTTTGTGGAACAACTTCCAATATTTTTTGCTGGGCCATTACAGGGATTCTAAAGTCAGTCATTTCTTTTAAATAAATCTCACAATATGCTATCAGGTTTCCCAAATATTTAATATATATTGACCCAGTATCTAAAATTAATACCATCTATATATATAAAATTCAATCTATGTTTGTTTATTTGTTTGTTTGTTTGTATGTTCCGAGTTGGCTCTGAAACGGCTGAACCGATTTACTTGAAACTTTCAGAGATCGTAGGGGGCATTCATGTGGTGAAAAAAGGGTACCTCATTTTTTGACACCTGGTCGCCGAGGGGGACCTCCCCTTCGTCGGACTTTTTGAAAATTGGACCAAAGTTGACCGATTTGCTTGAAATTTTCATTGAAGATTGGGGTTGGCATCTAGACAAAGATCCGCTACTTTTTATTTCGATATTTGGTAGCGGAGGGGGGCCTCCTTTTTGTTCGACTTTTTTTAAGTACAGTGAAAAAACTAAAATTCTCTAAATTATCTGAGATTTACAGAGAACATGTGGTGAGGTTATGGAATTAATATGGGGTACCCGATGATTTCATATGTGGATGGGGATGGGGACCTCCCCCTTGCCCTACTTTTTGAAACTTGGAACAAAATTATGCGATTTGCTTGAAATTTTCATTGAATGTTGGGGTTGGCATCTAGACAAAAATCCGCTACATTATTTTCCGATATTTGGTCGGGGAGGGGGACCACCCCATTGCCCGACTTTTTTTTTAAAGTACAGTGACAACAAAACTAAACTCCCCCGACTGAAATTTTACGGAAAAAATGGGTTATGAAATTTATATCAGGTTCTCGATTTTTTAATAAAAACAAAAGGGCATAGGGAGACATTCGCTTCTCTTAAGTACATACAGAGAAACAATTAAACTTTTACCGAGTTACTTGAAATTTACAGAGGACTGGGGAGAGGTTACGATATTAATAGTTGATACCTGATTTTGTGATATTTGGCCTCTCTTCCGTGGCCGCCCTTTTAGGCTTATAATTTGCTTGACATTTTCTGGGACGTTTACAAAAGATACGCTACATCACTTTTCGTTATTAGGCGGGGAGGAGGTCCTCCTCTAAAAGTGCAAAAAAAAACAACAATTCTTAAGTTTTCTTGAAATTTACATAGGCAGTGGGGGAAGGTTATGAACGAAGAGGCAACCTTCCTTGCCCCACACTTGAAGGAAAGTTTCAAGAATTTTCAGGGAAGGTTAGGGGTGCTATTCACTACGGTGTTTGTCGATATTGTATCGGGGAAAGTGACGTCCCTTTAAAACAATAGAGAAAAATTTTAACATCGCCGATCTACTTGAAATTTACAGGGAACGTGGGAGGAAGTGATTAAATTTATACATAATTTTTAAATTAGTATATGATTTTTTGATATCTGGTTGGGGAAGGGGTAAATTGAAATAAACTTTGTCGATTTACTTCGATAGAATTTATAGGGACCATTGAGTAGTTGCGAAATTAATATAGGGTACGTGATAGTCCGATATCAGGTCGGAGTGGAGCGAAGATGGGGGAGGGTTCCCTTTTGTCCGTTTTTTTTTTCTTAAATTGAAAGTAGAGGGTTGTCCGTAAATGGGAACTTGGTACATAATTTTATGATTTTTGCACAAGCTGCTGCCAGACTTCTTTTTAGTAAAGAACTTAAATTTACATGAAATTGGCAGCCAACGTAGAGGGTGCATCATTTTCCAACATTTTAGCAAATGTTAATGTGGTAAAATTTTTTACTATTTTTGCTTTTTTCGATTTATTGGATGGGAAACAGTAATTCTTTGTATGTTATTATAATATAGTGCTTAATTTTCAGATATGTTGAGGAGAAGGATGCCTTTCCTTGACAAACCACACTTAAAATTCACAAGAAATATAGAAGAAGGTACACCCTCTCCCGCTGTATTTGTACCTATAAACGAAACATCAAGTAGTCCCATTTGTTTAAAAGAATTCAAATCTTTTCGAATTTGTTTTCAGCACGAAGGATATAGTTGACTAAGTTAACGCAAAATATTTCTCCAAATATGCTTCGGAAGGCGCAGCGAAGCGGGACGGGTTACACTAGTATTAAATGAAATACATCTTGAATTTTAAATAATTTCCGCTGTGGTGGAAATGGAAAAAGGCCGACAAAACCCTTTGAACCCTATTATAGATCTAATTATGCTATAGTAGAGATTATTGGTCTTAGTAAAATGTATCATGTAGTGATGCCGCTGTTCGAATAAAACACAACACGTCTGTTTTGTTCTACAAATATTTTCAAACTGCCTCATTTTTATTAATTTGACAACTATGTATAGCATGGATAATAGCTTGGGTATTATCAGTAATATACATATATCTTCTTAACCCAAGGGATACCTTATTGCTACAATCACATCTTCGATCTTGTTAGATTTTCACTGTGACCCACATTTGCGATAGATTTTTTAGTCTTTCATCAAACAGTCTTTAAGTCTATGGACACTTCCTACAGATTACGGTACCCATGTAATATCTACCAGAAAATAGGAGGTGTAAACGTAGCATAGGTGGTATAGTAGAGGTATTATATTCTTTGGTTCGTAAGGCCAATGTATCAAATATCATACAGCTTCGCTAACTTATACATTTTTTCCAATATTTCCACTAATATTCCTGTAGTCTCCTGTTCACAATAAATTCAATATCTACACTTAAAGTAAATATAAGGCTGTTTTGTATTTTATCGCTTTCAGTGAAATTGCAAAGGTAAATAGCTCCAATATCGAAGCTTCTAATTTAACGAAGAGTTTTAACCTAATCCAATTTCCAATTGTATACGAACTTTTATTGAACACAATTGGTATTTGGCGTTCGAAACAAGGGGATCCTATGGAAACTGGGATTGGGAATGTATTTTGCTTATTTACCTTTGTGTTGCTCCTTTCAAAAGTTCAAAGTGGAGTGGAGAGTACTTGACCTCGATAGAGTTATATTTGATAGCATTTTATTTTATTTTATTTGATGTGGTGCCTTTTTTTGTTTCAGATGTCGTTTGTAGTCATTATCAACGTTTTTGTTTGTCAAAATGCATTTGACGTTCAAGTTGATCCGTTTTATTGGTGGTTGGCGGTTTCATTTTATGCCCGCATTGTCCTTGCTAACGATTGTCATTTTGTAGTCGTTGTCATTGCTGCAGTAGTTGAGTACTAGCTTTCTATAATTTTTACTTCTTGTTGTTGTTGCTCTTAGAGCAATTGTATCCATTATTTGCTTTTATCAATTTCTTTTGTTACCATCATCATCATCATCAACGCCACCATCCCACCACCATCTCTTCTACCATCATCATCATCAACACAATTCATTGCTGGCAATCTGTTCGTCCTTTTATTGCTCTCATTGTAGTACACTTTGTCTCCTTTCAGTTCGATGCAATTGTCCCCTTTTGTTTTTGGAGGGGACTTACCTCTTGTCAAAGTCGAGATGACGATAGTTGCAATCGTCGTCATTGTCGTCGAAACTATTTGTTTTACTAATTGATACACCAAAGAATTAGAAATTAGCTACAATTCTCTATTTTATTGTTTGCGAAATTGCACACTCAAATACAAAAGGACCATCGAGTACACGCACCCAGGCATCTGGGAGGAGGAGTAGCATCGATATTCTTATGTTTGAACATTGTAAGGAAATGCGATAGTAAAACATATGATTGTATTTAAGGAACGCTAGCTATTGGTGTGGATATTTATTAGGGTACCGGTGGCGTATGAGTGACACATTTTGGCTGAAATGCTGATAACGATACTCATTCGCACCGGTGTACGGACAAATGCTATAAATAAGCAGGGTTTAGAGTAAACTGTGTGATTTTGAGTGTCAAAGACAAATGTATTTTTATTCCCACCACCATAGAATGGTGACGGGGTTATAATAAGTTTGTCATTCCGTTTGCAACACATCGAAATATCGATTTCTTGGGGTCTGGGGCTTATAAAAACTGTAGTTTTGATCCAATTTACATGAAATTGGAAATCTAGAGGTATTTTAGGACCATCAAAAAGTTTACCGAAAATGGTGCCTATCGGTCCATGTTTTGGTATAGCCCCCATATGGACCGATTTCCCGATTTTGCTTCTTGGGCGTCTAGAAAGTGTATTTTCTATACGATTTGCCTGAAATTGGAAATCTAGATGTATTCTACGACCATAAAGAGGTGTGCCGGAAATGGGGTGTATCGGTCTATGTTTTGATGTAGCCCCCATATAGACCGATCTCCCGATTTTACTTCTTGGTCTTCTAGAATCCGTAGTTTTTACCCAATTTGCCTGAAATTGGAAATCTAGAGGTATTCTAGGATCCTAAAGACACGTACCGAAAATGGTGAGTACCGGTCCATGGTTTGATATAGCCCCCATATAGACCGATCTCTCGATTTTACTTCTTGGTCTTCTAAAATCCGTAATTTTTACCCAATTTGCCTGAAATTGGAAATCAAGAGTTATTCTAGGAAAATGAAGAGATGTGCCGAAAATGGTGATTATCGGACCATGTTTTGATATAGGCCCCATATAGACCGTCCTCCCGATTTTACTTCTTGGGCTTCTAGAATCCGTAGTTTTTATCCAATATGCCTGAAATTGGAAATCTAGAGATATTCTAGGACCATAAAGGGTAGTGCCAAATATATTGAGTATCGGTACAGTTTTTGACATAGCACCCTTATAAACCGGCTCTCCGATTTGGGGTCTAGGTTCTAGAACTACAATTAAATGTGCTGAATACTGTGTGTATCTTTACATGTTTTGGTATAGCTCCCATTACACCGAACTCCCGAATTAACTCCTAGGGTTTCTAGAAATTGTAGTTTTTATCCGATTTGCCACAAATTGAAAATAAACTGTCATTTTAGACCCATAACAAAGTGTATATGATTTAGTTTTATCGGTCCATTTGGTAAGGCCTTCATATAGACCGATATATAGAAGGTGCACTGATCATGAAAATTGCTTGAAACTGAATGCAAAATTTCCAGATTTTACTTCTCGTAGTCATTTAAATAATTGGGATGAAAATCCACAGATTTTAGATTTCAAATCAAGGCATTATTTCATCGTGTTCGAGCACACTTACAAGAGATGTTTATGATTCCTCTAAAACTCTAACAAAAAATGGTTCTTATAAATTCAGAATTTGATCTAGTCTTCATAGGTAAAATCTTTACATTTATCTGTGGGAAGCGTAATGGTTGAACTGATCTGCTTGGGAATGATGACAGATATTTTCCCAAGCAGATCAGTTCAACCATTACGCTTCCCACAGATAAATGTAAAGATTTTTCCTATGAAATTTTCCCCCCTGAAATTTTCAAAGGAAATTATTATATTTGATTCATGGTGGTGGGTATTTATGATTCGGCTCGGCCGAACTTACTACTGATAACACTAGTTTACACTGAAACGGTACACTTGATGAGAGTCGACTTTTCTTATCTACTTTGATCTGCTAAAATATTTTTTTATGAAATATCCCCTTATTTTTAATTTTTCGCTCTTTAAACTAAACAAATAATATCGCGAAATAGAAATGTCCGATTATGTTGTTGTTGATACTTAAATGAAAGGTATTGAGATGACGAACAATCGTGTATAATTGAATCTGTGATAGGTTAAGTGGTTAAAAAACAAACAAAAATCGATGTAAAAAGGGCAAATTTTCAAAAAAAAAAAATTTTTGTTTTACAGTGACCCTTTTCCGCCGGAAAAGTACAAACCAGTGAAATAATGTCAAGTTTCATGGTCGTATAGATGATAATCTAACGTAAGTAATAAGACAAACTAGAAGAAAAACGACCGAAAAATGACAAAGTTATAAGCAATTGAGTGAACAAATCCGATGTCAAATCATGCTTATATGAGCCACTCACGCACACAAAAATGCATTTTTTGAGTGGAGTGGAATTTTTGTGTGGGTGAGTTGCTCATTAGGGCTATAACTTTTTAACAATTTTTGCGCATTTCAAAATTGGCATACTATAGTCCAATAGGCCATTAAAAACTATGAAGAAATGCGTTTTTACTTTTTCGCTAGCGTCAAAAAAGTTCACCCACCAACAGCGATGAAGTTTAGAATATGAATATGAAAACAAAAAAACAAGTGAGCTACTAAATATAGAATTGGGCAACATCCATTGATAAGATAGAAGTTCACCATTTGTGGTATCACAATGGACTGAATTGTCTAAGTGATTCTAAATTAAATCGGGCTGCCTCTATACAATCTAACCTTACTTTAAGGAAATTTTACTTGTGTTTAAACGAGGGAAGAAAATGTTAAATATTTTTTAAGGTAGAAAGACAACAATTCTTAAATCCAAGTAAATAAATTTTTTAATTAAGATTTTATCCTTAATATTAAGTAAATTATGTGTCATCAGGTTGCAAAATCTTTTGTATAAGGTCAATATTTTTCCCTGGGTGTACTTGAATACGTTTTGGCTTTATAATTAAGTTACAAAATTTTTTAGATTTAAAGACGATCCATTTTCAAGTCGAATTATTTAATTAGAAGGTCAAATTAATTTGATTTAATAGTTTATCCACATTTGGACGAGGAAAACACTTCGTATGAGTCTTCTATTCTAAGCAAAACCTTTATGTCTTATGGATAATAAGGAAATCTTTGGCTTTATGACAATATATTTTTATACCCTTCGCCACACTGTGGAACAGGGTATTATAAGTTAGTGCATATGTTTGCAACGCCTAGAAGGAGACGAGATAGACATATGTTGTCTTTGGCAATATTGCTTAGGATCGGTGCCTGAGTCGATATAGCGATGTCCGTCTGTCCGTCTGTCTGTGAACACATTTTTGTAATCAAAGTCTAGTAGTGAGAAAACTTGCGTAGATTGTAATGAAAAGAATAATTAAAAACCAAAGATTTCAATCATTAAAATATTAACACGATTTATTTATCTGCTGTAAGACATTTTATAGAATTATTACAATGTTAAGGATACTTAGTTCTTTATGCTTTGATGGTTAAACAAGAAGAGAGCGAGTTTAAATTCATTTTCATACCAAGAAACTTTAAACAAAATTATTCTTATTGTCTAGTAAAATATATAACTAAACTGCATCAATATGTATGTGCATATGATTTGAAAAGGAGTCACTGACCACATTCATACTGCAATTGCATTTTCAAAACCTTTTACAAATATACATACAATGCAATTCTAACGTTCATATGTATATTTGTTTGTTCATATGCGTATGAATCCACCTATTAACATTCTGCGCTCCCGTATACGATCTTGTTGTTCTGCAAAGGAATAATGCGTGCACAGGTAAGTGACTGCGAGTGTTGACAGCAGGAGTGGGTGGCGACGCACAAGCTGCTGGCTATTCGCATTGTAGTGAAGGGGGCAGGGGATGCACTCACTGCAAATGAAACTGCATATGCAGATTAGTCAAGGAGACAGCTAAGCAAAGCAAACAAAACTTCATTATTAAGTTTTGTATGCTTAAGACGATGATGAAGTTTTTGTTATTTGATGATTTTGTGGGTGACTTTTGCTGCTTTATAAGAATGATGATTTTATGATTTTTCCTTGAATTTTTCGTTGGGAAAATGAATATTTTCGCCAACAGGGTCAGAATATAACACTATTGATTTTGGAAGAAATCGGTTCAGTTTTAGATATAGCTCCCATATATATCTTTCGCCCGATATCTACTTAACATGGCCCCAGAAGCCAGAATTTTACCCTAATTTGCTTAATATTTTGCACAAGTAGAACAATTAGTACTATAGTCAAGTGTGCCAAATTTTATTGAAATCGGTTCAGATTTAGATATAGCTCCCATAACATATATATGCTTTTCTGATTTCGACAAAAATGGTCAAAATACTAAAATTTTCCTTGTAAAATCGCCACTGCTTAGTCGAAAAGTTTTAAAAATGACTCCAAGAAGGAGTGGTCTATGATTACTCCTTCTTGACCTTTTAGTATACGGATCGGTTTAGAATTAAATTCTGATTCGATTTAGCGATATCCGTCTGTCTGTCTGTCTGTCTGTCTGTTGATGTATTTTTGTGTGCAAAGTACAGCTCGCAGTTTTAGTCCGATTGTCCTAAAATTTGGTATAAGGCCCTGTTTCGGCTCACAGATGATCCCTATTGATTTTGGAAAAAATCGGTTCCGATTTAGATATAGCTGCCATATATATTTTTCACCGATCTGGTCATAATTGGCGTGTATATCAACCGATCTTCCTCAAATTCCGTATATCCGAATATTTTATGAGTCTCGAAAAACTTGCAAAATATCAGCCAAATCAGTTCAGATTTAGATATAGCTCCCATATATAGCTTTCGCCCGATTTACACTCAATTGCCCACAGAGGCCATTCTTTTCCTCCGATTTGGTTGGAATTTTGCATAAGGAGTAGAATTAGCATTGTTACTATGCGTGCCAAATTTGGTTGAAATCGGTTCAGATTTAGATATGGCTCCCATATAAATCTCACGTCCGATTTGCACTCATATGACCAGGTGGGCCAAAGTTATACTCCCATTTATGTGAAATTTCGCATAGATAGCAGAATTATTATTCTAACTATGCATGTCAAATTTAGTCCAAATTGGTTCAGATTGTATATAGCTCCCATATATACGTACACCAGAGTTGGGGAAATATAGTAGACTGTTTCATATTTTAGACCCATTTTCAATGGGATTTTCCTCCAATTGACTGGATAGTTTCCTCAGAGAATACAAATATGGCCAAATTTCTCACACTTTACACAAAATTCTGTGATGATTTCCCCATATCTTAGCCATATCCTACACACTGCAATGCCAAAATTTCCACAGAACGGATGACTTTTAAATAAGGCTCCAAGTCACCCGACTAGACCAAATAATATATCACAACCCACACTTGACCACATATCTTGGCGAACCAATAGTCTTGTAAAATCGCCACAGCTGAGTAGGAAAAATTGTAAATATTACTCTAATTGTCCTATATCTATTTTTTACTAACATTGTGTTCCACCCTAGTGCATTAGCCGACATAAATTTTGAGTCTATAGATTTTGTAGAAGTCTATCAAATTCTGTCCAGATCGAGTGATATTTAAATTTATGTATTTGGGACAAACCTTTAAATAGAGCACCCAACACATTTGACGAATGTGATATGGTATCGAAAATTTAGATCTACAAGGTGGTGCAGGGTATAATATAGTCATCACCGCCCGACTTTAGATTTTCCTTACTTGTTAAGTCTAGGATAGTTGTTGTAAATTTGTTATTCCGGAAAATACGAAACGTATTGGTCTGTAATACCATTAGGTTGATGTTTACAATAAATAATTTAAGCAAAATATTGTTTTTTTTCGTAATTTCAATTTTCAATATGACCAAATGGGTATATCACAGTAAGTTTTTGAAGAAATTCAATGTTTCCCGGGAGTGAAAATTTCGAGAAAAACCACATCTTAAGGTAGGTACTATGTTCGGCTTTCGAGTTGAAAACCACTTTATTTTTCCTTAAATAATCACAAGTATAAATGAAAAAGTACTTATTCCTGTAAAGTCTTGACGAAGTACAAGAAACTGTGCATCAATTGGGTTTATATTGACTGTTTTAATAAAGTAACGACGAAAATTTCAACGCGAAAAGTGAACATAGTATTGACCTTTATCTTTAATTTGGTATTAGTTAGTCTATATTAAATGTCATGAACATTTTTAGATTAATTTTGAAAGTGAGTTGTATTGAGGTACAAACAAAACTAAAAGAATTCAAGTTTGACGTAGCTGTGTTGCATTGAAATTCCCGTGTGGCCAATGGTACTCCCAAAGAATTTCGCACGTTGCTCTCTTGTAATCAAATTTCGAATTTCGGCAGTTTTCTTTTTCCCATTATATGAAGCCTAAAGTGAAATTCACTGGTCGAATGGCTTTATTTGACTTTGAACTAATCAGTAGGCTAAACATGCTTCTCATTAAAGTTCCAATGTCCAGTGAGTAGGTTGCGATTTATTTTCATGTTGTCTTTTGTTTATTTACATTAACATTTTTATTATTTCTTATTAATTATTAATTATGATGTGTCTGCTTATCGTTCATGCGTGAACCACTGAAGGCTGTTCCAGCTTTCATGGAATACTGGGCAAACGCCTTTGTCTGTAATGGAATAGCAATAGCAACCTGTTGGACCCATCCCATTTGCTGTTATTGTAGCTATGCGATAATGATTATTATTAATGATTGTTGAAATGTATTTCTTTTATCTTTCATTAGCCCAGTCTCCTAGTACTGTGTATAGTGTTGGTATTTGCTGATGATTAAATTCTGATTAATTGCCATTGTCTTCGATGTCTCAGTTTGGAATTGGATGGATATTTGACGTGGGGAGTTGTTTATAGGGCCACATTTTGATAAATGCAATAATATAAGTCTTAGTGTAACAAATCAATAGCAACAGACAGGTGGTAGCCAGGGCAAGATCGACTCGGCAAATTGATTCTTATTCAATTAGTTTATATAATGCGATGTTTTGGTTAACATACTATTCTAATTCTTTTAACTCTCAAATGTGTATTTTAGATAATGGTATAAGAAGCGTTCTGTCAGTCAAATGGCACATCTTTGTATCATCCTAGAATACCTCTAGATTTTCAATTTCTGTTTATATGGCAGCTATATCGGTTTATATGTGAGCTATATCAAAACCTGGACCGATATAGTTAGCTCATCTTCGAACCTGGCCTGCGTGCAGACAAAAGACGATTCTGTGCCAAATTTCACGACGACAGCTCCTTTATTGAAGACTGTAGCGTGATTACAACATACAGACAGACGGCCAGGCGGACATCCTTATATAGTGTAGTGGAACGAAATACATTTTTATATTGTATTCTTCCTTACATATATTTATTCATTGTGCCTCGTATTGTTTATTGTGTGGCCACCATACATACACCCACTGCCCTACTCTCCACATACCCACTGTCGTTCTATTCAGTATGTGTGGGTACGAAGTCAATGACACATAAGGCAATCTGACTTTGAGAAACATTTATTTTTGCTTGCTATGAGCATAATTCTCACCTACGTGGTGGCTGTGGGAGAATATAAACTGGGTGTTTTTGGACAACGAGCAAGAGTCCCGACAGCCGAAGGGTATTGAACACGACGAGTGGCACGACCGCAGTCAGTTCACACTAGGCGACAGGAACTCTACCACCGCACTAAGTGTTTCGGCAATTAGCTTGCTTCGGCACTAATCGTTTCACCGACGATTAGCTTGCTTCCGCACTAATAGCTTCGGCTATTAGCTTGCTTCCGCACTAGTAACTTCGGCTATTAGCTTGCTTCCGCACTAATCGTTTCACCGACGATTAGCTTGCTTCCGCACTAATAACTTCGGCTATTAGCTTGCTTCCGCACTAGTAGCTTCGGCTATTAGATTGCTTCCGCACTAATTGTTTCGGCAATTAGCTTGCTTCCGCACTAATCGTTTCACCGACGATTAGCTTGCTTCCGCCCTAATAGCTTCGGCTATTAGCTTGCTTCCGCACTAGTAGCTTCGGCTATTAGCTTCCTTCCGCACTAATTGTTTCGGCAATTAGCTAGTTTCCGCACTAATCGTTTCACCGACGATTAGCTTGTTTCCGCATATAATAGCTTCGGCTATTAGCTTGCTTCCGCACTAGTAGCTTCGGCTATTAGCTTGCTTCCGCACTAGTAGCTTCGGCTATTAGCTTGCTTCCGCACTAATTGTTTCGGCAATTAGCTTGCTTCCGCACTAGTGGCCTCGGTTATTAGCCTGCTTCCCCACTAATTGCTTCGGCAATTAGCTTGCTTCCGCACTAATCGTTTCACCGACGATTAGCTTGCTTCCGAACTAATAGCTTCGGCTATTAGCTTGCTTCCACTAGTAGTTTCTACAAATAGTTTGTAGTTTTGTTACTAACCTAACAACGAATCAACAATCAACACCGAATCACCACATCACCCGGATTGTCAACATCGCTATCAACGTTGAATCGCCGCATCACCCGAATCATCAACATCGGCCAACCATTGACAGCCGACCAAACCAACACAACCAGCCACCGTCGGCTGACCAGCAACTACCATCACCGCTACCGAACCATTAACCGAATCATCAACCGAATCAACAACCGAACAATCAACCGAACCGTCAACCGAATCACCAACCGATCATCATCGAACACCGTAACAACGACTTTAGCCGAACCAAATCGTCAACAACCGCCGACTTCAGTACTAAGAGGCTACGTAATAAATCACCGACCCCTCAGCATACCGTGCAAACATAAACATTATATGTATATAAGGTAAAATAAATAAAGTTCGTACTAATATTATTGTATAAATACAACCAAATCGTGTGTTCTTAATTTAAGGTTTGTGCGTCCTTAAAGTTGATCTTGGGCGATCTAAGATGATAAAGAATTCAATTATGTTTAGACATATTTTCCTTTTTAATTAGAGTCAGCTACATAGGCGGTTTAATAATAGTACTGGACGATAGTATTTGATCGCTATACTCTTGCCTCTGGCAGTTAGGCTAAATACTTATCATACCATTCTCGCTACACTACTAAACAAAAGAATAAACCAATCCAATTTAGTATTAAACAAGTAAGTAAAGTCTAAAGTCGGGCGGTGCCGACTATATTATACCCTTCACCACTATGTAGACAAAAACTTGTGTTACCATCTCAACTACTTCAAATTTGATGGGAGCTTTTGCATTTCCACATTATAAGTATACAAATATTTATAACGGAAACAATTTTTGTACTTTTACATAATGTCTAGAATTAAAATTGAAATCGGCTAACGCCCTGGAATGAAACACAATGGTAGTAAAAAATATGGGAAATGTGAAGCGAGAGAAATTTTAATGCAATTGTACAATAGAGCATTTATGATTTATCAGCCGATACTTGGGAATTTGGCCATATTTGTATAAACCTGAAGAACGAATATATGGAGGCTTTATATAAATCTGAATCAAATTAGATCAAACTTGACACACTTATATATCATATTAAATATATTCTCTGTGGAAACTATCCAGTCAATTGGAGGAAAATTCCATTGAAGAGTCTAATATATTTTCTCAACTTTGGTGTACATATATATGGGAGCTATATAATCTGAACCGATTTTTACTAAATTAGACATGCATAGTAAGAATAATAATTCTGCTATCTCTGCAAAATTTCACTTAAATGGGAGTATAACTCTGGGTGTAAATCGGGCGAAAGATATATATGGGAGCTATATCTAAATCTAAATCGATTTCAACCAAATTTGGCACACTTACCGATACTGTTAAACGTACTCCTTATGCAAAATTTGAAGTAAGTCATGGCTTTTGTGTCCATATAAGTGCAAATCGGGCGAAAGTTATATATTGGAGCTATATTTAAATTTGAACCGATTTTAACCAAATTTGGCACACATAAGTATACAATTGAACGTACCTCCCGTGCAAAATTTGAAGCAAATCATGGCAAAACTCTGGCTTTTGATGCCATATAAGTGCAAATCGGACGAAAGATTTATATGCTATATCTAAATCTCAACCGATTTCAACCAAATTTGGTATACTTATCGACACTATTAAACGTTCTTCTTGTGAAAAAATTTGAACCAAATCACGGCAAAACATTGGCTTTTGAGGTCATATAAGTGCAAGTCGGGCGAAAGATATATATGGGAGCTATATCTAAATCTGAACCGATTTCAATCAAATTTACCGAGCATTGGTAGAATATCAATTCTGCTCTCTATGCAAAATTTCACGAAAATCGGTAGTTAACTTTGGCCTCTGTTGTCATATAAGTTCAAATCGGACGAAAGATATATATGGGAGCTATATCTAAATCTAAACCGATTTGGCTGATATTTTGCAAGTTTTTCGAGACTTATAAAATATTCGGATGTACTGAACTTGAAGAACATCGGTTGATAAACACGCTAATTATGACCAGATCGGGGATAAATATATATGACAGCTATATCTACATCTGAAATCAATAGCGATTGTCTTTGTCCCAAAAAACGACCCTATGCCAAATTTGAGGACGATCGGACTTAAATTGCGACCTGTACTTTGCGCACAAAAATACATGAACAGACAGACGGACATCGCTAAATTGACTCAGAATTTAATTCTAAGACGATCGGTATACTAAACGACGGATCTCAGACTTTTCCTTCTTGGCGTTACATAGAAATTCACAAACTTATTACACCCTGTATCACAGTAGCGGTGAAGGGTATACAAATAAAGTTAAACGACATTTCCATTAATTCACACAAGTTTTTGGCACAAGGAAATTTTGCAAAAATGGTAAATGGTAACACTGGTTGTGTGTATTTCGAAATGAGGATGTGGTTCAAAGAAGTGTATGCGAGACATACTGACACATAAATATACCGGTAACATATCTCACTAAGCACGGATGAATTACAGTGAACATAAAACTCAATTTTGATGCTGCAGAAAATAAGAAAGATTTTATATTTTTGTTATTCCTGCTGGAAAAAAATTAATAATGAAAAATTCGTATATCTTAAAAACCGTAATAGATCGTCCCAGCTAAAAACATGGAAGTTTTTTTTAAAGGTACAACAATAAAAGCACTTCTTAAAATATCCTCCAAAAGATATTCTTCTACGTAATTATTTGAAACTATTATGAATCTTTGAAATTATATTGACATATGTATATAAAATATGTATATAGCTAATAGTGAATAAGATTTTAGGGTCTATATAACCAGACTGTGTTGAGACCCATACAAAACCTTAAATAAATATTCTTCTACGCGGGAGGTGCTTTTAACTTAATTTTTTTATAACTAAATTTTTCATTTGTAATTTAAACTTTTATTGCTTTTGATTTCAGCTTAAAACCATGCATTGACTAAACTACAAGTGTAGCTTAACCAACAGACGAAAAGTATGCTTGTCACTACCCAGGAAAAAAGTTTGGAAGTTGTTCCAAAGACACACGTTTAAAAGCACTTCCAAAAATGTCCTCCCAAAGAAGTTCTTTATTTGAACTACACAGGCGATTCTTTTAATTCAATTTTTTATAATTAGCTTTTTTCATATTTTTAATGAGTATTTTAATTTTTTTGTTTCAAATTGGATAAAATCAGAGTAGGTTAGGTTAGGTTAGGTGGCAGCCCGATGTATCAGGCTCACTTAGACTATTCAGTCCATTGTGATACCACATTGGTGAACTTCTCTCTTATCACTGAGTGCTGCCCGATTCCATGTTAAGCTCAATGACAAGGGACCTCCTTTTTATAGCCGAGTCCGAACGGCTTTCCACATTGCAGTGAAACCACTTAGAGAAGCTTTGAAACACTCAGAAATGTCACCAGCATTACTGAGGTGGGTAATCCACCGCTGAAAAACTTTTTGGTGTTCGGTCGAAGCAGGAATCGAACCCACGACCTTATGTATGCATACATAAAAAAAAATCAGAGTAAGAATAATTAAAACGGTACAAATTATTTAAATTTTGTCGAGAAAAATGCTAAATCCATTCTAAAAAAAATTGCGAATTTTTGAAAATATTCAGACGTTTCAGACAAGCATTAGAATGCTACTCGTAGAATTAAAAACTGTATTGCCAAATGAATAATTTTTATATTTTTTTATGATTTTTAAAAATTCGCAATTTAAAATTCGTAATTTTTCTCGACAAAATTTAAATAATTTGTATGGTTTTAATTATTCTTACTCTGTTTTTATCCTATTTGTAACACAAAATTACAAATAAAAGATATGCAAAGTGAGTTATAAAAAAAAAACTATTTTAGACAAAAAAGTTAAAATACTCATTGAAAATATGAAAAAATCTAATTATAAAAAATTGAATTAAAAGAACCGCCTGTGTAGTTCAAGTAAAGAACTTCTTTGGGAGGACATTTTTGGAAGTGCTTTTAAATGTGTGCCTTTGGAACAACTTCCAAACTTTTTTGCTGGGTAGTGAAACTCAGTATTCTGAAAAACTATTGTCGTAAACACATTGATATTGTGTCCTTAAACTACGAATTCATTTTTTTTTTTGAAAGATTTCTCCGATGCAAAAGCATATTCTGCTTATCCCTTTTGTATAACCCACATTTGTGTATCCTAAATTCTATCACATTGTGTCCACTGTGCAATTTCCCAAAACTGATACAGAACTATTCAGCCCTGAAACATGATTACACAGCCAGCAAGAACAAACGTGTATTACAGTCAAATTAAGCAGCCTGTTGAGAATAAAGCAGGTCGTGAATGTACGAATCAATGATTTCATGTATCAATGAACGGACGCCCAAGCAAATGATGTTATGATGTATGGGCCAGAAGTGCTACGGTTTCAAGAATACGGATATGTTAATAACGTACGCTTAATGCCATATTGGATTCATTTTCTTCTTTTTTGTTTTCGAAAATTTTCCATGACACTTGCAGCATGAAATTGCGTAAAGAAATAATGATGTTTGCAATTGCTTAACTCGATTTTTCATTCGATTCGTAGTTATTATGCAAGTGTCATTAAGGACATTAAATGCTGAATTGTCTTTAACAATTTGATTATCTTATACGAGCTGAAATTCTGGTATTGTAGGTACAATTTGATTCAACCGCATATATTGAAATATATTTTTATATGGAATCATGAAAGATAGAGTTTCTTAATATTTTTGAGAGTTCTCTAAATACCATTGATAGATTAATTGAACGGACGGTATGGAACAGAATGCCTGATATTATTCACGTAAAAATAGTGTCATACAGACTTATTAGGTGATTTAGGTAGTCTAAAAAGGTTGACATTAACAGGTTGGCTAATAAGTCCCCGGTCTGACATATAGATGGCGTCGCTAGTATTAAATGCATATTATTTTTATATAGTACCAACCTTCAAATGATTCGTGTCAAAATTTGACGTCTGTATATCAATTAGTTTGTGAGATAGAGCGTCTTTTGTGAAGCAACTTTTGTTATTATGAAAAAAATGGAAAAAAAAGGAATTTCGTGTTTTGATAAAATACTGTTTTCTGAAGGGAAAAAATACGGTCGAAGCAAAAACTTGGCTTGATAATGAGTTTCCGGACTCTGCCCCAGGGAAATCAACAATAATTGATTGCTATGAAAAAGCGTGGTGAAATGAGCACGGAGGACGGTAACCACCTCTTTCGGGCGTCCAACGTAGTGGTGGTTGCCGACGAAAACATAAAAAAATCCACAAAATGATTTTGAATGACCGTAAAATGAAGTTGATCGAGATAGCAGAGGCCTTAAAGATATCAAAGGATCGTGTTGGTCATATCATTCATCAATATTTGGATATGCGGAAGCTCTGTGCAAAATGGGTGCCGCGCGAGCTCCCATTTGACCAAAAACAACAACGTGTTGATGATTCTGAGCGGTGTTTGCAGCTGTTAACTCGTAATACACCCGAGTTTTTCCGTCGATATGTGACAATGGATGAAACATGGCTCCATCACTACACTCCTGAGTTTAATCGACAGTCGGCTGAGTGGACAGCGACCGGTGAACCGTCTCCGAAGCGTGGAGACGAAGACTCAAAAGTCCGCTGGCAATGTAATGGCCTCTGTTTTTTGGGATGCGCATGGAATAATTTTTATCGATTATCTTGAGAAGGGAAAAACCATCAACAGTGACTGACTATTATATGGCGTTATTGGAGCATTTGAAGGTCGAAATCGCGGCAAAACGGTCCCATATGAGCCACCGTGGTGCAATAGTTAGCATGCCCGCCTTGCATACACAAGGTCGTTGGTTCGATTCCTGCTTCGACCGAACACCAAAATGTTTTTCTGCGGTGGATTATCCCACCTCAGTAATGCTGGTGACATTTCTGAGGGTTTCAAAACTTCTCTAAGTGGTTTCACTGCAATGTGGAACGCCGTTCGGACTCGGCTATAAACAGGAGGTCCCTTGTCATTGAGCTTAACATGGAATCGGGCAGCACTCAGTGATAAGAGAGAAGTTCACCAATGTGGTATCACAATGGACTGAATAGTCAAAGTGAGCCTGGTACATCGGGCTGCCACATAACCTAACCTAACCTAACCTACACTGTTAGAAAAATATGTTTTTCATATGTTCCGATATAAACAAAATGTGTTTCGGGCACGATTTTAAACCACAATATATTTAAGTGCGAACATGTAATTTTCCTAAACTAACACTAAATGTTTGGGACATCTATGTTAATATGTTAGAATATATTATGTTTGGGGCATGAATGTTTCATAAAAATCATATGTGTGAATACAAACATATATAAATTTACAAATTTCAACTAAACATACATATGTTGTGATATTTTATTCAAAGCGACAGAGAGAGTATAGAGAGAAATAGAGATGGAAACCGGGAGAGTTGACGAAAGATATCAATATAACACAGCAAAAGAGTCAAAAGAGAACAATTTCTGTGAAACCGCTTGTATGTTGTTTCGGAAAACTGTTTTATGATAAGGCCAAAAATTTGATATGTTTAAGTCTAATTATTATTTAATTTGAATAAAGAGAATATACATTCTGAACCAAGAGAATAGACATTTGAAAAACAAACAGCTTATGTTTTCGCCTTGAGAGCAGCATTTTATGTATGTGTGGACATGTGTTTTGTTTATCATTTTGGCATTATTTTTTTCTTGGTTCGTTGAAAGAAATCAGGGGTTTTCATAAAAATAACGAAAGGGCACTATACTCTTTTTAGAGATGGGACGGTAAAATGAAATAAGGAGGAAATAGTGAAAAATTACACAGTAAAATGTAAAAAAACAAAGTTTAGTTTCTCTTTATTAAAAAGTAGTCCACGAGGAGTTGACGGACACCATCAAATATAAAAGCGGGCATTAAGTTCGACTTTTACAGCTAAAACAATTTAAAAAGTTTATTTTCTTTAAAATGAATTATTGAAGAAAAATAAAAGGAATTTTAGAGCGATGGTGTTAAATGCTAGTAAAAAACTGTTCACTCCTAAATAAATTTATGTTTATATTATAAAATTATGTATGTATGTTTATACTCGACTCCACGTTCCTCTTTTGTTAGTTTTTGAATTCCTTCCAAATTTTAAAGTTTTGTACGAAAACAGTTTTTTATTACAAGATTGTTATTTTTGCAATAAAAAATAATATTTTATCCAAAAATCATTCAATTTCGTTTATATCAAGCACTGTTACTGACTATAAATCTTTAATAACGCACATTTCGATGTTTCATTTAAAAAAATTAATATAGTATAAATATAAATGTGTAAATTAAAAAAAAAAAAAAAAACAAAAAAAAATGTTCGGTCGGAGCAGGGATTGAACCCACGACCCTTTGCATGCAAGGCAGACATGCTAACCACTGCTCCACGTGGCAAACAAATGTATGTTTCTGTTAAATAATGTTATGTTTGCATGGGCTCGTGGGCGCTGCAAACTATGCTATATAAATGTAACTTAAAACGATAATTATCTACTGGTGACTATAACAGCTACATAGCCCAGTGGATAGTGTGTTGGCTTACAAACTGTATGGTCCTCGGTTCGATTCTCCGTACAGGCGAAAGGTAAAATTTAAAAAATTTATAAAAGTGAATAATTTCTTCAACATTATTTGTATTACAGAGAAAGGTGCCAATAACTAAAAAATTTCGTGGAAGTGAAAATTACGAGTATGTTAGGGAATGAGCACAATCGTGTTTGGGAAAAATTCTTCCAAGCATATAATATTTTTGGCTCAAAATGCTTCCAAACATATAATATGTTCACATAAAACAAACATATTAATGTTTCGGCAGTATGCAATAATATATGTGCTTCCTGCAAAATATGTTTGGAACATATGTTAAAGAAGCGATTTTTTTTGAGGGTGTAACGGTCCCATATGAAGAAGAAAAATTGTTGTTCCACCAAGACAACGCACCGTGCCACAAGTCATTGAGAACGATGGCAAAAATTCATGAATTGGGCTTCGAATTGCTTCCCCACCCACCGTATTCTGCAGATCTGGCACCCACCGACTTTTTCTTGTTCTCAGACCTCAAAAGGATGCTCACAGGGAAACAATTTGGCTGAAATGAATAGTTGTGCCGCTCTTGAAGGGAACTATGTTGAATAATAAGAACGAATTTTGACAAAAATGTGTTTTTCTTTGTTAGACCGGCGACTTATCAGCCAACCTGTTAGAAAGAATGTACAACTATGAGTTGTAATAGTAAAGATGTAAAAGTAAAGGATTTCAATTTAAAATGATGGTGATTTATTTGTTGAAGAAGTAATTGACTCTGATGCTCAGGAGGTTATAACTTTGCACCCAGATGCCAGAAGCCATTATAAACCAAGCAATCTGGATCTGGTTCTGGAAGTGGTAAAAAATTGGCGCAGAAGCGATGAATTTAACATGGGTTTGTCATAGGACTGATGGCCACCATTTCAGCAGCCGTTGCACTGAATATGCATTACTTCTTAATGTGTGATACGAATTCAAACTTTTGGATATGAATTAATTAATTTCGTGATATTTTGATAAATAAATAATTTTTAAAATTTGTTATGCTTTTTTAAAACATTCTAACGGTTGCCTGAAACACTAGACCTCAAATATTTTCAAAAATTCGCAATTTTTCTAGAATGGATTTAGAATCTTTTTCAACAAAATTTAAATTATTTTTACCACTTTCTTAATTTTTACTTTGTTTTTAAGTTATTTGAAACAAAAACATTTAAATGTTCTCTATAAAAATATGAAAAAAGCGGTTAAAAAATTTTTGAATTATAAGAACTTCGTGAGTAGTTAAAATAAAGAACATCTATGGAAGGACACTTTTAGAAGTGCTTTTAAAGTTGTGCCTTTAGAAGTAAAGGGTGATTTGTTAAGAGCTTGATAACTTTTTTAAAAAAAAAAACGCATAAAATTTGCAAAATCTCATCGGTTCTTTATTTGAAACGTTAGATTGGTCCATGACATTTACTTTTTGAAGATAATTTCATTTAAATGTTGACCGCGGCTGCGTCTTAGGTGGTCCATTCGGAAAGTCCAATTTTGGGCAACTTTTTCGAGCATTTCGGCCGGAATAGCCCGAATTTCTTCGGAAATGTTGTCTTCCAAAGCTGGAATAGTTGCTGGCTTATTTCTGTAGACTTTAGACTTGACGTAGCCCCACAAAAAATAGTCTAAAGGCGTCAAATCGCATGATCTTGGTGGCCAACTTACCGGTCCATTTCTTGAGATGAATTGTTCTCCGAAGTTTTCCCTCAAAATGGCCATAGAATCGCGAGCTGTGTGGCATGTAGCGCCATCTTGTTGAAACCACATGTCAACCAAGTTCAGTTCTTCCATTTTTGGCAACAAAAAGTTTGTTAGCATCGAACGATAGCGATCGCCATTCACCGTAACGTTGCGTCCAACAGCATCTTTGAAAAAATACGGTCCAATGATTCCACCAGCGTACAAACCACACCAAACAGTGCATTTTTCGGGATGCATGGGCAGTTCTTGAACGGCTTCTGGTTGCTCTTCACTCCAAATGCGGCAATTTTGCTTATTTACGTAGCCATTCAACCAGAAATGAGCCTCATCGCTGAACAAAATTTGTCGATAAACACATTTCGAACCGAACACTGATTTTGGTAATAAAATTCAATGATTTGCAAGCGTTGCTCGTTAGTAAGTCTATTCATGATGAAATGTCAAAGCATACTGAGCATCTTTCTCTTTGACACCATGTCTGAAATCCCACGTGATCTGTCAAATACTAATGCATGAAAATCCTAACCTCAAAAGAATCACCCTTTACTTCCGAATGTGGGATGTTTTTGCCTTTGGAAGTACTTCCAAATTTTTTTGCTGGGAAGTTTTTTAAACAAGCTAGAAACTTGTTAAGATTACATTTAATATAGTAGTTTGATCAAATTTTATATTCGTAACTATTATTTTATTACTTCAATTTAACTTCTCCAAATCGATCTTTAGGCTTTTTATAGACAAAAAGACTTTATAGAAAGACATAAATGATTTGTATTCCTATTGTGATTACACTAAAAAAAGATTTACTTGGATGCAAAGATTTTGGCCTTCTCTTAAGAATTGTTGTATTGATTCCGAGCCAAAGATGTGACTTCTTTACACCTTTTAGCGACCTATCTGGCTTTAAATCTAGGATCAATAAAATTAAAATTAACCCACAGATCTTTTTATCGACTTCTTTCTATTTTCTATTTTTTCTATTTTTGCGATAAATAAATAACGTAATTCACGTGGAAACAAATTGCAGTTTAAAATATCATATTAGTACGTACATTTTGAGGTAAGAAATGTTCTTAATACCAAAAAACTTTAAACCAAAGATGCAAAACTCTCAAAAGAAGTATTAGCCTATATTTGAAGCGTTTTTATCTTAAGTCGAAAGATTCAATATATCATTTAATTTAAAGACGATATCATTAAATTAAAAATATTTTTCTTAAATTTAAAGAAAATTTTCCTTACTTCAAGGACCTGCAACCTTAATGGGGAGACGCAAATTTACAAGATTTTTATCCTAAATTTAATGAAACAAATTTTTGAAGCAAAGATTATAAACTTTCTTTTAATTAATGGCATGTTTCTGTATGTCGAACGAAACCCCAGTCGATAGAAAAGCAGTCACTCGAATTCATTCAATTTGAGTTTCTGTATTTTTGAAAGTTCGTTTCGTTTGTATGAGAATACATTGATTATGAAAATTTAGTATTTATACAAATCCAAGAGAAGTTTCCTTTAGTGGACTGTAATTTATTTGTTAGCTCTCAGAATTGTAAAAAGGTATGTATGGAAAGAAAATGAGAAGATTACAAAAGGCAAGTTTCAGTTTCAGTGAACAAAATGGGATTTTATTAAGGATGGCGGCAGCTTACCAAGATCAAAGTTAAAGCACAAGTGAAGTTAACAAACGAAATGTTAGATCGACATTATGTTTTAGTACATACAACAATACTATATGAATTCATTTTAGAAAGGGACAAATTCTTAAGATATATTGAGTGAAAGCTTTAGGGTTTCCGTTCTTTAAATATTTCAGGTATCGATAACAATAATTCACATGGATTGGTAATTCAAGAAAATTCAAATATTTAAACGTTATTTAAGATTAATTCATTAGGAGAGTATTTAAAATTATTCAAATCTTAGCACTAATATTAAATATTGGGGAACGGAGTTCAACAGTATTTTTAAACTTTTGGTCTGGCAATTCATTTAAATGTTTTTATTTTTTTGACACCTATCGTATATGCTGGTTTCCAACTCGACAACAAAATATGAAGTGACTTGCTTGTCGACATAGAGAAACCAAAATCATTTTTTTTCGTTTGAAATATGAATGAAAGCATTTGTTCGATATACAGAAACAGGGCATAAAATTTCATTATTTTAAAGAAATGTATCCTTAATATTGTGTAAATTGCGTATCCTAACATTTAGGTTGCATAATCTTTCGTATTACGACAATATTTGTTCCAGTGTAGGATCGCTCTGATTTGTTGATTGGCACCTATTATGTTCATTCAATATTTTATTAATTAGTTTGCTTACAACGAACATTCAGTTCCTAACCAATAAGTGCAACAATTTATTCACAGTTCGATTGTTATAATCAAAAAAAAAAAAAAAAAACTTTATATACTTGTAAAAAATTCTATTTGTATGGAATTTAATTTTCTATTGCTTTCAGCAGAAACCGCATTCGCTTATCCATAAAAAGGGAAATAACCAGCTATGAAACATGGTTTTTGTTGTTGTTCATATAAATCCATTGTCAATTGCATTTGTCATCTGTCAAAAAGTCAAGCGTTTTTTTCCAGTATCTTCACATCAAAATGATTTTCTAGTAAACGCTGTATGTTAGCTGTAGATTTTAAACATTGTAATATCCCTTTTTCCCATTCAGGTAAACAACAGTTGTATCCTTTACTGATAATATTGTTTGTTTGGTTTGCTATTCAACGTCCTCCCATTAACTATGGTAAAATATTGAAATGTTTGTGACAAGCAACGTTTTCATTTATTGGACAATTCAATGTCATTTTGCGGTTTTATTCAGGCATGTTAAAGAGGAAACACTAAAATCGCATATTCACACATAGGCAAACAAGCCCATGACAAAGTCATCTACTGCATTTGTAAGAGTGAATGAGTGTGAATTAGAGGTCCTTACTTACACATTTAACATTTTCCGTAAAATTAAAAGTAATTAAAGAAGCTAAAACAATCCTCTGCATTGGTGAGGTTTGGAAAATTGGAAGAATATAACTAATAAAACAAGTATATACGGCCGTAAGTTCGGCCAGGCCGAAGCTTATGTACCCTCCACCATGGATTGCGTAGAAACTTCTACAATCGATTTACTTGGGTTGCGGTAACTTTTGCCGATCTTAAAACTTCCTAATACCGTAATATATACCACGTAGTCCATACGTGGTATATATTAAACTTAAAATGGCCGATTAAATACGTCTATAATTTTCTACAGAAATAAAATTTTGACAAAATAAAATTTTGACAACATTTTTTATAGAAGTAAAATTTGGACAAAATTTTCTATAGAAATACGATTTTAACAAAATTTTCTATACACATAAAATTTTGACAAAAATTTTCTATAGAAATAAAATTTTTACTAAATTTTCAAAAGATTTAAACATTTTGACAACATTTTCTATAGAATTAAAATTTTGACAACATTTTCTACAGAAATAAAATTTTGCTAAAATTTTCTATAGAAATAAAATTTGACAAAATTTTCTATAGGAATAAAATTTCGACAAATTTTGCTAGATTATTTTTGCTCGAGCGGCAAGCATGATTATGAACCGATATGGACCAATTTTTGTGTGATTGGGGATCGGCTATATATAACTATAGACCGATATGGACCAATTTTGGCATGGTTATTAGCGGCCATATATTAACACCACGTTGCAAATTTAAACCGGATCGGATGAATTTTGCTCGTCCAATCTGGGGATCGGTTTATATAGGGGCTATATATAATTACGGACTGATATGGACCAATTTTTGAATGGTTCTTAGAGACTATATACTAATATCATGTACCAAATTTCAGTCGGATCGGATGAAATTTGCTTCTCTTAGAGAATCCGCAAACCAAATCTGGGAATCGGTTTATATGGGGGCTATATATAATTATGGACCGATATGGACCAATTTTTGCATGGTTGTTAGAGACCATATACTAACACCATGCACCAAATTTCAGTCGGATCGGATGAAATTTCCTTCTCTTAGAGCAATCGCAAGCCAAATTTAGGGGTCCGTTTATATGGGGGCTATACGTAAAAGCGGACTGATATGGACCAATTTTTGCATGGTTGTTAGAGACCATATACTAACACCATGTACCAAATTTCAGCCGGATCGGATGACAATTATGAAAATCTTAATACGTTAATATCCAAAAAAAGCATCGATGTAAATTGATACATTTGCCTACATTAAAAGATCGAAGACTTCTGCAATGCATTCTATTCTTATATAAAGTTATATGTGGCACTTTAGATTGTCCTTATATTCTTAGTAAAATAGGATTTCATGTACCATCCCGAAGATTAAGAAATTTTGAAGTTTTTCATGTTCCTTGTCATAGAACTAGCTACGCTATGAATGAGCCCATCACTAGATTTCTTACAGAATGTAATAGAATAAGTTTGCTATACGAGGTAGACTTTTCTTTGAATATTAATCAATTTAAGAACTTGTTAAACACAATTTATTATTAAGCATTAGTCTGTAAGGAATATTTTTTCCCTAGACGAAATAAATAAATAAAAAAATCATTGTAAATTGTCACGGTACTCAATAAAACGCAACATATAAAAACACTTCAAGACACCAGACATCAGAGATAGAGAGAGAGAAAATTGTTTTTTTTCAAAATTAATGTCTATATACTTTTGCATGCGTTTGAACTCAAAACCATACATTCTAAGCGCATCCACCGCTTCTCAGGTGTCGAAAGGGTTGACCTTTCATTTTAGTTTTTACATACAGGGCTAGACGGCAGATGACCCATCAAGTCGATGTTTAGGGTGCTCCGTGGTGGAATGGTTAGCATGCCCGCCTTGCATACACAAGGTCGTGGGTTCGATTCCTGCTTCGACCGAACACCAAAAAAGTTTTTCAGCGGTGGATAATCCCACCTCAGTAATGCTGGTGACATTTCGAAGGGTTTCATAGCTTCTCAATGTGGAACGCCGTTTGGACTCGGTTATAAAAAAGAGGTCCCTTGTCATTGAGCTTAACATGGAATCGGGCAGCACTCAGTGATAAGAGAGAAGTTCACCAATGTGGTATCACAATGGACTGAATAGTCTAAGTGAGCCTGATACATCGGGCTGCCACCAAACCTAACCTAACCTAGGGTGCTCAAAGATGTAGTTGTTTGAGCTCGCATAACATTCTTAATATACGTGCCGAATTTGCTTGAAATCGGTTCAGATTTAGATATAACTGTCATATATATATTTCACCCGATATGTACATATATGTCCCCAAAACTTCACTCCGATTTACTTGAAAGTTTCCACAGAGAGTAGAATTACCATTCTAGCTATGCATGCAAAATTTGTTCAGAATCGATTCAATTTAGATATAACACCCATATATATCCCAGTAAAAAAAATTGGAAGTTCTTCCAAAGGCACAACTTTAAAAGCACTTCCAGAAGATGCATTCCCAATGATGTTCTTTATTTTAACTACCCAAGATGTTCTTTTAATTAAAATTTTTATATCGTGGTTTTTATACTTTTAATGGGTAATTTTAACTTTTTTTTGTTTCAAATAGGTTAAAAGCAGAGTAAGAATTCATAAAATGGTACAAATCATTTAAATTTTGTCGACAAAAATGCTAAATCCAATATGAAAAAAATTGTGAATATTTGAAAATATTTGAGGTCAAACGTTTCCGACAAGCGTTAGAATCCATTAAAAATTATAAAAAAAATTTTTAAATTATTTATTTGACAAAATATCACATACTTTTTTAATTTACATCCAAAACATTGAATTCGGATCACACCTAAAGAAGTGATGCACATTTAGTGCAACGGATGTTGGAGGACTTCCGTCCTATGACAAGCCCATGCTAAATTCATCGCTTCTGCGGCAATTTTGCACCACTTCCGGATCCAAAAAGAACATTTTCATTACTTTTTTAGCTGGGTATCTTTTACCCGATAGATCGAAAACCTTAGTTGTTAGTACCTTTATTTTTTTGTATTTATCTTCATAATTAATTATGATTTTAAATAAACTAATACTAATTATCTAATCACCCGAGTTAGATTCATATGACAAAGGCGGCCGAAGTTTCATTTCGGAAATTTTTAAATTTTCCACGGATAGTGCAATTAAAATTTTAGCAATGTATACTAAAATGTATGCTCGCATAGTCGTGGAGAAAAATGATCAATTAATTTTCCTGAATTCTTGGATGAAAACAAATGATTCTGTACCACCCAGAATTGTTCTAGCGGTACGATTCCGATATGTCCAGGCGATTTCTAGCATGGATGTGCTTTGTACGCGAGCAAATTTCATTGGATGTAATTCATGGTGAAATACCCATACAGTCTGCTGTTTGCTTTTTGGCTCATACGCGTAAATTTACGAGTCCTCGCAATGTCGTATTTCGAAGCTCGTATTGATTGACAAATTGTATGAGATCCAACGCGAACAAATTTTTACAACGGTCACATATTGATCCAATATTGTATGTATGGTGGTCGGACTAACATAATGCCTAACAGGTTGGCTGATAAGTCCCCGGTCTAACAAAGAAAAAACATTTTTGGTCAAAATTAGTTTTTATTATTCAACATAGATAATCGATAAAAATTATTCCATGCACATCCCAAAAAAAAACAAGTATATACGGCCGTAAGTTCGGCCAGGCCGAAGCTTATGTACCCTCCATCATGGATTGCGTAGAAACTTCTTCTAAACACTGCCATCCACAATCGAATTACTGAAGTTGCGGTAACGCTTGCCAATGGCATAAAAGTTTGACAAATTTTTCTACATAAATAAAATTTTAACAAAATTTTCTATAGAAATAAAAATGTTGACAAAATATTCTATAGAAAGAAAATTTTGACAAAAATTTCTGCAGAAATAAAATTTAACAAAATTTTCTATAGAAATAAACTTTTGACAAAATTTTCTATAGAAATAAAATCTTGGTAGATTATTTGTGGCTCGAGTGGCAACCATGATTATGAACCGAATAAAATTTGAACAAAATTTTCTATAGAAATAAAATTTTTACAAAATTTTCTATAGAAATAAAATTTTGCAAATGATGAAAATTTTATTATGAAACGAATAAAATTTTAACAACATTTTCTTTAGAAATAAAATGTTGACAAAATTTTCTATAGAAATAAAATTTTGACAAAATTTTCTATAGAAATAAAATTTTGACAAAATTTTCTATAAAATTTTGGTAGATTGTTTTTGGCTCTAGTGGCAACCATGATCATGAACCGATATGGACCAATTTTTGTGTGATTGGACCAATTTTGGTATGGTTGTTAGCGACCATATACTAACACTACGTTCCTAATTTGAACCGGATCGGATGAATTTTGCTCCTCCAAGAGGCTCCGGAGGTCAAATCTGCAGAACGTTTTATATGGGGGCTATATATAATTATGGACCGATATGGACCAATTCTGGCACGGTTGTTAAAGATCATATACTAACACCATGTTCCAAATTATAACCGGCTTGGATGAAATTTGCTTCTCTTGGAGACTTCGCAAGCCAAATCTGGGGATCGGTTTATATGGGGGCTATATATAATTATGAACCGCTGTGGACCAATTTTTGCATGGTTGTTAGAGACTATATACCAACATCATTTACCAAATTTCAGCCGGATCGGATGAAATTTGCTTCTTTTGAGGCTCCGCAAGCCAAATCTGGGGATCGGTTTATATGGGGGTTATATATAATTATGGACCGATGTGGACCAATTTTTGCATGATTGTTAGAGACCATATACCAACACCATGTACCAAATTTCAGCCGGATCGGATGAAATATGCTTCTCTTAGAGGCTCCGGAAGCCAAATCTGGGGATCGTTTTATATGGGGGCTATATATAATTATGGACCGATGTGGACCAATTTTTGCATGGTTGTTAGAGACCATATACCAACACTATGTACCAAATTTCAGCCGGATCGGATGAAATTTGGTTCTGTTTTAGGCTCCGCAAGCCAAATCTGGGAATCGGTTTATATGGGGGCTATATATAATTATGGACCGATGTGAACCAACTTTTGCATGGTTGTTAAAGACCATATACCAACACCATGTACCAAATTTCAGCCGGATCGGATGAAATATGCTTCTGTTAGAGGCTCCACAAACCAAATCTGAGGGTCCCTTTATATGGGGGCTATACGTAAAAGTGGACCGATATGTCCCATTTTCAATACCATTCGACCTACATCGATAACAACTACTTGTGCCAAGTTTCAAGTCGATAGCTTGTTTCGTTCGGAAGTTAGCGTGATTTCAACAGACGGATGGACGGACGGACATGCTTAGATCGACTCAGAATTTCACCACGACCCAGAATATATATACTTTATGGGGTCTTAGAGCAATATTTCGATGTGTTACAAACGCATCGAAATATTGCTCCATCCTATGATGGAGGGTATAAAAAGAGGCCATTACTTTGCCGATGGACTTTCCACGCTTCGGAGACGGTTCACAAGTCGCTGTCCACTCAGCCGACTGTCGATTGGACTCAGGAGTATAGTGATGGAGCCATGTTTCATCCATTGTCACATATCGACGGAAAAACTCGGGTGTATTACGAGTTAACAGCTGCAAACACCGCTCAGAATCATCAACACGTTGTTGTTTTTGATCAAATGTGAGCTCGCGCGGCACCCATTTTGCACAGAGCTTCCGCATATCCAAATATTGATGAATGATATGACCAACACGTTCTTTTGATATCTTTAAGGCCTCTGCTATCTCGATCAACTTCATTTTACGGTCATTCAAAATTATTTTGTGGATTTTTTTGATATTTTCGTCGGTAACCACCTCTTTAGGGCGTCCACTGCGTTCACCGTCCTCCGTGCTCATTTCACCACGCTTGAATTTTGCATACCAATCAATTATTGTTGATTTCCGTGGGGCAGAGTCCGGAAACTCATTATCAAGCCAAGTTTTTGCTTCGACCGTATTTTTTCCCTTCAGAAAACTGTATTTTATCTAAACACGAAATTCCTTTTTTTCCATTTTTTCACAATAACAAAAGTTGCTTCACAAAAGACGCTCTATCTGACAAACTAATTGACTTACAAACGTCAAATTTTGACACGAATCATTTGAAGGTTGGTACTATATAAAAATAATATGCATTTAATACTAGCGACGCCATCTATGTGTCAGACCGGGGACTTATCAGCCAACCTGTTAAGGTTGCCTCAATGTGACGATAGTTTGCATTTTGCAATATCTGTAGACACACAGTATCAATGGTTTCCGTAACAACAAGATGGTCAAATTCATCTTGGAGTGAACTACCTTGGTTGAATTCACAATACAATCGGTAAACACTGGTCCTTCGGAGTTTTATAGCCAAGTTTGAATTAAGTTTATCGATGCATTACTGTTGAGTTGTAAAAAATAATCGCAAGAAAATGTTCACGAGTTAATCTTATTTTTTGCGCGAGTTTGTCAAATCATATAATTTTTTTGCGAAAAAGCAATATATGGAGGAATAAAAATCCTCGTTTTGGCGATCATGAGCATTAAAATATCTCCTTTAATTTTCGTGAAATTTAGACGTAATTTAGTCATATGCGTTCAAAAGTTTAACTATCATTGGTAGATTTACGAGGCCAATTTATTAAAATCGATTTAGCGATGATATGGAAAATATTAACAATGCATTAGCAGGCCTACATCGACTGAGATCACAATTCTCAATCGATCAGTATGATAACAAATGGAGTATGGCACTATGTTTTTGTAAAAATGTCTGGTTAAACAAAAATGCCCAAATTTATTTTTCTCGCAAGATCGGGTTTTAAACTTCGAAAACGAGCTATGACTTCAATCATAAAAAATATATCGATAATAAGTGCTAATAGATATATTTTTGGTATGATTGACGCGAAAATGTATAGTTATTAATTTATGTTTGAATTTTAATGTTCCACCATCTGAGGCATACTAATGTATGAAAGAAGCGTATAGTAATCCCTCGCAGAATGTAAATTTTTCCATCATAATGTGGTATTAATGTCCTCATAAAATCCTCCTTACATTTTTGTAAGAACCACAATTTAAATTTACAAACTCACACTCGGCTTAAAATATAAATTATACAATGTGTGAAGTAAAAACGCGTAAAGTCTGTAAACACACCTCCTATTTTTCCACACTCTCTGGCACAACACACTCGAAGTAAAGTAAAAGACTTTCCAATCTTTAATTAATTCCGTTCAATGTTTGTATTACAAATATGTAAAATAAACTGGGATTCAGAAATTTGTGCTGTTAAGCGTGAAGGTCATTTATCCGTAGAGATAAATAAACGGGGAAAACTGTATATCAATTATTAAATAAAAATTTGCATCTATACATCCATATACTCGACACATTGCAGTTGTTTGTATTGCTCGTATGATTTTTTGTGTGTGTATGAGTGAATGACAGCTGTTTTTCCATACGATTGAGTGTGTGAGTGAATGGTGTCGTGCCAATGAGTGAATTTTGTCCCAATGAACGATTTAATTTCGAAAGCTTTTCACTGTGTGTTTTGCACGTTTGATTTTTTATTTTTTTATTTTTAAAATTTTGTCATGCATTTTAAAGTGTTTGGCCGAATTACGTCAAGCATGTGTAAGTGGCCAAGTGCTTGTGTGTGTGTTTGCAATAAATTTTATTATATGGATATATCTTGTTTTTTTATTAATTCATTAAAAGTGTCAAGTTTATCCCCTTGCGTGGTATGTGTCATGTAATAATAACAGCAACCCCAAAAAAAGTGAACACATCTCCAAATGTGTATGAGTGCTTATATGGTGATAAACATTTTCAATAAAGCAATTATGTCATGCCAAATTGATTAATGGAAAATTAAAGTCGAAAAAAGTAAGCTTTACTTTAACAAACGAATGTTATTGAAAAGAAGCAAGGATTCGTTTTTTAATACATGCTGACTTTTAAAATATGTCGTGAGGAATATATGCAAGATAATACCAATTGCTAATTGAATCGAAAAAGGTCGAATAAGCTTTTTGACCAACAATTAAGGATGCACTAACACCGGGTTGAATCGATTTACTTAAATTTTGTATTACTGATGTAGTCTTTGCATTACAATTTTTTCAGTGTTATGAAAGTCAAAGTACACAAAATGTCCTTTCACGTGAAAATACATAGTTTTATTTAAGTCGTACAACTTACTATAAGTACAAAACTACTTTATAACTTTTGTATCAGAAAAATAAAATAAATTATAAAACAAACTGTGGCTATTATATTGGCAGTAGCTAGCATGCCTTAGATTATAAATTTGTCCATGTGATCTTTAAATATTCTACAGTACACAAGAAAAAAATTTCCTTAGATCTAAATTTGTTGATCAGCTATTAAGGATTAGGGATTGACATTGATTCCGACCCGAAGGTGTGGCTTCTTGAAAATAGAGCAAATTTTTAGGAAGCTATCAGTTGTCCTATCTATGCTCTAAAAATAATATTCGGGTATAGATCCTATCCAAGGAAATTTACACTGATTTTTTTTTCTAATTCAATTACGGAATTAATTGATCGAATTAAATTGTTAATTCTTCAATGACGAAAATTATAGTACCAATCATAGATTACAAAATAAAATATTTGTACTTGATTTATTTTTTCGTCATATTAAAAAAAAAGTTTTTGATGGTTCATTTAAAAATGTTATTGTTTTTGATCAAAACCCCTAATTATTTGTTTTTTAATAGAATTTAACTACCAAAAAATATTTTTTTTTGCTATAAAAATAACCCAATTATGTGCTTTTTAATAGAATTTAACTACAAAAAATTATTTTTTTTTTCTATGTAGCGTTAGTTTAACTACGGATTTTTTTCTGTGTGGAGACTCACAATTGTTAAACATGTCTTATTTCTCTCACCTATTAACCAATGTAACTCAAATTTTATGTTGTAAAGAAATAATACTCGTTACACGATTGAGTGGCTGTAAGTCACTAATTTATACTAAAACATATTCAACCTTATATACTAAATCTTAAACTAGTGGATCTATTTCACGAAACTTCTTCACCGTGTGTACTGGCTTTAGTGTTGGACAGCTGCTTCCCTCGCCTTTTTGGTAGACAACCCTTGCGCCCATGTGTTGGATATGTTGCTCTTTCTGCAACAGCAGCTCCTCTTTCCACCTCTGGAGTCTCCATGTCATCTTGACTCTCAGACGAAAACTCTTCTTCCTGTAAGGATAAAACAGAAGCATTAATGGTGTTTTCTTTTCTGAAAAAAAGTGCTTTGCCTTCATTTTGTCTGTACAGAATGCGCATTTTTAAAATGTTACCAGCAACCAAAAAAATGCTATCATTTCAGCGGGCAGAAAAGAATTCAAAGAAGGAGGCAGGGCAATCGCAGCACTCTCGTTTGTTGGCAGTGCTGAAAATGCCCGTAATTTGCCTCTATGCGTGGCGCTATTTTCACAACAGAATTCAAAGCCTTTTCGCACTTTTGCCTGTTTTTTTTAGAAAAGAACCTAAAAAGTACATTTTCCGGGTAAAATACAAAAAAAGGGCGCATTTTTTACAGGAAAAGAAAACGCCATAAGAGATTCTCCCAGAATCTCAGTTGATTTAACGTCCTTCTGTGGTTCCTCTACGTTTCCTTCGGTTGATACTGGTGCAGACTCTTCGGCATCGGCAGCTCTTTCAGCTTGCGTACCATCAGTTGCGGTGGCAGCAGTACCATCAACTTCAGTTTTTGTAGGCCTCTGTTCTTCATGTGATGGCTCTTTGGATCTATTCCTATAGACCCAAATAGTTCCTTCCAATCCAGTATGACTCTTCGGATCTATTCCCATAGACCCAAATAGTATCAGGGCTCCTTCCAATGGAGCCTGATTCCGGCATCACTGTCGTTTCTGTTGGAATTTTCTTTAGAGTGGCAGCAGTATCATTAAATGCAGTTTGGATCTATTCATATCGACCCAAATGATAGGTTCAGTGTCAGAGCTCCTTCCATTGGAGCATGAGTCCTGACTTATTGTAGCCATCCTTTTAGCCTCTAGTGCACTAAGTCTCTTTCTGATTTTTGCACTAAGATAGTCATATAGTGCCTTTATGCGATCGAAAGTGTCAATCAAGGTATCTCAATACTTCCTAATACCGTAATATATACCACGTAGTCCATACGTGGTATATATTAAACTAAAAATGGCCGATTAAATACGTATATAATTAAGTTTGACAAAATTTTCTATAGAAATAAAATTTTTACAAAATTTTCAAAAGATTTAAACATTTTGACAACATTTTCTATAGAATTAAAATTTTGATAACATTTTCTACAGAAATAAAATTTTGCCAAAATTTTCTATAGGAATAAAATTTCGACAAAATTTTCTATAGAAATAAAATTTTGCTAGATTATTTTTGCTCGAGTGGCAACCATGATTATGAACCGATATGGACCAATTTTTGTGTGATTGGGGATCGGCTATATATAAATATAGACCAATATGGACCAATTTTGGCATGGTTATTGGCGGCCATATATTAACACCACGTTGCAAATTTCAACCGGATCGGATGAATTTTGCTCGTCCAAGTGGATCCGGAGTTCAAATCTGGGGATCGGTTTATATAGGGGCTATATATAATTATGGACTGATATGGACCAATTTTTGAATGGTTTTTAGAGACTTTATACTAATACCATGTACCAAATTTCAGCCGGATCGGATGAGATTTGCTTCTCTTAGAGGATCCGCAAACCAAATCTGGGAATCGGTTTATATGAGGGCTATATATAATTATGGACCGATATGGACCAATTTTTGCATGGTTGTTAGAGACCATATACTAACACCACGTACTAAATTTCAACCGGATCGGGTGAATTTTGCTCCTCTAAGAGGCTGCGGAGTTCAAATCTGATGATCGGTTTATATGGGGGCTATATATAATTATGGACCGATATGGACCAATTTTTGCATGGTTATTAGAGACCATATACTAATACCATGTACCAACTTTCAGCCGTATCGGATGATATTTGCTTCTCTTTGAGGGTCCGCACGCCAAATCTGGGGACCGGTTTATATGGGGGCTATATATAATTATGGACCGATGTGGACCAATTTTTAAGGTTGTTAGAGACCATATACTAACACCATGTACCAAATTTCAGCCTGATCGGAAAAAATTTGCTTCTTTTAGAGCAATCGCAAGCCAAATTTGGGGGTCCGTTTATATGGGGGCTATACGTAAAAGTGGACCGATATGGACCAATTTTTGCATGGTTGTTAGAGACCATATACAAATACCATGTACCAAATTTCAGCCGGATCGGATGAAATTTGCTTCTCTTAGAGCAATCGCAAGCCAAATTTGGGGGTCCGTTTATATGGGGGCTATACGTAAAAGTGGACCGATATGGCCCATTTTCAATACCATCTGACCTACATCAATAAAAACTACTTGTGCCAAGTTTCAAGTCGATAGCTTGTTTCGTTCGGAAGTTAGCGTGATTTTAACAGACGGACGGACATGCTTAGATCGACTCAGAATTTCACCACGACCCACGAAATATTTACTTTATGGGGTCTTAGAGCAATATTTCGATGTGTTACAAACGGATTGACAAAGTTAATATACCCCCATCCTATGGTGGAGGGTATACAAATATTCAACCTTATGTACTAAATCTTAAACTAGCTACATTCTGAATATTCTTAAACTAAAGAAAGATAAGAACATATCTTGTAATTATCACCCATAATAATATTTATGGCCACGCATGTGCAGCACATTGGTTACATATGTAATGCGTTTTCATTTTATTAAGTCATGACACTTATCTATCATAGCACATGTTTAGAAATCTAATATATATGTGCTACTTAATTATCAAGAAAGTTTTTACTAGACTCCCATATATTAACCTTAAAATTTAGCACAGGGTAACACTTTACAACACCTTTTAGGTTTGGATTTTCCAAATGTATCGCTCAATTTTCTTAAATACGTTTAATACTAACTTACTTTAATAACACCCCCAAATGCTTAGCTTTATTAATTCCGCCCCCCCCCATTTTTTACTTTACTGACTTGTATAGTTCAATTTTAGAGGAATACTAACCTTGCAGGTGTAAAATCAAGTTTGGCTCCTACTTCTATGTTACATATGTGTGTATCACAAGATTTGCATGAATATAGCCATTATTAACCGATGTAGCTCAAAATTTATATAAGTAAAGTATCGAGTCTGATATAAGTACTGATAAATATCACTTTCAAATGTATAGTTCTTTATGGACAAAAAGGGGTTTTTTTAATGAATCGTTTGTTATACCGTATCTACGATGTTGGATTTTTCATGGTTATGCTAAAGATTCAAACTTGTTAGATGAAGGATTAGTTTTTTGATACACACATTTTTTTCTTTTAGTATAATTTGACTCACTTTATCGGAATTTATAAAACCAGCAAAAAAAAGCGTCGCCAAAAAAGTAGTGAAAATTGGATACGAAAGTGGTGCAAAATGGACGCAGAAGCAATGTCACAACACGGATTTCAACCATTTCAACAGCCGTTGCACTGAATTTGCATCATTTCTTATGGTGTGATGTTTTTGGATAATTTGGATAATTTGTACTATTTTATTAATTCTTACTCTGTTTTTAACAGTTTTCAAACAAAAAAATGCTAAAATTACCCATTAAAACTAAGAAAATTAGAAGTGCTTTTAAAGTTGTGCCTGTGGAAGAATTTCCATTTTTTTTTTGTTGGGAAAGGATACCAAAAATGAATGGAATGGAATATTCCTTAAACATCAATTTTCTGGAACACATTTTAATACAAAAACTTTATATCTATATATTGTTTCCTTTATATAACGAAATTTTGTACGCATACTATTTTTCAGCGTAATTGAGAGGCCTTGGTCTTTCTTTTCAATATGGCAGAAAAAGAAACAGAATTTGCAAATATTTTCCTGTTTTTCTCCACTTTACCCTCTTGGAATAAATTTCTTTTGAGAAGTACCAGTAGTATTGGGATAGTTCTTCGTCAAAGTGACCTTGTCGTTGTTGAATAATTCGGTCTCTCAGTGTTATTCAACGTAAATCCTCCCGCAAGTGATTTTGTGGAACTTTTGCAATAATTTTCACACAGTTTACTCTAGCATTAAGGACCACTTGAATGAAATGGAATACAAAATACTTTTCGTTTTCGTTTCTGATTCTGTTTCTGTTGCGGCCAAGCATCATTCACCCAGAAACTATCATGATATCCGATGAGTGCATTGCTGCTGCTACGGCAGCTTCTGAAGGATCATAGAACTTGGGTCCGACTAAAAGCGATAACAATGTCCAGCAACAAACTGAAGTCCACAAACAAGAGTCATAGAGTGGTGGGGGAGGGGCTATAGACTTCCCTTCAAGTGATGTTGTTATTGTTGGTACCACTTCCATTCCCACCAGCAATCGAAACGAATTCACGCAAATGCAAAGAGTTTGTGTGTGTCTATCACCGATTCGGAGTGTGATGTTCGCATCAACAAATATTGCCTTTCGCCCCCCTCAAAAAATGTTTTAGTTACCTTTGAAAGATAGTTTCCTGCATAGAGAAAGAGAAGTAGTGAGGGAGAAAGCGAGCGAGGAGAGGGTGGATGAATGGAAGGTGCACTCGTAATAAAGTGTTGAAGTATTTCCAACACATACAGCAAGGTGATATAACAATAATAAATCAGTTTCTCGAAGAGCTTTTTTGCTACTCATTCTCTCTCGAAGGGTGTGAGGGAAATCGAAACGGAAGTACTTCACTTTTTGTTATCTCTGCTACATGGATGCGAGTGTGTGTGTATGAGAATTGGTATTGCGAGATAGTTTTACAAAGATAATAGTGTTGCAGTCGTAAATCGATTTCGGTTTATGTGAAATGTTGGCTGGTTGTTAGTTGGCTGGTATTTGTGTTAGCCAGGTGCTAAGTTAGTCTTTGGCTGGCTAGCAAATGTATCTGTAAGACACTCGATGAAATTTATGGCTTGAAAAGAATGTTTGAGATTGCTTTCATTTAAATGTGGTCGAACAATGGTCCATAAATATGACTTTTATTTTAAATGTGACATTATAGTTTTCCTGACGAATAAATTATTGACGTCATTTAGAAAATGTGTGGGTGAGATTATATGGAGCGTATGTGATTTATCAATATTTCTGAGAGTCTTTAAATAAATCAAACTGATGTAAAAATAAGAAATCTTTATGATGATTTTGATTTAAGTGATATATGTCTCAATATGAGCACTTTATATGGCATACATTTAATTGTTTAATTACATGCATAATTAAGGAAGTGTTAAATTGTCTATGTCTCTCTGCAAAAATATAAACAAATAAGACATAAAAATATTCTTTCCTCCCAAATGATATTTTAGACCAACGAACTCCGTTGGGAATTTTCTTTTTTCGATAAAAGAAACTTTGTTTAGGAGAACACTAACAGGTTGGCTGATAAGTCCCCGGTCTGGCACATAGATGGCGTCGCTATTATTAAATGCATATTATTTTCAAATGATTCGTGTCAAAATTTGACATCTGTAAGTCAATTAGTTTTGAGATAGAGCGTCTTTTGTGAAGCAAGCATTGTGAAAAAATGGAAAAAAAGGAATTTCGTGTTTTGATAAAATACTGTTTTCTGAAGGGGAAAAATACGGTGGAAGCAAAAACATGGCTTTATAATGAGTTTCCGGACTCTGCCCCAGGGAAATCAACAATAATTGATTGGTATGCAAAATTCAAGCCTGGTGAAATGAGCACGGAGGACGGTGAACGCAGTGGACGCCCGAAAGAGGGGGTTACCGACGAAAATATCAAAAAAATCCACAAAATGATTTTGAATGACCGTAAAATGAAGTTGATCGAGATAGCAGAGACCTTAAAGATATCAAAGGAACGTGTTGGTCATATCATTCATCAATATTTGGATATGCGGAAGCTCTGTGCAAAATGGGTGCCGCGCGAGCTCACATTTGACCAAAAACAACAACGTGTTGATGATTCTGAGCGGTGTTTGCAGCTGTTATCTCGTAATACACCCGAGTTTTCCGTCGATATGTGACAATGGATGAAACATGGCTCCATCACTACACTCCTGACTCCAATCGACAGTCGGCTGAGTGGACAGCGACCGGTGAACCGTCTCCGAAGCGTGGAAAGACTCAAAAGTCCGCTGGCAAAGTAATGGTCTCTGTTTTTTGGGATGCGCATGGAATAATTTTTATCGATTATCTTGAGAAGGGAAAAACCATTAACAGTGACTATTATATGGCGTTATTGGAGCGTTTGAAGGTCGAATTCGCGGCAAAACGGCCCCATATGAAGAAGAAAAAAGTGTCGTTCCACCAAGACAACGCACCGTGCCACAAGTCATTGAGAACGATGGCAAAAATTCATGAATTGGGCTTCGAATTTCTTCCCCACCCACCGTATTCTGCAGATTTGGCCCCCAGCGACTTTTTCTTGTTCTCAGACCTCAAAAGGTTGCTCGCAGGGAAAAAATTTGGCTGCAATGAAGAGGTGATCACCGAAACTGAGGCCTACTTTGAGGCAAAACCGAAGGAGTACTACCAAAATGGTATCAAAAAATTGGAAGGTCGTTATAATCGTTTTATCGCTCTTAAAGGGAACTATGTTGAATAATAAAAACGAATTTTGGCAAAAAAAAATGTGTTTTCCTTTGTTAGACTGGGCACTTATCAGCCAACCTATTATATTATTTGAAATCTTTTGCAGGATTTAAAAACAATTTAATAAATACTAGTATAATTTCCTGGTAAATTTTAATTGCACATGATTTATTTAGCTCTCACCGCTATAAGAAAATGAAATTTTGTGAACTCTTGTAAAATTTTTTCCCGATGGAGGGTACATGAGGCTTCCCGGCAAAAACGCCTATTACCAGGTATGAGTACAAGTATGTCTACACCAAATTAGGTAACAACTTCTTCGTACATATATCAGCAGTAATACTTTTACACGGGCATGACATACCAGCAGTCGAAAATAAGTACTTCGTCGCAAGCATACCAGCTCTCCAAAAATAATAGGTTTACAATAAATATAATCAAAAATAGCGAGTGATTTGCAGCTCTCATATCTCTTTATAGATTTTATTCTCTCTTATAAAGTTAGATTCGTATTCTCGGTCTTTTACTACCCGTTTCTCTCCCTTTGTTTATATTGATGGTACAATTTGTACTTTGAAAATCTCTATGACGCCAGGTGGAATCGAACTCAGAGCTGTTATTTTGTGATCCAACACACTATACCCTACTCCACGGCATGGATTTATTCAATGATGGAATTTTGCAATATAAATGGTGTACTATACAACTTAAGAAAACAAGGGTATAATTTATTGGCATTGTCAATTAATATGTTGCATTTGTTTATGTAATTTTAAGCAAAAATTTAATTAATCAATATTTAATACGAATAAAAAAACAAAAAAATACATTTAAAAATAGAGTCTCAGCAGGATTCGAACCCGCACCTCAAGATATGATTTTAATTACTGGTAGCAATAAAAGGAATCACTTTTGGCTTGCACAGGTAAGTTATTATTTTTAAATCCCAGGTAATACTACAAGTACTAAGTTTTTGATTACCGGTGTTACTGGAAGAATTGCTAGTGCTTATCCAGTTTTTGCTGGATTGGCTCTATTTTCACCTCTATCTACTCGTTTCCAATAAAATCATTTAGACTATAATGTAACGCGATATAATTTCTCATTACCAATTTAGATTATTTTCCCAAATCCTTTGGCTATGACATTTTCAAAATCTTCTTTACCTCTCGCCCTTAAATCCTAAAAATGTTTCCCGACAATCCACCTCGTGTAACTTAATGAAGAATAAATTTATATTTATATCAAGGACAAAATACTTCACCAACACCACTATCTATCTTAGCTGCATCTCTTCCTTGGCTATCTGATATCTTTAAGAGAATGAATCCTGGAATCCTCTTTCATTCCTAGTAATCTGAAAAAAGCCAATAAATGTTAATTAAATTTTAAATTTCCTGTTGTGCGAATTAAAAAGAGGGATAAACACAACGTTTGAGACAATGTGCTCTAGAAAAGGGGGAGAACTTGAAGAAAAGAAAAACAGATTACAGTTGTAAGTCATTGATAAGCTTCCCAAAATTGCACTTTGGCTAAAGCATTCCTTTTTTGTGTGTACCAAAGCCACTTTACATAGGACAATCTGCTACATTGTGGCAATGGCCTTATTGTGAGTGAGGTAAAGAAATAGTCAAAGTTATTGAGCACTAATGAATACCATACTTTAAAGATTAACTTGTACCTGTATGAACGATTCAAGATTTTGGATAATTGTTAAATATACGAAAAAAGTGGTGTATGGTACGATTATTCGACCGGATGAAAGAAAAAGAAAACATTATAAAATCTTTTATTTGTCTTAGTTTTTGGGAAACGATTTTCGATATGGTTGTTTCCATTTACGACAAAAATGTTCCATGTGCATCGTCCGAAAATAACATTTTGCTCTTGAAATATATTTGGCGTGATCACATTCCTTCTCTGCGTATATGGATAAATTTTTCCTTAAAACTTCACTGAAAAAAGCTTGTCGGGTTTCCAAAAATTTTGTCTTTACAATAATGAGTTTGGTATAGATTCCGAGCCAAAGAATCGGTGAATTGAAGAGAGGATACCTTTGGAACAATTCCCTTTCAAATGTGTGTTTTGCGCACTTCATACTAGGAAATAAATTTGAATTTATTATTTTTTGCTTTTTCTGCAACTGAAATTTCCAAATTGAGTTTCGACTTTAGGTAAAAACGTATTTAAAATAATTTTTTAAAGGAGTTTTCTTCTCCTATTATTGTACGCTTCTTATCTTTGTAGTCAAGACACAAAAAGTCTAAAAATTTAAAGACGATATCATTTTGAGGAATTTTTTAATTTTTAAGATTTTTTTACGATTACACTAGTTTACAAAAAAAAAAGATGACGAATAATCGTTTATAATTGGATCTGTGATAAGTTAAGTTCTTCATAAAATATCGATGCGAAAAGGCCAAATTTGCAAAAAACGTATTTTACAATAGACCTTTTCCGCCAGAAAAGTATAAACCATACTCTAACTTGAGTGAACAAATCCGATGTCAAATCATGCATATATGAGCCATTCACCCACACAAAAATGCTTCTCGGCCACATAGACATGCATTTTTGTGTGGTTGAGTGTCTCATATTTGTATTATTTGACATCATGCAATTGCTTATAACTTTGTCATTTTCGGGTCGTTTTTCTTCTAGTTGGTCTTATTACTTACGTTAGAGTAGCATTTATACGACCATGAATAGAAACCCGACTTTGTATACCCTTCACCACTACTGTGGTACAGGGTATAATAAGTTTGTGCATTTGTATGTAACGCCAAGAAGGAAAAGTCTGAAACCCATCGTTTAGTATACCGATCGTCTTAGAATTAAATTCTGAGCCGATTTAGCGATGTCCGTCTGCCTGTCTGTCCGTCTGTCTGTATATGTAATTTTGTGTGCAAAATACAACTCGCAGTTTAAGTCCGATCGTCCTCAAATTTGGCATAGAGTTTTAAATTGGCTAAAAGACAATCGCTATTGATTTTGAAAAAAGTCGGTTCAGATTTAGATATAGCTGCCATATGTATTTATTAGCGATCTGGTCATAATTGACGTATTAATCAACGTATTTTCTCAAAATTTCGGGCAGCCAAATATTTTGGGGCTTTCGTAAGATATGCAAAATATCAGCCAAATCGGTTCACATTTAGATATAGCTCCCGTATATATCTTTCGTTCGATTTGAACTTATGTGGCCAAAAAACCCAGAGTTTTGTCCTGATTTGCTTCAAATTTTGCACAAGGAGCACGTTTAATAGTATTGTTGTAAATTTGGTTGAAATCGGTTCAGATTTAGATATAACTCCCATATATATCTTTTGTCCGATTTAGACTTATATGGCCTCAAAAGCCAGAGGTTTGCCCGGATTTGCTTCAAATTTTGCACAAGGAGTACATTTAATAGTATCGTTAAGCGTGTCAAATTTGGTTCAAATCGGTTCACATTTAGATATAGCTCCCGTATATATCTTTCGTTCGATTTGAACTTATGTGGCCAAAAAACCCAGAGTTTTGTCCTGATTTGCTTCAAACTTTGCATAAGGAGTACGTTTAATAGTATCGTTAAGTGTGGCAAATTTGGTTGAAATCGGTTTAGATTTAGATATAGCTCCCATATATATCTTTCGCCCGATTTACACCCATATGACCACGGAGGTCAAAATTATTCTCCCATTTACGTTTTTTCTTGAGATAGCAGGATTATTATTCTAACTATGCATGTCAAATTTGGTCAAAATCGGTTCATATTTAGATATAGCTCCCATATATATGTACGGCAGAGTAGGGGAAATATGGTAGAATGTTTCATATTTTAGACCTATTTTCAATGGGAGTTTCCTTCAATTGACTCGATAGATTCCACAGAGAATACATTTACCCGCATTTTGCACAAAATTCTGTGATAATTTCCCCATATCGTAGTCATATTCTACACACTGTAATGCCAAACTTTCCACAGAATAGTAGAATTTTCAATAAACCTCCGACTTGTGGAAATATCGCCCAAATTGGCCAAATAATATATCACAACCCACAATTTAACCAATATCCTTGTAAAATCGCCACTGCTGAGTAGCAAAATTGTAAATATTACTCAAATTGTCCTATATCTGGAATACATATGTATCGCCCTATAAACCATAAATGCTCTTTTGTACAATTGCATCAAAATTGCTCTAGCTTTATATTTCCCATATTTTTTACTAACATTGTGTTTCGTCCCAGGGGGCTAACACCCATTTAATTTTTAATTCTTGTGATTTTGTAGAAGTACATAAAATGTTCTCCAAATCGTTTCAGATATAAATATTTGTATATGGGAGTATAAACCTAGATAATAACTCCCAACAAATTTGAAGGAGTTGAGATAGTAACACAAATTTTGGTCTACATAATGGTGAAGGGTATAATATAGTTTGGCCCGCCCGACTTTATACTTTGCTTACTTGTTTTCAATGGTTTATACTTTTCTGGCGGAAAAGGTCCACTGTAAAATACGATTTTTTAGAAAATTTGGATTTTTCGCATCGATATTTTTTGAACCACTTATCTTCTCACAGATCCAATAATACACGATTATTCGTCATCTTAATACCTTTCATTTAAGTACCAACAACGATATAATCGGACATTTCTAACTCGAGATATAATTTCTTTAGCGAAAAAAGAGCGAAAAACTAAAAATAACGGAATATCTCAAAAACTGTTCCATAAAAAAATGTTTAAAAATTTTTTTCGAATTCAGCACATCAAAATACATAAGAAAAGTCGACTCTCATCAAGTGTACATTTTCAGTGTAAACTTGTGTTATTAAAGACAAGACAAGGTGATCTTAGGCAAACAACATTTTCTTTCATGTAAAGATACCCATTTATAAGTTGAATCACTTAGATTCACAGGCAAAATTCGCATTCGTTCTATAAGAGGTGAAATTTTTGGCCTCACGACAGTATTTTTGCAGTGTACAAGATTGAGCTATAGACATAGTTTGATCCATCCGACTTTAATGACTTAAATTTTACTAAAAAACAAACCCTAATTTATACTCAAGACAAACCCAACTTTTAAATTTTAATGCAATTCAACTTCACAAAAAAAAAAGAAGATCGAATTATATGGAAAGGAATCTGAAAGAACAGAACAATACCCACAAATAATTTATTGGATTTTGCTGATGCTCCCTTGTGTTCACTCTCCACACCTCTCTTTCCCGGCAACAAACAGCATAGTACTGAAAGTCTAACAATGTGACAATCTCTAGAGAGAGAGAGAATAAAAATGAACACAAACATAAATACACTAACAACGGTGAAATATGAAAAAAGAAGAGAAATGAAATGAAAAGAATTGGGATGTGACACAATCAATGTCATTTGTTATGGTATTTCAATAACAAACCGAACTCTTTTACACATCCACACACACACACACTCATTCAAACATAGATATTGCTTGTTGTACACCAATAATTTCCTTGATTTTTGTTGTTGTAAAAAATAAATAATGAAGAGAGCAACGAGAAAAACCAACAAGCAGCAGCATTCATCACAAAAATGAACAAAAGCATATTTCGGTTGTATCCCAAGGGGTCGAATTGTCGATACCCTTCGTTTGTGCTAAAACTAAAATGTTTTTCCTTAATAACTAGAAATTATAAAGGTGGCTTTTTTTCCAATACTGTGTAAGTAAAGGGAGTTTGAGTATATTGCTGTTTAGATTTTACAATATCCGTCCGACTTTTAACTTTTATGTCCCTTGGGAAATTGTAAAAGAGGCGTGGTTTAATTAATTTGTATAATGTATTTTACTGTCCTTCAATGTAGAAGATCTACTAGAGAAGAAAAAAATTAACATTCAATAATGGTTAAAATAGTAAGAAATGCTGGGGACATAGTGGGGAACTAAAGCCAGCAGAGTGGCAAAAGTGCCATTCTACACAATCAATTTTCAATTTTCGGTAATTGTTTTTCGTTTTTGTTGTCTACTCCCGGAATATAAAAGGCAAACCTAGTACCATGACTTAGTTAAAATTTTCTCAATATGAATAAGTTTTCTTCACTATATAATAATCTTCCGTTTTTGTTAGGTAAATTAATTTAAAAAACAGGAAAAAACTCATATACAAATGAAATATGCAATTTTACTAAATGTGGGTTTTCAACAAAATAATTCAGAATTTCCAATAAGTTTTAACAAAAACAGGTCCAAGGTTCATGTGGCGCTAAAGACAATTTCACTATTTTAACTTTATTACTTTTATATTTTTTATTATTAATTATTAATTGCCTTGTATGCTATTTAACTGCCACCGGGAATCATCGTGGTTCAATGTTTACCATTCACTATTTTCATACACAAGGTCATTATTAAGAGAATAATTTATGTCCAACGTTGACACAAAAGAAAAAATAAATGTAAAAAAAATTCTCATTATTTTCATTTTAGAAATTTTACGAAGATTCTAAAACAGATATGTTTATTTTGTAACTATTTATACACTACAAAAAGAAGACTTTTCCCTTAAGAATTTTGGTATTGATTCCGAGCCAAAGATCAGGCATCTTTAATATAAAGATTTTTTTTGGCGACCTATGTGGCTTTAAATATAGGATCTAGATCTTATTTATCGATTTTTCATTCCCTTTTCGCAATATATTAATACACAAACAAATGCCAGTTAATAACAAGTATATACGGCCTAAGTTCGGCCAGGCCGAATCTTATGTACCCTCCACCATGGATTGCGTAGAAACTTCTACGGGGGTCGCTTATATGGGGGCTATATGCAATTATGAACTTGATATGGACCAATTTTTGTGTGATTGGGGATCGATTTATATGAGGGCTATATTAACTATAGACCGATATGGACCTATTTAGACATGGTTGTTAACGGTCATATACTTGCACAATGTACCGGATTTCAACTGACTCGAATGAAATTTGCTCTTCTAAGAGGCTCCAAAACCAAATCTCGGGATGGGTTTATATGGTGGCTATATATGATTATGGGCCGATATGGACCACTTTTGGTTGTTTAATATCATATACTACCACTACGTACCAAATTTCAACCAGGATGAATTTTGCTTCTCCAAAAGGCACCGGATGTCAAATCTGGGAATCGGTTTATATGGGGGTTATACATAATTATGGACTGATATGAACCAATTCCTGCATGGTTGTTGGATACCATATACTAACATCACGTACCAAATTTGAACCGAATCGGATTAATTTTGTTCTTGTGGGGATCGGTTTATATGGGGCCTATATATAATTATGCAACGATGTGGACCAATTTTTGCATGGGTGGTTGAGACCATATATACACCACGTATTAAATATCAACTGAATCAGATGAATTTTAGTCTTCCAAGAGGCTCCGGAGGTCAAATCTGGTGATCGGTTTATATGGGGGCTATATATAATTATGCACCGATGTGGACCAATTTTTGCATGGTCATTAGAGACCATATACTAACACCATGTAATAAATTTCAGCCGGATCGGATGAATTTTGCTTCTCTTAGAGGCTCCGCAAACCAAATCGGGGGATCGGTTTATATGGGGGCTATATATAATTATTGACCGATGTGAACCAATTTTTGCATAGTTGTTAGAGACCATATAATAACACCATATATCAAATTTCAGCCGGATCGGATGAAATTTCCTTCTCTTAGGGGCTCCGCAAGCCAAATCTGGGCAACGGTTTATATGGGGGCTATATATAATTATGGACCGATGTGGACCAATTTTTGCATCGTTATTAAAGACCATATACTAACACCATGTACCAAATTTGAGCCGGATCGGATGAAATTTGCTTCTCTTAGAGGGTCTGCAAGCCAAAATTGCGGGTCCGTTTATATGGGGGCTATACGTAAAAGTGGACTGATATGGCCCATTTGCAATACCATCCAACCTACATCAATAGCAACTACTTGTGCCAAGTTTCAAGTCGATAGCTTGTTTCGTTCGGAAGTTAGCGTGATTTCAACAGACGGACGGACATGCATGTTACAAAAGGAATGACAAAATTAATATACCCCCATCGTATGGTGGAATTGAAAAAATTGAAATTATAACGGATACTTTAAAGTAAGAAATGAGTTCGTATTCCACAAAAAAAAAAAAATTCAAAATAAGGCTTAGCCTATATTTTAAGCGTTTTTATCTTAAATGTAAAGATTTCTGTTAATTTTTGGAGAATTTCTTTAAATCAAAAATATATTTCCATTCAAATAAAAAATACTCTGGTCGGAAAAAGTCGACGAAACGTCGAGAAAAAAGATAAAATAAACTTGTTTTATTTTCATTTATATACATTGACCTAAATAGCCCATTGAAATAAACCAAAATCGGATATTTCCTTCCGTTTAGGAAATTTTGCTTTAGTTCCAAGACATACGACTTTAACGGAGGAACGCAAATTTTCCAAATTTTTTTAAATCTTTGCATAAACTTAATAGTTTGTAAATTGCGCATCATAAAATTTAGTTTGCGTAATCTTTAATATCAAGTAAATACTTTTTTCAGTGTATGGTCATTGATATTTATACCGATGTATATTTCATACAATATTAGAGGCATACATAAGACAAGGAAATTGTCATTAAACTGTGGAAAATTTCGAAAAAGTTAAATTTAGAACTGGTTTAATGATGGTCTGGGCACTGAAAAAATATTGTCGAATGCAACGATGGCAAATTTTGATTAGCATAGAAGACGCATTTCTCTAATATAAAGTCCAAAAGCCGATAAACTTTTCAATGAAGTCGTATCGTCCTTAATTAATTAAGTGATTTCACTTAAAAATTGGTATCATAACATGAAAAACAAAATGTTTGGGCTAAGGTAAACTTGGCTTTAATAATTCATAAAAATTCTTTAAAATGTAATGAAATTGTCTTTAAATTTGTTGTCTTTTGCATCTTGACTACAAAGCAAAAAATCGTTCAAATATAGGACATGTTTTTCAATACTTTATTTGAAAGACGTTTTTTACTTGAAACATAGCATAATTTCTACTGGAAGTCCAGTCTTAATTGGGAAAATAAAGTTGTCGTTAACACGTTTATGGACTTTGATAGCATATGAAGAAAAAAGCTAAAAAAGCGAAAAATTAAAATTTGCTTCCTAGAAGCAAGTATACAAGCCCAAATTTAAAAGAGATTTTAGTCTTAAAAGTATCCTTATTTGTATTATCCGCTTTTTTGGCTCGGAATCAATACCAAACTTTTTAAAGTAAAGACAAAATCTTTGGAACCGGGCATGCTTTTTTTCAGTGTGGTTTCGGCGTAGTTAAAAGTCAATTGAATTTGCCATCAATTGATTGTGTAGGTGATGACTAAAACGAAATGACAAATTTCAAGTGCACTCACGTAGTAGTCCTTGCTGAAGGAAAAAAATACGTTCTGTGTGAATAAGTAAAACCCAAAAATTTTGAATAAATTTCCTATACAAATTCTATAAGAATAACCATTTGTACTCCTTTGACTCTTTCCTTGTGGCGGGCTTACACTGTCTATGGCCAATTCTTTATCATGTAAATCACTAAATATGTTCTTGCTCATTCTTTTTCGGTTCATTTGTGTGTTGTTTGCTCTTAAAAGACGTCGTACTTTTTGCCTTGTGCTTTGCCCGTTCCAGACCAAAATATTACAAGAAAACATGCTAGATTTTTTTCCGATATTTCTTTTCCTTACTTGAATGTCATATTGAACTTAAGAACCCGGCGCACCAGAGTTTAGCTGACCGGGGTAAAAGCAAATAAAGTACGAAGTTTGAGGGAAAAAACTTTATTGGCAAAATTTTCTTAATCAAATTTAATGAATTGTGAAATTGTTGAATTTATTGTTGGGTAAACTCCATCGACGGGGAATAAAACTCTCGTTGAGCGAGAGTGTGAGTGTTTGTTTGCGTGTTATGACAAAGGACACAAAAAACAACAAAAACAAAAAAAAAATACTACTACTGCTTCCACAAGGAAGTGGCGTACACTTCTTTATGAAGTCCTGTTTTTCTTCGCCTGCCCCTCCACGCCTCCCATCGCCTCGCTTCGACCCAATCAAATCGGATAAGTTTAAGTAAAAGTATTTATGCATGTTTATGTGTAACACAATCATAAATCGACGACATAAATATCGAAATGAATTGCCATTCAAGTGGAAAATGATAAAGGACTCTCTTTCTCTTTCTTTTCAGTGTGTATGTTAGTGAATACATATAAATGCCAAAATGTCCTTTTATTTGTGGGTACATGAATAGACTGGCAATGTGTGTGTATGTGTGTATGGTAATAATAAAAAGAAAACATTTTCATAAATTTTAGAAAATCACAAAATTTTTAATTAAAATGTTACGACATACCCACATATCCATCCACATATGGAAACTTATATTTACATTGAAATCGTATATCTGCTAGATAAGGATTCTCAAGGATACCATGTGTGACATAGAAATGTATGGGTTATAATATTTAAACATATTCCCCATTTTGATGGAAAAAATAAGGATATTTGGAATTTAAATCATATTGGTATTTGGATCGATCTATTCAATTATTTTTTATTGAATTTTTTAATGTTTGATTATTTTATTTACCTCATATCTCATATCATGTGAATTTGGTTACTTAGGGATTTGTAGAGATTTATCGATATTCTATCACAATATTCTGAGTTCTTGGTTTTACAAGAATTCTAACTGGGTGTTGCTATTTTTGCAATTTTTAAAAATAGATAATAGGTTTTGTAATATTTCTATTTTGTGTCTTAATAGTGTTGTTGTTCAATTTTACGATTGCATTAGCAAGTAATGTGAAATGTGAATAATTTATATAAAGGTCTGAAATATATTTATTTGTACACACAAAGAAAAAAAACGTTTGGAAAACGTGTACCGAAAACGTTTTTCTTTTGTTAGAGTTTTTTGAATTGCTTCGAAAATTTTAAACTTTTATCACCAAAAAAATTCGTTTGTTACAAAATTTTTATTTTTTTCAATAAAAAAAAGTTATTTTTGAAACAACAACACAGTCCATTTCGTTTATATCAAACACTGTTCTTTTCTGACTTTAGGTCTTTAAAAAGACACATTTTACAGTTCAAAATTTAATATACTACAATTTAATGTTGAACATTTTTTCGGAATCTTCCGAACATATCTGGAATATATGTAAAAAAAACGTTGGTCGAAGCAGGGATCGAACCCACGACCCTTGGCATGCAAGTCGGACGTAGCAACCACTGCTCCACGGTGCCAAACTAAATGTTTGTTTCTGTTAAATAAACTTTGTTTATTCGGTTCGTGGGCGCCGCAAGCTATGCTATATAAATATAACTTATATGGATAATCATCTATTGATGACCATAACATGTACATAGCTCAGTGGTTAGTATGTTGGCTTACAAAGTGCATGGTCCGCGGTTCGATTCTCCGTCCAGGCGAAAGGTAAAAAAAAAATTTAAAATTGATAAAATCGTATAATTTCTTCTACATTGTTGGTATTACAGGAAGAGGTGTTAAGAACTAAAAAACCTCGTGGATGTGAGGAAGATGTGAGGGAAAATGCAATTAACAAGAAAACAATGTTTTTTTTTTTTTGAGTTTGTCTTTATGAAATTGTTTTTACATCCAGGAAAAGAATAAACGTTTATCACAAAAAGTATATACTTTTCTTCCGAATACACTTCCTTACAGCGAAAAGTAAATGAGAAACGAACTTTGTTTGTCTAAAATTTCGTTTGGGAGGAAAGAATTATTTTTTTGCGTGTATAACAGTATAACTTATTATTAACAGATATTTCTTTGTAATTTGCTTAAGCAAATATTTTGGTATTGAGAGCACTCTTATTCAGCACTTTTACAACAAATCCCAAGATATCTTTCTTTAAGCACACTGCATCAATAGGACTCAATACCTATTCACACTGCACTTCTTTTGTGTAAATTGTGTGCTTGTTCTCATGTGGTTGTAATCTATCTGTTTTTGTGTGTGCTCAAACGCAAATTCTATATGGTAGTGTGAATGTGTGGATTTGCGCAATTATTAAACTTGGCGAATTTTTGAATTATCAAAATGAAATGCAAGCCCATTTTAGAGGAATCATAATCAACTCGTGTAAGTGTGCAAGAAAATTGTTAAATAACGCCTTGATTGAAAATCTGTAGATTTTACTCCGCATTATTTAAATGATTACGAGAAGTAAAATATGGAAATTTTACATTCAGTTTCAAGCCATTTTCATGATCGGTGCGTTTTCTATATCGGTCTATATGACGGTACTAGAATCTAGACCCCAAATCGGAGGTCCGGTTAAAAAGGGGGTTATATAAAAACCAGTACCGATGTCCTAGGTTAGGTGGCAGCCCGATGTATCAGGCTCTCTTAGACTATTCAGTCCATTGCGATACCACATTCGGGAACTTCTCTCTTATCACAGAGTGCTGCCGGATTCCATGTTAAGCTCAATGACAAGGGACCTCCTTTTTATAGCCGAGTCCGAACGGCGTTCTACATTACAGTGAAACCACTTAGAGAAGCTTTGAAACCCTCAGAAATACCAAAAGCATTACTGAGGTGGCATAATACACTGCTGAAAAACTTTTCGGGCACGCTAACCATCACAGTGGCCGCTAAAAGCCCTCCAGATTTTGAATTTCAGGCGAATTGAATAAAAAGTACGGATTCTAGAAGCTCAAGTAGTAAGATCGGGAGATCGGTTTATATGGGGGCTATACCAAAACATGGACCGATAATCACCATTATTGGCACACCTCTTTGTGGTCCTAAATTACCTCTAGATTTCTAATTTCAGGCGAATTGGATGACAACTACGGTTCCTATAAGTCTAAGGTTTATATGGGGGCTCCATCAAAACCGATATAATCCATCTTCGAACTTGACCTGCCTGCAGACAAAAGACGAATTTGTGCAAAATTTCAGCATGATACCATCATTGTTGAAGACTGTAGGGTGATTACAACAGACAGATGGACATGGTTATATCGTCTTAGAATTTCTCTCTGATCAAGAATAATATACTTAAATAGTCGGAAATCGATATTTCGATGTTTTAAAACGGAATAACAAAATTATTATACCCCCATCACCATTCTATGGTGGTGGGTATAACAATTTTAAACAAATATAAATGATATAAATGTTTCTAAAAGCCTTATGCGATACAAATTCGAAAATTGTAAAAAAACTAAGTATTTTACGGAAGCTTGGTGTGAAAGCTGAAATGTTTTTCTCTAACTTCCACAATTTTGAACGTTTTTAAATTTTCCACAATTTGGAATTAAAAATAAAATACCGAATTTTGACCAACTTTTTTCGAGAAAGGTACTTACATTCCTAAATTTTTTGTAGACTTATCCCAAATTTTTTCATTGCTCGCTTTTTTATGGTGTATGCTGCGTTACCGTTGTGCCACTTTAGTGGCAAATTTGCCACCTTTTTTGGTCGGTGCCACTTTTGTGCCACTTTTTTTCTGAGCAACTAAATGTGATACTTTTTACGATTTTGTGCCACTTTTCCAATAAGTTGTGCCACCTTTTTAAAAGTTTAAATTTTATGGCTAGTTATCACCATAAAGAGATGTGTTATTAAGAAAATTGAATATTGAGCACCAACAATAAACAGCTTTCGTCCATTAATTCCTATTATTACGTGATCAGTTATGATTCAATTTATTTCGTAAACCGTAATTTGAATATATTTCATAAATATGAAAATTTATAAGGTTTGTATTGCGAAGGTTTGTATTGCATGGTCACCATCCAAAAATAACATTTTGCTCTTAAAACATGTTTGAGGTGATCATATTCCATCTCTGGGTGTGGATCCCATAAGGACTCAGTTAAAAAAAATCTCTCTTTGAGACTGATTGTTCCAATTCGACAGACTATATTCCTCAAACTGAATGCCGGTACAGGGGACAGTATATAAGCAATTACCTCATTAGAGAAAAGTTGGAAGAAAAATGTCCTAAGAAATTACAGAAAGTATAAAGATCCAAAATGCACTTTCAAATACCAACGAGATTTATCTTAAATTTATAGTTTATATTGACAAAAGTATGAATAACTTTAACAAAACATTCCAATGCGAATCCAATTGTTTATTTAATATATTTAACAAAAAAATATTATATTATATGCATACAATTTGTAAAAAAGTGATTTAGCAAATATCGACTATAAAAATTCTTTGTATCAAAAAAATTAAGAAAATATAGATAGGTCCCAAAACCAAATCACAAATTATTTCGGAAAATATTAATTCAGTTTAAGCCAATATTATAAAATTTTATCCGAATTTTATCATGAATTGACATAAATGACAAAAAAATGACGAAAAGAGGATTCTTAGATCCGCATTACTTAAAAGCCAATGATGATATAAATTATTTCTATTAGTATTTATTTTCAAGTTTTTTTGTTAATAAAAAATGTGCCACTTTTTGTGCCACTTTTCACAAATAATTGTGCCACTTTTTTCGACGTTTGCCACTTTTTGTGCCACTTTTTGAAAATTCCCAACGGTAACGCTGGGTGTATGGAATGGTAAATATGTTGTCCAAAATGGTTGGTGAGACATCCTCATCAGCACCTTTTATTGGACGATCTACTCATTCTAATTTGTAGACTATATTAATAAAGTGTTCTTCTAAAGCCTCAACATGCCAAAAAATGAAGGAATTTAGTAGAAACATTTTTGTTCTCCAAATACATCACTCCAATATATTGGCGTTCGTAATTGATTTATTAGAGATTGATTGTCATATAATGTCATGCGATGGCCATAGGCTGCCTGCTTTCATTGCGTTTGTTTACAAAATTCTCAAATGACAAAGCATCCATAGCTAAGCCCAAAAACCTCATATGTCCACTAACCAACTGTAAAAGGTTTCAACAAACACAACTAAATATCTGAGAAATATGTAATTTACAAAAATTAGGCTTTTTAATATACGTCCCCACTTTGGGGATTTTCGATACGAATTTTGCGAATGATGTTTCAGTAACATTTCTTGCAAAAATCAATAAAAAATGCATATTTTTGATTCCTCCAAAGATTTTTTATTGTGCCAAAGATTTGCTCTAAAATAGAGGTGTGCACGTGACACGAAGTTGTCGTGACTCACGAAAAGTTTCGTGACTCACGCGTGAGTCACGCTCATGGCAACGGCGTGAGTGTGCGTGATTAACAAACCAAAATGTCGTGCGTGAGTCACAAAAAATATAATCTTCGTGAGTGTGCGTGAGTAAAGATTTACGCTCACGAAAATAATACCACTCACCAACATAAAACGCTTAAAGTTAAATTCATTTACAATTTTAGTGATACCTGGGGTGTTCAGAGTGTAATAACGCTCTCGATTTTTATAATGCTTATGTTTTCAGACGCGTCGCTAAGGTAAATTACTCAAAAACTTGTTCGTGAGTCACGATATTTTTCGTGAGTCACGGTAGTTTTCGGGAGTCACGACATTTTCGTGCGTGAGTGGGCGTGAGTACAAATTTTCTTTTCGTGAATGTGCGTGAGCGTGAGACCTACCAAACAATATCGTGCGTGAGTGTGCTTGAGTAAGATTTTTTCCGTCGTGAGTGTGCGTGAGCAAAATATTACTCACGTGCACACCTCTACTTTAAAACTCACTAACTCTGCTGGAATAGTGCATTTCTGTAAATGTAAGCTTATATGGGGGCTATACCAAAATCTGAACCTATTTTAACCAAATTTGGTACACCAATTCTACTACCAAATGTGCCCTTTGTGGAGAATTTGATCATAATAAATCCCTGGCTTCTTGGGACCATTCTACCCAGGGATGAGAAGCCAAAAAAATATCATGGAAATCAGTCCATAAAAATGAACTATAACAAGGCTATGCTTGGTCCACCAAACATTGTTTTCCAATTAAATACATTTTAATTTAAACCCTTATTCTCACTACCAAAGGCTGCTATCATATTTATCGCACATAAAGTTTATGGTGTGTTTGTATGTTTGTGTGCTTAGTAATAATAGCGAAATTTATGCAAATAAACACCAAAGGAAGCGGAAGCTTTGGTAGCTCAAAAAAGAACCAACTACAAAAACCTAAAAAATCCACAATTTCACTGCCAACATTTCGCAAAAACTTTTGCCAAATTTTAATTATATTCGACTATCATTATTAGTCTCCTCGTTTGAAGTTAGTGACTTGGGATGTGTGTGCGTGTGTATGTATAAGTTTTTGTATCAGCGCCTTAGCCTGTGTCTGGTTTGTGTGTGTGTGTGTGTTAGGGCGTTGAAGCTTCTCTCCAGTTAGTTTTTTGTTTCGTTACTTACGATGTCTTAACTCATAAAGGAGTCTATAACTCATATTTAATTGTTTGTATATGCAAAACTAAGTTCTGGCCTTCTCCGGCCTTATGGTAAGGCATTGGAGGGGGTTGTGTGTGAGCGAACGGATAATGCCTTAAGTTGTTGTTTTTCAGGCAGTTTGGTTTTTAATTGTTTTTCTGCTCTTTTCTTTAGAATTCTTGGAAATAAAGTTTCTGTTTATTTTCCTCCAGTTAAAGTTCTCATTCATCTTTTGCCTTCGTTCTACTTCCCCGTCTCACTCAATATGGAGCTAAGTTTTCCCAGAACTATAAAGAGTATTTTCATAGTTGGAATTTTGTGTCATCTTAACAAAAAAGAAAGGGGCCTTGGGACTGGCAATTGACAAATTTTGGTTAGCATACACACACACACATCTGTCCAATGGATTTTTCCTATGCTTAACTTTCCCATTGGCATTTGTTAACAAATTTGTTCAGTTGTATTTTTTATTCCCAAGTGAAAAAAATAAACAATTCTCGTTGTATCTTGTGGACCCTGCAGCAAAGGTGATTTCCCGTATGGTACAACGAGTGGATACAAGGCTGCAAAAAATAGCTATAGTTAATCTTGAATTTCCCAAATTGGCGTTAAGGCAATTAAACTTTGGTAAAAGTTAGTTGTTCGCATAGTTTTGCATACACAGCTTTTGCTGGAAGTTACCTTCAGGAAATTGAATAAAGTCGACAAATAATGGTGCTGATAAACTAGTTTTTCATTGAATCTTCTGCCGACATAGATGTTGAAGTCCAACACTGAACTACTATGGAGACGACCTATTGAAAGAGATGGATTTCTTAAAAACCGAACAAACTTTTGAGATGCTTCACTTTGGTATGTTGAATTTTTGGTGAATAATTTTCCAAAAATCCATTGACAACTGGTTCAGTAGTTTTTAATTTGCTTTTATATCATTTTATTATTGGTAAATTTAGTAAAAACTAACATTAATTAAGTTTGAGCTACATACTAACTAATCTATGAGCAAAATATCCGGAAGATATTGTAACAATGTGTGTTGATGACATATTTTGTATATAAATGTCCCAAATTTCGTTTTTGAAAAATAACAACCATTTCCATTCGCCCGAAAAAAGGTTTTCTCAAGCTCAGCTTAATAATGAAAGACCGATTAACAGTAAACCTATTTAGCAGAATATAAAACATTGGGGTCAACACAATTGGGTAGCTCAATTCGATCATTTTGAAAGTGGCGAGGTGAATGTTAAAAGCCGATTGGTTATGATTGTGAATGATCACTTAGTTTTTATTGCAATGGCTCAAGAATTCTTCATACTAGAGTGCAGTGATTTTTATAGACTTCCATGTTTTGACGAAGTGACGCAAAAACTTCAGCAAATTGCAATTCAAAATCGTCCTCCATTGATCTGAAGGTCCCGCGGCTTTTACCTTTTCAAGCATTTGTACAGCATGTGATCAACGCAATCTCTTATAACAGCTTTCAGCGGCGGCGTCGCTTTTGGCAGTTTGCTTCCTTAAAACGATCTCGTTGTAGACAGTAATATTCTGAGTTAAGAATTTTGTCATATGGAGGAATATCACAAAATATGTTTTGTTCTAACAGTTTTTAACCCTTTCGACCCTAAAGTTGCCAGTGGGCAACTTTTTGTGTTTTGAGACTCAGCGTTGTTTTTGTTTTTGTTCATAAAACTGTAACAGTATCGAAAGCTACAAATGTTTTCTTCAAGCTGAATGAAAAATCTGCTAATTTGGTTGTCAATTAGCAAACATTTTTTCATTAATTCGCACGTATCTCAAGGAAAAAATATTTGCGAATTTAAAAAGAGGTTTTTATACATGTGACTTTTTTCAAAAATTACAACTAAAATGTTGAAAGATTTTATTAAATCTGTTGTAGTACATGTCAAATAAAATATTTCTGGAAGTAAAATCTTAGAATTGCAAAAAAAACAACAGATGGGAAATTTTTTAAAATTGAAAAGTTGCCTGTGGGCAACTTTGGGAATTGTGGTAGTAAAATTACATATTTTTGGACATAAGAAAAAAGGTTTGAAAAAGAATGATTTAGAAAAAAATTTTGAACTTCGATTGGAATGTCCCAGAGACGAGAAATACGGCGATGATGTGGAAAACATATCTGCAGTGCAGTGGGGAATTTGGAAGGAATCGTAAAAAGGGAGGAAGCAATAGATATCGATCTTCTTGGCAACATACTAGTGGATTAGTACGAATATAGTGGATTTTTACACCGCCAGTTAAATTGACAAAACAAACCATTTACGTGAGTCATGCGTGATCATGCGAAATCGTGAATGAAATTTAAACGAAATCTCGTGAATGTGCGTGACCGAGACTAAAAAAATGTGTGGCCCGTGAGTGTTAGTACATATCAAATTGTGTTCGTGATTGTGAATGAGTAAATTTTCTACGAAATCACGCTCCCGATAAAAATTCACTTTCACGACCCAACTCACGCTCAAGATAAAGTTCGCGTTCGCGATAAAATTCATGTTCACGATAAAATGCACACTCACAGTAAAACAGAGACACACAAAGTCACAATCACGAACAAATTCACGTTCACGATTAAATTCAAGCTCACCGAATTCAATCACCTTTACTTATTTAATCACACTTGAGATTTTCACGAAAATTGTCGTTTTCCGAAAATATTCGTGAATCACGAGAATTGTCGTGAATTACGAAAATTGTCGTGAATCGTGCGAAAGCGTGAGGCATAAACGTTGTTCATGTGTGAGCGTGCGCGAGTATGACTTTTCATTTCGTGAATTGGCGTGAGTGTTAATTCCTACCCACATGACGTGCGTGAGTACAAATATTTCTTCGTGAATGTGTTTGAGCATGAGGTAAATATCCACTCACGCGCGCATCTAAGTATATATTTACTGTAAAATAACAAAAAAAAATCAAATAAAACGTAATACGTCTATCATTACAAAACAAACTATTTTGTAGTCACAGTTGCCCAAAGTTGCCCACAGGCAACTTTTTCTACTGCCTTAATGAATGGGCGTGGCGACCCGAAATTTTGGCTAGACGCTTCTTAAATGACTTCAACATGATTAATAGTAAAAAAACAATATTTGATTAAAAGTAAAAAAACAAAATACCTAAAAAATTCGGGGTCGAAAGGGTTAATATAGTTTCATCTATTTTGTTCTATGCTTTGGTAGTTCAATTAGTAGCCAGATCAAGGAAATCTGCGACAAGAATGGGGTGTGTCCAGAGTGAACTGGTGGTGAGACGGATAAGCTTAGCTGGGCGAGCGAAAAGGTGACGTGTGTAATCTGGCCCTTGATTACAGATGGGACACATGTCAGCTACGCTGCTATCAATCACTGATAAGTAGGAATTGAGGCGGCTGCACTTGCCTGATCTTAGTTGGGCTAGAACTACTTTGGTCTGCCGTGGGAGGTCTCTCTCATCCGGTGCTATGGGCAGTGGTCGAGCGCCGAGAACAGGATTAACCTTGTACCTTCTCACCGCTTCAGCTACAGTATCTCAATGAATCCTGTTCAGGCCTGATCTGGAGGCTCACTTTTATAATGCTGGATCTCGCACTCTAGAAGGTGAATATTAACCTTTTCATTCCTGGGTGGAGGTTGCCAATTGACAAGATGGTGATTTGTATGACAACTTCGATAGCGACCCAGGAGGAATAGGTGTAATTGTATCGACGCACTGGGATGATATTGGTCTTCGCATAAAGGTGATCTAGCGGTGTACGGCGGAGACATACTGTAGCAGTTCTAAGGGTAGCGCTGTGACAGGTCTGTATGTTATTCCACTGCGTGTTGCTCGTTTGAGATGTCCACACTGGCGCTGCATAGTTTACCACTGACCGGCCAATTACCTTATATGTCGTCATAATTCATAATTGCGGATTTGTCAGTTAAAACGAAATTTGATACCCGCGAGTTGACCAATTTTCAACGCCTACAGATCAGCCCGTAGACCCACATTTTTTGAGATTATGAGATTAAATTTTTAAGTTGCAAGTAACAAATATCGCTCGTATGTCGACTCGTTCTGAGTACGTAGAGCCTCGGAAATGTCAAGCTTTACGCAAGAGCCAGAAACTGGTTTTGGAATTAAGAAAACCGGTTTTAGTATCAAGTATCCGTTTGTACATGAATATCTTTATTAATATACCGCGAATGGAGAATGAAAAATCGATAAATGAGATCTATATCCTACACCCAGAGAAGGAATATGATCACCTCAAACATGTCTCAAGAGCACCATGATACTTTTTCACAGCGGCCATGTAACATTTTTGTCGCAAAAATATTCTTTTCTCGTCAAACATAACATACTTTCCGAAATCAGATACATAATTTCCGAGAAAAGAACATGGTTTCGACCAACATGCTACATGTTTTCCGCGAAAAAGTAACAGTTTGCTCTTGGAACATGGTTGGGGTGATCATATTGCTTCTCTATGTGTAATTTTAATTTTATTGCAAAAATTTAAAACCGGATAGGTCGCTAAAAATGTCTTTATTTTAAAGAACCAGTTTCCAGATTGCAACACTAGGGTTGCACAATCCCGAAATATAACAGGTAACCCTCATAGATGAGTAAAAATGGCACCACACCTGACTTTGTCAAATCCTTCTTAAATGCAACCAACCATTGACAGACAATTTTTAATAATTATTTAAAATATGTAACCATTTATTCATAATTTGGTTTATAATTGTTATCAATTTTTTACACTGTTTTTTTTTTGAAAATTTTGTTACATTAAATACATTTCAATCTGTTTTCCACTTATATCCAGAATTTAATCTTTTTTAAAAACTCTTAAAAAAGCAATATATTGAATAATATTTTCTGAAGCTTATTGATTGTTATTGAAGTAAATCCCAATTACATTACATTTGCCTAAAGTATTCTTGTTTAAAACTCTCTTATAGAGTTCTAGTTATAATCTCTTCGTTTTTTCCCAAAATTTACATGTATATCATCATTTTACACCATTGAAGCTTAAAAGTTTAGCATATATCGAGAACTTCAATCAAGTAGAGTATAAAACTCCATTTACTATTTAAACAAAGGAAGAGAAAAACAAAATTAAATCCAATTGATATGAATTGTCAATGTATTTCGTTTTCACACATTTTTATACCCTCCACCATAGGATGGGGGTATATTAACTTTGTCATTCCGTTTGTAACACATCGAAATATTGCTCTAAAACCCCATAAAGTATATATATTCTGGGTCGTGGTGAAATTCTGAGTCGATCTGAGCATGTCCGTCCGTCCGTCCATCCGTCTGTTGAAATCACGCTAACTTCCGAACGAAACAAGCTATCGACGTGAAACTTGGCACAAGTAGTTGTTATTGACGTAGGTCGGATGGTATTGCAAATGGGCCATATCGGTCCACTTTTACGTATAGCCCCCCCATATAAACGGACCCCCAAATTTGGCTTGCAGACCCTCTAAGAGAAGCAAATTTCATCCGATCCGGCTGAAATTTGGTACATAGTGTTAGTATATGGTCTCTAACAACCATGCAAAAATTGGTCCACATCGGTCAATAATTATATATAGCCCCCATATAAACGGATCCCCCGATTTGGCTTGCGGATCCTCTAGGAGAAGAAAATTTCATCCGAAATTTGGTACGTGGCGGTAGTATATGATCTCTAACATCTATGTAAAAATTGGTCCACATCGGTCAATAATTATATATAGCCCCATATAAACCGATCCCCCGATTTGGCTTGCGGAGCCTTTAAGAGAAGCAAATGTTATATATAGCCCCCAAAATTCATCTGATTCAGTTGAAATTTGGTACGTGGTGTTCATATATGGCCTCAAACACCCATGCAAAAATTGGTCGAAATCGGTCCATAATTATATATAGCCCCCATATAAACCGATCCCCCGATTTGACCTCCGGAGCCCCTTGGAAGAGCAAAATTTATCCGATTCGGTTGAAATTTGGTACGTGATGTTAGTATATGGTATCCAACAACCATGTAGGAATTGGTTCATATCAGTCTATAATTATATATAACCCCCATATAAACCGATCCCCAGATTTGACCTCCGGTGCCTTTTGGAGTAGCAAAATTCATCCGATCTGGTTGAAATTTGGTACGTGGTGGTAGTATATGATATTTAACAACCATGCCAAAAGTGGTCCATATCAGTCCATAATCATATATAGCCCCCATATAAACCGATCCCGAGATTTGGTTTTGGAGCCTCTTGTAGGAGCAAATTTCATCCGAGTCAGTTGAAATTTGGTACATTGTGCTACTATATGGCCGTTAACAAACATGCCTAACAAGGCTCATATCGGTCTATAGTTATATATAGGCCTCAGATAAATCGATGCCCAATCACAAAAAAATGGGCCAAATCAAGTTCATAATTGTATATAGCCCCCATATAAGCGACCCCCATATTTCAATTCTGGCTCCCTACGTACCGTGCAAAAGTCCATATCGATTCGTAATTATTTGTAGACTTACCTACACATACCTTTTTGGTTGAATATATACCACGTATGGACTAACTCACAATTTAGAAAAAGATTTATGATACCACAACCCAAGTAATTCGATTGTGGATGACAGTCTTTCGTAGAAGTTTCTACGCTATCCGTGGTGGAGGCTACATAAGATTCGGCCTGGCCGAACTTACGGCCGTATATACTTGTTTCTATATTAATTCGGATTCTATAGTTTCCTTCTATCGTTTTCATATAATAGGGATATAAGTATGAAGTGTATCCATTGACGTGTTGTTTTATACGGTGTAACCCTCTATGAAATGATGCTAGTTGTGGACCTGTAGAAAAGCTAATTCGAAAGTATGTAGTTCCATTCTCGATAAGTTTCAACGAGTTTCACTCCTTTACACACTACCTCTTCTTTGTTCTATTCTGTGGCACTATAAATTGTGACACAGAACAGAGTATTGCCCTGGTTTTCTTAAATTAAGCAAAGACATATACATTTGTAGTGCATTATTACTTTATTTGAATATTTTAAGTGACAATAATATATTGAAATGAGTATATTTACGAAAAATCTTCAAAATAAAAACGTATATAGAACTCAAACATACACACATTTTTAAAACAATCCTTTATTTGAAGCTGTATATCTTTCCTAACCATATACCCAATATAACGAAATGCTTTATAATTTGTCAAAGTTTTTACGACCGCCAAAATTAGGATACAGATCTTATTTATCGATTTTTCATTCTCTTTCCACTGTATATTAATAAAGATATTAATGGTACTTGATAGGAAAAAACCTCTTTAAAAACTAATGGTACTTGATAGGAAAAAACCTCTTTAAAAACTACGATTTCTATAAGCCCAAGACCCCAAATCGGGAGGTCGGTTTATATGGGGACTATATCAAAACCTGGACCGATATAGCCCATCTTCGAACTTGACCTGCCTACAGACAAAAGACGAGTTTGTGGAAAATTTCAGCACGATTGCTTCATTATTGAAGACTGTAGCGTGATTACAACAGACAGACAGCCAGACAGACGGACATATGGACATCGTTATGTCGTCTTAGAATTTCTCCCTGATCAAGAATATATATATATATATATATATATATATATATATATATATATATATATATATATATATATATATATATATATATATATATATATATATATATATATATATATATATATATATATATATATATATATATATATATATATATATATATATATATATATATATATATATATATATATATATATATATATATATATATATATATATATATATATATATATATATATATATATATATATATATATATATATATATATATATATTTTTTTTTTTTTATATAGTCGGAAATCGATATCGATGTGTTACAAACGGTGTGTTACAAACGGTGGTGGTGGTGGGTATAAAAAAATAATTACCCATTAAAAATATGAAAAAAAGAGTTATAAAGAAATTGACTCAAATGAACTTCCTCTGCAGTTAAAATGAAGAACTTCCAAATTTTTTTTGCTGGGTAGTGACTGGTGGCAACCGACTACATGGATTCTATGAGGGATCCCTTTGTGGCTATCTGTTGCCGGCTGGAAGTATGAATGAATGAACTTTGCAATATTTGCTTTGTGTGTGTGTGTGTGCATATGTTAAACAAATTTACCAGAATACTGTATTTACCTAATCGATTAGGAATTCTATAAATTCAACCCAAGCTCGTATATGATCCTCTTCATCTGTGCAGAGTACTAAAATATTTTTGTGTGAAGAAACCTCCTAAAGAATTGAATTGCCAAATGATATGCAGGCAGGATATGCATATTTGAGCATATTGAACTAAGATATATTGGAAAGTTTACTGCCGTAGGAGAAACACCTTTTTATCGTAATTCTTAACACAAATTATCTATTTAATATGAACTTAAACTGTGACAAATTGATTGCGTGTTTAAAGTTGTCTAGTAAAAAAGAGATTCGGTTTGGTCCACCCTCTGAAAGAAAATTTTTGGATGTATATTAAAAGTAATGATTTCTTTATTCTTTTGCATCAAAGTTAACCTCAATGTGTTGCGTACTTCTATCGTGAATAGTCAAAAATGATTTAATTCAATACACTAGGGAATGTGGTATGTGATTGAAATTTGGTACATTTCTAATTTGGTATTGCGTCAGGAAACGGGGAATTTCCCTTTGAAAATATTTTACGGAAAATCAAACAAATTTGCTCTTAAAAAAGTGACAGGTAAGGTAGAGCGTGACTTTTTTTTCACATTTTGAGAAACCCTCAGTGCTCGGGTATTAAAAATAGGGTATAAAAAATTTGAACTTTCTTTTACTTGAAAATTTACCGATAACGTACAGTGATAAGAACTGGGCTCTCTTACACTGAAAAAAATATTGTCGTGGGGTCAAAAATTTCATGTCTTTAAAACACGAATGCAAATTTTGCTTAGCACAGAGGACGCATTTCTCTAATATAAAGTTTTTTTTCCTTGTCCAAAAGTCGATAAACTTTTCAATGAAGTCGTATTATCCTTATAATTAAGTGATTTCACTTAAAAATGGCTATCATAACATGAAAGAAAAAATGTTAGGGCTAAGGTCAACTTGACTTTAATAATTCAGAAAAATTCTTTAAATTTAATAAAATTGTCTTTAAATTTGTTGTCTTTTTGCATCATGACTACAAAGTAAAAAATCGTTCAAATATAGGACATGTTTTTCAACACTTTATTTTAAAGACGCTTTTTACTTGAAACATAGCATAATTACTACTGGAAGTAGAGTCTTAATTTTGAAAATAAAGTTGTCGTTAACTCGTTTTTAAAGGACTTTGATAGCATATGAAGAAAAAAAGCTGGAAAAGCGAAAAATTAAAATTTGCTTCCTAGAAGCAAATACACAAAACCCAAATTTAAAAGAGAATTGTGTCTTAAAAGTATCCTTACTTGTATTTTCCGCTTCTTTGGCTCGGAATCAATACCAAAATTTTTAAAGTAAAGACAAAATCTTTGGAACCGGGCATGCTTTTTTTTCAGTTGTAACGACGGGTTTTCCCTCGTATGCTAGGGTATAACTCGCGGGGGAAGGGTTCGTCACAGAAATTTATATTTGTAGTGACCCGAGTAGAGAAAAGACCTTATTTCGATTGGAAAGTTAACAATCGGTTTTATTAGTGGAAAAATTACACCTACAATACAATTTAATCTAAATGTTCTTATCTACTGGTCTTTCCCGTCCTCGACGTGACCTGGACCGGCACTTCGTCGTTGGCAACACAGCTTCGTGGAAACAGCTCGATCCTTATATATTGAGGGCACGATGTTTGACGTGGCCTGGGACGACACTACGTCGGAAGTACGTTGGCTATTCTACTTAGTCCTCGGAAATAACTACTGTCGCCGAGACGTGGCCTGGTACGACACTTCGTCTGTTAGTATGATGAGTCGGTGGTGTTTCGTTGTCGGGTCTTGGGTCTGGGGTCTATAGGCGTGGCACAGCGCGTAGTAAAAGTGACTGTGGGATTTCGACAACGTGGTGGACTGGGGTAACGTGAACTTCCGCGGTTCTCGATCGTACGGAATGTGTAAAGGCTAGGGCGGTCGCGACAAAGGCGTTTTATTATTTGTCTCGTATGATGTCGTAACACGTGTCGTGACGAAGTGGCTTACGACAACACACTCCGCAGATTGTTCACGGGTTATCAAAACTTACGTCTCACGCGAGTGGCTTATGGTACCACACTTCCTAGAATTCGGGCGATGGCTTAAGAATATCGGTAGCGGTAGGTGGCATGCGACAACACACCTGGTCAGAATAGAACCGCGACAAGTGGCTTGCGACAACACACTTGGTGACTAATCGTATAGAAGGGGGTCACGGCAAGTGGCATACGACAACACACTTGGAAGAATCTCTAGTCACGGGTAATTGGTTTTGCGCGTGGCAAGCGGCTTACGGCAAGTGGCATACGACAACACACTTGGCAGAATGGAATCACGACATGTGGCTTGCGACAACACACTTGGAAAGAATCTTTGGTCACGGGGATTGGTTTTGAGCGTGGCCAGTGGCTTGCGACAACACACTTGGAGAAATGGGATCACGGCAAGTGGCTTGCGACAACACACTTGGAAAAATGGAATCACGGCAAGTGGCTTGCGACAACACACTTGGTCAAAGGGAATCACGGCAAGTGGCTTACGACAACACACTTGGTCCAAGGAAATCACGGCAAGTGGCTTACGACAACACACTTGGTCCAAGGGAATCACGGCAAGTGGCTTACGACAACACACTTGGTCCAAGGGAATCACGGCAAGTGGCTTGCGACAACACACTTGGAAAAATGGAATCACGGCAGTGGCATACGACAACACACTTGATTTCAAAGAGGTTATGCAACGCGGTTAGAGCGAGTGGCATACGACAACACACTCGATAAGATCAAAGTTATATGTAGTCACGGGTAATAATACTGAGCCACGGGTTTTGGTATTTGAGCGCGCAAGTGGCATGCGACAACACACTTGGCTTCGACGAGGTTATGTAACGCGATTTGTGCGAGTGGCATACGACAACACACTCGATAGATCAAAATTATATTTAGTCACGGGTAATAATACTGAGTCACGGGTTTTGGTGTTAGGGCGCGCAAGTGGCATGCGACAACACACTTGGCTTCGACGAGGTTATGTAACGCGATTTGTGCGAGTGGCATACGACAACACACTCGATAGATCAAAATTATATTTAGTCACGGGTAATAATACTGAGTCACGGGTTTTGGTATTTGGGCGCGCAAGTGGCATGCGACAACACACTTGGCTTCGACGAGGTTATGTAACGCGTTTAATGCAAGTGGCCTCCGACAACACACTTGATTTCTATAGAGATTATGCAACACGATCAAGACAAGTGGCATACGACAACACACTTGATCACGGCAAGTGGCATACGACGGCACACTTGATGTATAAATATCATTTTACGCGTATTCACTTCTCTAATAGATTCCACGTACACAATATTCTCGAAATCCCGCTGGGTCACAATACACTTTTATTGATATTATCACTGTTCACTGTACTTACCCGCTGTGTCTGGCACTATCGTTGAGCAAATGGTTTGGGTCGCTTGGTTTAGCTCCTTTGTTGGTAACCGCGCACTTCACTTTGTTGCCGATGGTAGGCACGCACTTCACTGACTGACCCAGATTCAAGTTTTGCAACTCCTTTTATTGTCATCTGTGGCTGTGATATTCACCACAGCAGCGCAGCTTCTCTCTGGCTTGGTAGTAGCAGAGATCTCAGCAGTGATGCTTCTGTACGGTTGTTTTGTATGTATATCACCACCGAACGATGTTTGCCTTTACTCACATTCCATTGCCATTGCTCGTTGTTGTTGTTGGTGATCATCACCACAGCCTGTTGTGATAGTTGTTGGTGCTGTATAACGGCGAGTTATTTTGTAAAGTTGAGAACATTTTATGTTGGCGAAGTTTAACACACGTTGCAATGGGCATTGTTAGTGTTAAATAACGGCGAGTTATTTTGCAAAGTTGAAAATATTCTATTTTGCAAAGTTTAACACCTGTTGCAATGGACATTGTTGGTGGTAAGTAACGGCGGGTTGTTTTGAATATTTTTACATGTTGTAAACAAGTATGAGGGTCGCAACATATGTTAGGGAAATAACTAGCCTTCTCAAAACGGATGGGAAAATATTATATATGTATTATATTATATTAAATTTATTTTATGTTATATTACTCTTATCCTATATGTACATACTTATACTATACTACTATATCAACCTAGGGAATTCATTAAAATTAGAAAAGATAAATTAGCAGAAATTCAGTTGTGTTTACCTTAGGAAAAATGATAATAAAAATAAGAAATAACCCAAAATATAAAAAAACAAAAATCAACATTAAAATGGTGTGGCCGAAAACGAGGGACGACTTTCGGTCGTCACACTGCTCCCCCTCCTTCGAGTTACGGGTCATATTTTGGTTGGACGATAATTTGCCCCTGGCGATTTATTATTATGCGGAGCCGCTGTCCGCAAACTGTTACCACCTGCTTCCGTCGCCGGTGTTCATGGTGGAAGGCCATGGCTATGCGGAAGTGCCTCTGGAGTCCACGGCGAACCTCCGCTGGCAGCTCCTGTTGGCACTGGAATATATATTCCAGATCGGGATCTTGTCGTTCCGGGACCACGACCGCACTGGACATGGGACGAGTGGTCACCAAGCGGGCATTCTCCCGCCGGTAGTTGTCCTCGGACTCCGAGCAGGTAGTGGCAGTATCCGAGGGGTTGGTGACTTGAGAATCCTCATGCTCTGATGCAGTAGAATCATGTCGCTGTGCTGGTGTCGATTCCTGCGGGGCTGTGGACGGAGCGGCTACGACTTCTCCGGAGTATATGGGTCGTTGAGACTCATCCTCGGCTGTGTCTCGCACATTAACTATTCCGCGCTGGGTCGGTGGCGGATTTACGTCCTCGACATCATCCGGGATTTCTATTATGGAGACTGTAGGCGAGGGCGTTGGAGGAGTAGGTGGTGGTCTCCGGGGTGGTGTGATTGGCTCATCCGAATCTGAGGAGAGCTCGATTGTCGCAATGATGACCGGTGAGATGGGACGAGGCATGGGTCGCACAGGGTCGATATGACGGGCTGGAATCCCAGGGTATGGCAATGGCCGTATGCGCTGGCGAATCAACCGGTGTGCCAGTGCTCGGGGAATAGTCTCTGGCCGTGGGCGTTGGGAAGCACCAAGTCGTGTTACCTGCACGACGCAGGGCCGTATGACCGCCTGTGGTAGAGCCTCTGACGTCGGTCTGTCGTTGGCGGTCGTTACGGGCTCGGGTACCTCTGGGCGGCGGTTAAGATGCCGCTCCTGCCACTGCGCCTTGAAATAGGCCTTTGTTTTTGGTGGAGTTTTCCCGGGGTCCATATCAGTCGTTTTCGCTAGAAGGACAGAAAGAGTTGGAAGATTAGTAGAGTTATCAACTGTTTCTATCCGTTTAGTATCATTTTTAGTCCGTAGCATTTCGTCGTCTGTAGCAAACGATTTCAGTTCGCTTAGATGTGCGGTACGAATGTCTGCTTTATCACGTCCACGAAGCTTGGCTATCACGGGTGACGGAAAACTCACAACTTCGTATGGTCCATCGTATTTTGGGGCAAGTTTAGCAGTGAATTGATCGATTGCTCTTGATAGAGGGTGCTGGCGCACCAGTACTAATTCTCCAATAGCGGGTTTCCACTTCCTGCGTCTCAGATTGTAGTATCTCCTTTGGTCTTCTCCAGCTCTTGCCAAGCGTGTCCTGACCATCGTAAACACGTCCCGTAGTTCCGCTGCTTTGTCCGCCGGACTTTGCCTCGTTTGTCCGGTACCTATGGTGACCTCGTCGTATAACGTATTGGGTAGACGGGGTTCTCGTCCCTGAACAATAAAGGCAGGCGAATGCCCAGTGGACTCCGAGATACTAGTATTGATGGCGAGGCTGATCTCCGGGAGATGTTCATCCCACTTGTTGTGTTGATTCCGGCATATTTGGGAGATCATTGTCTTGACGGTCCTATTCGCTCGTTCCGTGGGATTTTCCTGTGGACAGTACGGTGCTGTCAGTTGGTGTCGAACGCCTATCTGTTTTAGATACCTTTCCAGCTCCCGGCTGGTGAATTGACTGCCGTTGTCGGTAATGATAACTTTGGGCGTTCCGAACCTCGAGAGTATTCGTTCTCGGAAAGCTTTAACTACTCCGTCAGCAGTTGCTTTCCGTTGTGGAACTAACTCTACCCACTTCGAGAACCGATCGATGAGTACCAGCATCATAGTGTTTCCATGTTTTGTACGTGGCAGAGGTCCAACATAGTCTGCGCAGATCGTGGACCAAGGTTCCTCCGGGATAGACAGCAACATCTGTCCTGCTGGTGCCGATTGGCTCACCTTGTACCGTTGACACGATTCACAAGCTCTCACAAACTTAGCGATATCCCGCGACATCCCTGGCCAGAAGTACCGGCTACATACTCGGTTTATAGTTTTCTTCACGCCTAGATGACCGGCTGATGGTTGGCTATGATTTTCGTGCAGCACTCTCAGACGCTGGGTTGTGGGAACGCACAACTTCCATGGCGTACAATCGGTGTCAGTTGGGTGTCGCGTTATGTGTCTATACAGCTGATCTCCGATAATTGCATAATCTGGAAACTTCTCAGGGTCCTTGTTAATCTCTTCGATCTTTTTCCGAATCCACGGGCAGTCCTCCGGTGTCATGGTAACGGCCCGATTTAGGTTCTCCGTTGGTTGGCGGGATAGGGCATCTGCCACGATGTTCAGTCCTCCTTTCCTGTATTTGATCGTGTAGGAATACTGCTGGAGTTCGAGGGCCCATCTTGCCAATCGCCCCGTCGGGTTATCTATTGAGTTCAACCATTTCAGGGCGAGGTGATCTGTAAGAACTTGGAATTGATATCCCTCGAGATACGGTCTCATTTTCCGTATTCCCCACACGACTGCCAAGCATTCCTTCTCGGTGGCCGAGTAGTTTCTTTCCGCACCATTTAGGGTCCGACTGGCATATGCGATGACTCGCTCGCCCTCTTCGAATTCCTGGGTCAATACTGCCCCGAGTCCATAATCACTGGCATCCGTCTGGAGAATAAACATACGCCCAAAGTCGGGACATGCCAATACAGGTGCTTGTGTCAACCTTGCTTTAAGAATTTCGAAGACCGTCTGTTGCTCCTCCGTCCACTTCCAGTGTCTGCCCTTTTTAAGCATGCTGGTGAGGGAATGGGCTAAGGTAGCAAAATCTGGCACAAACCGTCTATACCAAGACACGACACCCAGAAAGCGGCGCAGCTCTTTGACATTGGTGGGCGCCTTCATCTCCTGTATGGCCGATATCTTATCGGGGTCCGTATGAATTCCTTGGCCGCTAACAACATGACCGAGGTATTTAGTCTCCTGTTTGAAGAATTCGCATTTGTCTGGATTAATGCGTAGCTTGGCCATTCTAAGACGACGGAAAACCTCTTGTAGGTTGCTCAGATGCTCGTCCAATGTTTTACCTATCACGATGATGTCATCCAGATAAGCGAAGGCAAAAGGCTCAAGTTCGGGTCCGATGACGCTGTCTAGGGCTCGCTGAAATGTCGCGGGAGCAGAGTGCAATCCAAATGGCATAACTCGCCACTGGAACAGGCCGCGACCGGCGACGGTGAAAGCGGTGTATTTCCTACTTGCGTGGTCCAACGGAATTTGCCAGTACCCGTCCTTCAAATCAAGACTGCTTACATACGTTGCTTCGCGCAGGCGACCCAGGATTGAATTGATGCGGGGTAACGGATACGCGTCGGGGTCGGATTTGCTGTTCAAGTGTCGAAAATCCATGCACAATCGCCACTGGCCGTTCTTCTTTTGCGCTAGAGTGATCGGAGAACTATATGCGCTGCGTGAGGGTTCGATATATCCGTTGGCTAGGAGTTCATTGATTTTTGTGTCAATAATGGCTTGCATTGCGGGATTACGGGCTGCATACCGCAGTTTAAACGGACGATCGTCCGTCATCACGATCCGATGTGTTGCTGCAGTGGATGGACCCCGTACTTCCTGGAACTTGGCAAGCTCCTCGGTAATAAAATTTTTAATTCGCTCTTGTTCAGGCGGGGAATGAATCGTTAACGGCCTGTGTCCCTGGCCGTTGTTGGTTTCCGCGGTTGATCTAAGACATAGCAGTCCTATACTCTGGCACGGGCATGTTAGGCTGCGGTGACTGTAGTGTTGTATGCCGCTGACTTCATTATTAAAACCTTCATTCGCCGCAAACACACAGGAGAAACCACCCATCGTCATTCGAGCTCCAATTTTTGTCAGGAAGTCTAGTCCAAGGAGGACATTCTCCGACGCCCCTGGCATGACCAAGAATCGAGTGGGTATCCTCCGGGAGCCTAGCTCGACGTCGACGTCCAGTGCGTGGGTTATTCGCAGTTGAGATTGATCAGCTAGCGTGACATTTGCTTGGTATGGTGTCCAAAGGCCCGATTCCTCTAGGGTTTGTGCAAACTCCTCGCTGAGAAAACTGCCTGTAGCACCTGTATCAACGACAGCTTGTGTGCGTTGGTTGCCAATGACAATAGTGGCTACCAACTTCTTAGGTTCGACGTGTAGGACTGGACTTAGTGGCGGGGCGCTGAGTTGTTCTGCGGGCCCGTTTGCCCCTGATGTTGGCGGGCCCGTCCCCCGTTTCCCGAGTTCCTACGGCAGCATCGGATCGTGCGAATACCTCTTCGACCACACTCCCAGCAGAAAAGTACTTGCTCATTTCGGCATCTATTGGCGTAGTGTCCGTCTTCCCCACAGTTTCGACACGCCGTCCGGGGGTCAATCCGTGGCTGAGTGGTTCCGGTTACTTCCTCTGGCTCTATTCGTCTATGCTGCTCTCGCGGGTGTGAGGTCAGGGGTGGCAAACTTTCCAAATCCTCTGCCATAGTCAGCAGATCTGTGAGAGTCTGGAAATCTCTTCTGCGGATATACCATTGGTATTCCGGTAAAGCATTTCGGAAAATTCGTTCCACCTTTTGTTGCTCGGAGTAGGTCGAATGTCTCATTAGTTCCTGCATGTTGAGGGTGTAGTTTCTGAAAGATTCTTTAGGCTTCTGACGTCGTCTGCGAATTTCGTCTTCCAGCTGCTCGAAGAATCGTGCTGGCAAGAAAAACTGTAGGAAATCTTCTCGGAAATTCGTCCATCTGTTCCACGAGCGGTTATTGTTCCGGTACCATATTAGCGACCTCCCGCGTAATACTTCCGGCATCATTTTTGGTAGAACATCTGGGTCAACTCCATACATATCCGCGAGTTCCTCCAGCCGTTCGACGAATTCTAGGGGTTCCCTCTCCCCGTCAAAGCAAATGTTCCATTTTCGCACCTGATCCGCAACGGTGCGTAAGTCCACGACTGCTGAGTTCCGGTTCCTATTATCACCCGGTGGCTGAGTCTCTCTGTGCAGAGCTGTCCCATTTGCTTGTGTGACCGGAGTTCTCACGACAGTATCAGTGGCCTGCTCCTCAGAAGAAACGGTGATGGCCGGTATTTTCTTCGGAGTTACATTATTTTTAGTTTCCCGGCGGGATACTGTGGGGTCATGGACTTCCTGGAGTTCCAATAATCTCTTGAGGATGTCTGGCTCGTGCTCTTTACCTAAAAACTGACCGAAACGTTTTCTAAGCTCCTCAACGGTCCCGGAGATCTCAAGCCCAAACTCGTTCAGGTAGTTTCCTAATTCTTCTTTACGTAGGCTATATGCCCACGAGGCGCGCAATACGTTGGTCATTTCTGTCGTTTTAAACGTTCCTGGTAGTTGTCTAGATGGACCAGTGGTTACCAGCAAATTCTATAACTGTATTAAACCTAAAACCGATTGGTGTTATATATATGACTGGTTTTGTACAATTCTCTACTCAAGGTCCCTGCTCGGGCGCCACTGTAACGACGGGTTTGCCCTCGTATGCTAGGGTATAACTCGCGGGGGAAGGGTTCGTCACAGAAATTTATATTTGTAGTGACCCGAGTAGAGAAAAGACCTTATTTCGATTGGAAAGTTAACAATCGGTTTTATTAGTGGAAAAATTACACCTACAATACAATTTAATCTAAATGTTCTTATCTACTGGTCTTTCCCGTCCTCGACGTGACCTGGACCGGCACTTCGTCGTTGGCAACACAGCTTCGTGGAAACAGCTCGATCCTTATATATTGAGGGCACGATGTTTGACGTGGCCTGGGACGACACTACGTCGGAAGTACGTTGGCTATTCTACTTAGTCCTCGGAAATAACTACTGTCGCCGAGACGTGGCCTGGTACGACACTTCGTCTGTTAGTATGATGAGTCGGTGGTGTTTCGTTGTCGGGTCTTGGGTCTGGGGTCTATAGGCGTGGCACAGCGCGTAGTAAAAGTGACTGTGGGATTTCGACAACGTGGTGGACTGGGGTAACGTGAACTTCCGCGGTTCTCGATCGTACGGAATGTGTAAAGGCTAGGGCGGTCGCGACAAAGGCGTTTTATTATTTGTCTCGTATGATGTCGTAACACGTGTCGTGACGAAGTGGCTTACGACAACACACTCCGCAGATTGTTCACGGGTTATCAAAACTTACGTCTCACGCGAGTGGCTTATGGTACCACACTTCCTAGAATTCGGGCGATGGCTTAAGAATATCGGTAGCGGTAGGTGGCATGCGACAACACACCTGGTCAGAATAGAACCGCGACAAGTGGCTTGCGACAACACACTTGGTGACTAATCGTATAGAAGGGGGTCACGGCAAGTGGCATACGACAACACACTTGGAAGAATCTCTAGTCACGGGTAATTGGTTTTGCGCGTGGCAAGCGGCTTACGGCAAGTGGCATACGACAACACACTTGGCAGAATGGAATCACGACATGTGGCTTGCGACAACACACTTGGAAAGAATCTTTGGTCACGGGGATTGGTTTTGAGCGTGGCCAGTGGCTTGCGACAACACACTTGGAGAAATGGGATCACGGCAAGTGGCTTGCGACAACACACTTGGTCAAAGGGAATCACGGCAAGTGGCTTACGACAACACACTTGGTCCAAGGAAATCACGGCAAGTGGCTTACGACAACACACTTGGTCCAAGGGAATCACGGCAAGTGGCTTACGACAACACACTTGGTCCAAGGGAATCACGGCAAGTGGCTTGCGACAACACACTTGGAAAAATGGAATCACGGCAGTGGCATACGACAACACACTTGATTTCAAAGAGGTTATGCAACGCGGTTAGAGCGAGTGGCATACGACAACACACTCGATAAGATCAAAGTTATATGTAGTCACGGGTAATAATACTGAGCCACGGGTTTTGGTATTTGAGCGCGCAAGTGGCATGCGACAACACACTTGGCTTCGACGAGGTTATGTAACGCGATTTGTGCGAGTGGCATACGACAACACACTCGATAGATCAAAATTATATTTAGTCACGGGTAATAATACTGAGTCACGGGTTTTGGTGTTAGGGCGCGCAAGTGGCATGCGACAACACACTTGGCTTCGACGAGGTTATGTAACGCGATTTGTGCGAGTGGCATACGACAACACACTCGATAGATCAAAATTATATTTAGTCACGGGTAATAATACTGAGTCACGGGTTTTGGTATTTGGGCGCGCAAGTGGCATGCGACAACACACTTGGCTTCGACGAGGTTATGTAACGCGTTTAATGCAAGTGGCCTCCGACAACACACTTGATTTCTATAGAGATTATGCAACACGATCAAGACAAGTGGCATACGACAACACACTTGATCACGGCAAGTGGCATACGACGGCACACTTGATGTATAAATATCATTTTACGCGTATTCACTTCTCTAATAGATTCCACGTACACAATATTCTCGAAATCCCGCTGGGTCACAATACACTTTTATTGATATTATCACTGTTCACTGTACTTACCCGCTGTGTCTGGCACTATCGTTGAGCAAATGGTTTGGGTCGCTTGGTTTAGCTCCTTTGTTGGTAACCGCGCACTTCACTTTGTTGCCGATGGTAGGCACGCACTTCACTGACTGACCCAGATTCAAGTTTTGCAACTCCTTTTATTGTCATCTGTGGCTGTGATATTCACCACAGCAGCGCAGCTTCTCTCTGGCTTGGTAGTAGCAGAGATCTCAGCAGTGATGCTTCTGTACGGTTGTTTTGTATGTATATCACCACCGAACGATGTTTGCCTTTACTCACATTCCATTGCCATTGCTCGTTGTTGTTGTTGGTGATCATCACCACAGCCTGTTGTGATAGTTGTTGGTGCTGTATAACGGCGAGTTATTTTGTAAAGTTGAGAACATTTTATGTTGGCGAAGTTTAACACACGTTGCAATGGGCATTGTTAGTGTTAAATAACGGCGAGTTATTTTGCAAAGTTGAAAATATTCTATTTTGCAAAGTTTAACACCTGTTGCAATGGACATTGTTGGTGGTAAGTAACGGCGGGTTGTTTTGAATATTTTTACATGTTGTAAACAAGTATGAGGGTCGCAACATATGTTAGGGAAATAACTAGCCTTCTCAAAACGGATGGGAAAATATTATATATGTATTATATTATATTAAATTTATTTTATGTTATATTACTCTTATCCTATATGTACATACTTATACTATACTACTATATCAACCTAGGGAATTCATTAAAATTAGAAAAGATAAATTAGCAGAAATTCAGTTGTGTTTACCTTAGGAAAAATGATAATAAAAATAAGAAATAACCCAAAATATAAAAAAACAAAAATCAACATTAAAATGGTGTGGCCGAAAACGAGGGACGACTTTCGGTCGTCACACAGTGTATGCTTTAGTTTTTGACTAGGAAGGGGTTCAACTTTGCTCGTTTTTTCTTTAAATCAACCCAATTGAATACATTTTCTCTTTCCTAGCTCATTTTCGTTACATTTTCATGAACCACACCCTCACAAAAAATCGCTTCTGTAACATATACTCCCAAACATATTTTGCTTCAAGCATATACATTTTTGGGTATTGCCCAAACATTTATATGTTTTATCTCTTCCAATATATGTTTGGGTAGTCTAAGTTCCAAGTTGTCTTCCAAAAAACAATATGTTATTATGTGAACATATAATATGTTTGGAAGCATTTTGCACCCAAAAATATTATATGCTTAAAAAAAATTCTCCCAAACAATATTGTGCTCAAAATTTTATTTATTTATTTATATATTTACAATCATAATGAATTACGAAAATAAACAGGTAATATAGGTGCTAACAACATAGGTTTTCGACCTGAATGAATTTTGTTTCTGCCTAATTGTATATTCCCCCACATCTTTCTCACTTCCACGAGATTTTTTAGTTCTTAGCACCTTTTTCTGTAAAACAAACATTGTAGAAGAAATTATTCAATTTTATGATTGTTTTTATTTTAATTTTACCTTTTGTCGGACGGGGATTCGAACAGCGGACCACACAGTTTGTAAGGATCAAAGAAGTAGCTGATCAATTGCCCAAGGAAAAATAAAATGTTAATTTTGTAATAACAAGCAACAACCACCAACTTAATTCAATATCGCTCCCTGTTAAATAGCGCTCCAAGCTACTAAACACATATATGTTTATAGGCTATTTCTAAATTAATATATGTTTGCATCCAATCATATTATATTTACAAATATGTTATGTCCCAAACATAATATGTTCTAACATATTAACATATATGTCCCAAACATGTTATGCTAGTTTATGAACATTATATGCTTGCACTCAAAAATATTGTGTTTAAAAATTTGTGTTCCAAACATATAATGTTTATAGACAAACATATGAAAAACAGTCTTTTTCATCCGTGCAGCGACCCATCTTAAGGTACATTTTATTTTTAAATTAACTGTCTAAGCTAACGTACGTACGGGTTCGATTTGATGGGATTGTGAAATTAGTATGCTTAGCGTCAGTTGTTCCAACATCGCAACTTAGCTTCAATTTTGTCTCGCTTCTATTCATGTACAAGTCGTTGTCACATCGCACAAGCTGATAAAGAAAATTTGCATGCACATGCCAATGAAAGGGAAGTTTTTTTATTTTCATTACTTTCAAATGCATGTGTTTCCCAGAACAAAATCAACATTTTATTTTAACCAAATTGGAAAGATTATCAATTTGGATAATCGATGCCAAATAAAGAAGAAAAAAATGACAATATTGAATTTCATTTAATTCACATATGTTTTTTTTGTTTTCTCATACCCCATAGGTCTACGTTTTGTTCGAATTTTCAGTTTTAATTGTATAAATTTATCAAACACAGACATATACAAAAAATCCCATCGTAATTAGATTTAGAGACAATTGCCACATTTTCATGCACATGCGTATGTGTGTGTGGGTTTTGATGCGTTTGCCTGTCTCGCTATTCTTCCTTCCAATTTGTGGTAGTTAGCAATGAAAAACGAATTCAAAATATCCAACGCACATATTTTGAGTAAGAATGCAAAACATTCCTTTTGCAGTTCAAAGTCATATAAAATTGGAATTCGAAACACGCATACAAACCCATACCCATTTGCTGTTTGTGTGTGTGTGAGAAATTACAGTCGAAATAAATGAATTAATGAAAGAATGAATGAGTGAGTGAGTGAATGTTCGACTAGAATGCGCGATGGCATCCATGTGTTAAGGATTGTTTCTTTAACATTTCGCAGAAAAATGCAATTGCATACAGTTGGAAAATATCTAGTCTATATTGAAAAATGCTAATAATGATTTTCAAAAGAATGTGAAATATTTCAGTGGTATTCGCAGTATGAAATGAAATATTCTTTGAATGAAGTTGTTGATCAAAATAATTAACAAATACTAAAATCGGTGGGATCAGGTCATGGGAAAACTGAATAATTAAAGCTGTGTAGCTTAAAAGACGAAGTGAAATATTTCAACGCCTTAGAAAACGGCCATTGCAGGGATAGTTATTGTGGTCATCTTGGCCTTAAGAATATTGGTTCCACTACTATAGGATGGAGTATAATAAGTTTGCCATTCCGTTTGTAAAACATAAAAATAAATATACAGTGCCCTACATAAGTATTGGTGCAGCACACTGCCTACCAAAAATATTGATTTTAAGCCCCATAAAATATATACCGATACAGAACCCCCTTCTGAGTCAGTTTAGCACTTGATGTCCGTCCGTCTGTCTATGTATTTGTTGTTCGCAGTATTCCGGTAGCTATTATTAACCGATTTTGAAATTTGGTACAGTATTGATGGAAGAATGAGGGGATATAGGTACAGATATAACAACAACTTAGTCCATTCAATGTCTAGACGGCTTGATGCTGTTATCAAACAAAAAGGAATGCCCAACAAGTACTAACTGTACCAAAAAACTAATTGTGATCTACTTTTGCCAATAATTTTGTTCCTAAAAAAATGTGCATTTTTTAAATTGTTTATAATTTAAGTATTTAAAGAAAAAATAGTTTTCTAAAATAAAAATTTATCTAGATGCTTAATGTAGTTATAATCCGATTTTTTATTTTTTTTTTAGCTTCATATCACTTTTAACGTGTGGTTTTTACATACTTATGTGTGCCACTGTGAATATTCTTCATCAGGAGAAATTCTAAGCGGCTAAGCTCAGACTTAGGGAAACTGCTACACTTAAAGAAGTATTTTCTGGGAACGAAATTTCAGACAAGCAAATATAAAACATATATTTTTTGTAAGTTTTCAAAACTAATTTAATACTGTGGCAATATTAACATATTTTCAATTTAATAGAAAACAAACAGTCCTTTGAAAATGTCGACATACATCGACGAAACGTCGGGATACTAAACTAACTAAAAATTGTTTTTATTTACATCAATGCGATAGCCCGTATTAGCTAAAGAAAGAATGTAAAAAAAAAAACATAAAAAAATTAGCATTGAAAATAGAAAAGTTTAGAGAAAATCATTGAATCTCCTATCATAAATTCACGCTTATTTTCTCCTTGTAGTTCCGGAGGAAGGAAATGTTTCTTTGGGTCTAAATATAACAATCCTATTTGCCCATACATCGCTGTGCCTCGGTTGCGAGTTCAATTTCCAAAACTGATTTTGCCTTTCCTCATCTAAATAAAATTTTTCGATCGTTTCTCCTTAAGTTAATCTCATATTATGTTTAAAAATTAGGAACAATGAAAAAATTTTTGTAGATTTCTTGTAAAAAAGGCAAATGCGAGTTTTTACTTGTCCGAAAGTCAATAAAGTTTTTTTTGTCCTTATAGTTAAAAATTGGTATTTATATATGAAAGAAAATTATAATTTTCAATTTATTATTATTTTATCACAATATTTTAACAATAAGAATTATATTCTTTTAAAGTTTAACATAGTAGTGTAGAAATACATAGCCATACATATAATATAGTAAATAAATAAAAAAAAGACAAGATCAAATGACAAATAAAGTATAATATAGTGTTACAAACAGAGCAATAGCTAAGTTAGACAACAATAAAATACATAATGACCACCATATATTTATTATAGAATTTAAGAAAAGTAGAGAAGAGAGAATGGGTTGAGAGATGTTTTTTAGTTTGAATGAGTAGTGTTAGACTGCGATCGTTTATAAGATCTTTATGGCTTTTTTAAATTTGTCAATATTAACGACATTCTAGAGTTTAGAATGAAGCCTAGATACTTGGCTTTCATAGTAAATTTTAAGCAAATTTCTTCTAAAAGAATTCTCGGAAAGAAGATCGTATTGAATATAGACTGAATAGTCTAAGTGAGCCTGATACATCGGGCTTCCACCTAACCTAACCTAACCTAGCTAATAGGGAGGAAACTTGACTTAGATGGTCTATTCTTAGAAGCCCACCTATAGACACATTCAAGTTTCCATCCAAGATCCTCCAACAGGCCAACTCGACTCGATGGTATATAATTGAATATCATCGTCGTATCCATGCATATTAGTGTACCTACAAGCGCAGAATATGTCATTAATAAACATGCTGAATACACTGAAAAAAATATTGTCGTGAGATCGAAGATTTCATGTCTTTAAAATACGCAAATTTTGCTTAGCATAGAAGACGCATTTCTCTAGTATAAAGTTTTTTTTCCTTGACCAAAGGTCGATAAACTTTTCAATGAAGTCGTATTGTCCTTATAATTAAGTGATTTGATTTAAAAATGGATATCATAACATGAAAACAAAAATGTTTGGGCTAAGGTCAACTTGACTTTCATAATTTAGAAAAAATCTTTAAATTTAATGAAATTGTCTTTAAATTTGTTGTCTTTTTGCATCTTGACTACAAAGCAAAAAATCGTTCAAATATAGGACATGTTTTTCAATTTCATCCGATCCGCCTGAAATTTGGTATATGGTCTCTAACAACCATGCAAAAATTGGTCCACATCGTTCCATAATTATATATATCCCCCATATAAACCGATCCCCAGATTTGGTTTGTGGAACCTCTAAGAGAAGCATATTTCATCCGATCCGGCTGAAATTTGGTACATGGTGTTGGTATATGGTCTCTAACAATCATACAAAAATTGGTCCACATCGGTCCATAATCGGTCCATAGCCCCCATATAAACCGATCCCCAGATTTGGGTTGCGGAGCCTCAAAGAGAAGCAAATTTCATCCGATCCCGCTGAAATTTGGTACATGATGTTGGTATATGGTCTCTAACAACCGTGCAAAAATTGGTCCACATCGGTCCATAATTATATATAGCGCCCATATAAACCGATCCCCAGATTTGGTTTGTGGAACCTCTAAGAGAAGCATATTTCATCCGATCCGGCTGAAATTTGGTACATGGTGTTGGTATATGGTCTCTAACAATCATACAAAAATTGGTCCACATCGGTCCATAATCGGTCCATAGCCCCCATATAAACCGATCCCCAGATTTGGGTTGCGGAGCCTCAAAGAGAAGCAAATTTCATCCGATCCCGCTGAAATTTGGTACATGATGTTGGTATATGGTCTCTAACAACCATGCAAAAATTGGTGCACATCGGTCAATAATTATATATAGACCCCATATAAACAGATCTCTAGATTGCGAAGCCTCAAAGAGAAGGAAATTGCATCCGATCCGTCTGAAATTTGGTACATGGTATTGGTATATGCTCTCTAACAACCGTGCAAAAATTGGTCCACATCGGTCCATAATTATATATAGCGCCCATATAAACCGATTCCCAGATTTGGGTTGCGGTGCCTCAAAGAGAAACAAATTTCATCCGATCCGCCTGAAATTTGGTACATGATGTTGGTATATGATCTCTAACAACCATGCAAAAATTGGTCCACATCGGTCCATAATTATATATAGACCCCATATAAACCGATCTCTAGATTTGGCTTGCGAAGCCTCAAGGAGAAGGAAATTGCATCCGATCCGTCTGAAATTTGGTACATGGTATTGGTATATGGTCTCTAACAACCGTGCCACAAGTGGTCCATATCGGTCCATAATTATATATAGCCCCCATATAAAACGTTCTCCAAATTTGACCTCCGGAGCCTCTTGGAGGAGCAAAATTCATCCGATCCGGTTAAAATTAGGAACGAGGTCGCTAACAACCATACCAAAATTGGTTCAGTCACACAAAAATTGGTCCATATCGGTTCATAATCATGGTTGTCACTAGAGCCAAAAATAATCTACCAAAATTTTATTTCTATAGAAAATTTTGTCAAAATTTTATTTCTAGAGAAAATTTTGTTAAAATTTTATTCGGTTCATAATAAAATTTTCATCATTGTCAAAATTTTATTTCTATAGAAAATTTTGTAAAAATTTTATTTCTATAGAAAATTTTGTTCAAATTTTATTCGGTTCATAATCATGGTTGCCACTCGAGCCAAAAATAATCTACCAAGATTTTATTTCTATAGAAAATTTTGTCAAAAGTTTATTTCTATAGAAAATTTTGTTAAAATTTTATTTCTGTAGAAATTTTTGTCAACATTTTTATTTCTATAGAAAATTTTGTGAAAATTTTGTTAAAATTTTATTTCTGTAGAAAATTTTGTCAAAATTTTATGTCTACTTTGTCAAACTGAATTATATACGTATTGGATCGACCTTTTTTGATTTAATATATACCACGTATGGACTTACATACAATTTAGAAGATGGTGTTAGGAGGTTTTAAGATACCTTGCCATCGGCAAGCGTTACCGCAACTTAAGTAATTCGATTGTGGATGGCAGTGTTTCGAAGAAGTTTCTACGCAATCCATGATGGAGGGTACATAAGCTTCGGCCTGGCCGAACTTACGGGCGTATATACTTGTTTTTTTTTTGATTTAGGTCAACTTGACTTTAACAATTCTAAAAAAATTCTTCAAAATTAATGAAATCGTTTGTTGGCTTTTTGTAGTTCTATTAATTACTTCAACTGCTTTCATTAGAAATTTTTAAGTCGAAAATTTCAATACGGTGGGGGACTAGAGAAAATTGCTAGCTTTGCTTCCGGATGTAAAAATTGCTATAAAATAAGATACTGATTCCTTTGTGGTATCGATCTGTATTGGTGTAATAACGTAAGCCAGAGAGCGACAAGTCATTTTGTTCCAATTTTCTTCATCCAAATGGATTCATATAAGACTCTCTCTCCCCTTCTATTTCTGCAAAATTAGCTTAATACGTTAAGCAGAGTTGTCAGGTTTGGGGTTTATTTAACGTTTAGGGGGATTTTTAGGAGGTACATTAATTTGGGAGATTTTTAGGGGCAAATATACCGTGTACATCATGAAGTGCAACAATTCTGAACCAAATTCCAAACAGTTCTGATATGAGTTTGTAGAAAAACAGACGCGAGATAGTTTGGCCTCCATCCTAAATATAGCTTTTGTTGAAAGACATTTCAATGGTCAAGGTTCAATGTGCTTAAAAGTATCAACTCTGGTCTGTAACTACAGAAAGAGCCAAAAGTACTGAATTTTGATCAACATGAAAATTTGATTAGCTGATTTATCCAATGTCGATTTAGGTCGATGTTGAAAAATTGGCTTGAAGAATTTTGTAACTCCAATTTTCTACCGAAATTGATTAATTTCCACTATTACTCACGACTCATGCATGAGTCACATCCCCGTGCGTATTGTGGGTAGTTTTGCTAACTTTATGGACAACTGAAATATCTGCTACGCTTATCATTTTTAGCGACAACATTAACATACTTCGTTTCACAAAATGCCGGGCGAGTAGGTAATGCTAGTTTATGACTTTGTTTGCGATTTGAATATTTCCATTTCATAAGTCATCATGACATCAAGGCATATTCGAATTGATTTTGGGAATTCGCTTTTATTCAGCTTCTAGGTTCTCAATACATGAGAGACTCAATAAAGACAAATTCATTCAATAGAATATTGATGGGATCGAAGGTTGATATCGTTATGGTGCCATACATACGCATATACATACCTGGAAACGGAAGATATCTAAACGCTTGACTAATGTTTATTCCGAATGAATATGACTTGCGTTAAGTTGGAGTTATTTGCGTGCTCCTTGGCTGTTTGTCTATTCGATGGCTATAGGCTATTTAATAATGCTGACTCGACTGTATTACCACCATATATCTTTCTCACCTTATAAGTTTTAATCAAAAATTGAATGGCTAACAACTTTTCGAAACATCATAACAGGTAACCAATTTCTTTGACTATGGCATGAGCACATTACAATAAAGAGCCTGGGGCGTGGTTGATGTGAATAATATTTGTATATTCTTATATTGCCTTACTTATTGTGGTTTTTGTGGTTCGGCATCATTGCGATGCTGATATTGAGATAATAACTTTTAATGCCGTCATCATCCAGCGAAATGCTGGCTCATGTCCTTATGCCTCAACCCTGCCACCCGGTTCGGTAACCCAGCCCAGACAATTGATGTTTTTGTGCTAATGTCATGTTGTAAATGAAAATTGAAGCAAGCAAACGAAATGATTGTCAATCGAAATGAAATAAACTTCAGCTCAAATTCAAATTGATATCAAACAACCGACCAGAATAATATCACTAAGAAGACTAACAAAAAACAAGTCATACACTCGAAAAATATGGAGTGAAGGACACTAATATAGACACATTTGATAGTGAGGACCTTGCAAATGTTGTCAGTAATCGCAAATTTTTTAAACTATGTAGACAGCCGACCGAAATACCAATAAACCGAAAACTTTCAAATATTTTCTTTTATTGACTGTATCGATCAAATGAAAACTTAGCAGACTGAAGAAAAAAAAGACCGGCTGAGGCCGCTTTGGGAGCCAGCGTGGTGACATTTCTGAATGTTACGAAGCTATTCTCCCCGAAGAGGGGACAAATTATGATGAAACTTTTTTAATTCTAAAGCAATTTTATAGGCAACTTCGCAAAATTACATTTATGGTTTATCGGTCGATAATATGTAATAGAGATAAAAAAATGACTCACATTCACTTTTTCGTTTTTCGACTTAGCAGTGAAAACTTTACCAGGAAAATCTGTTTATTTTTTTTTGTCATTTTTAACCAAATCGGAAAATGATTTATATGGGATTTTTGTCTAAACTTGAGCCGATTTTGACCAAATTCAGCACACATTGCTAAAATAGTGATTGTACTGTCTGTGCGAAATTTCAAGTAAATCGGAGTGATATTTCGAACAACGGTGGTCATATTTGGTTGATCCATTTCCCGTAGGGTTCATAAGGGGTGATACAGTCAAAATTTGGTCAATATAAACTTGACGTATTTCTTTCAATTTTGGATTTAAAAAACCTGAACACCCCTCATTTTGAAGGTGTGTGTGTAGAATGTTGCTCCTATTTTGATTTTGGAATTCACTCTTCAGTTGTCAAAATGCCGTCCAAGCAAGAAGAGCAGCGTATCAAAATTTTGCTCGCGCATCGCGAAAATCGGAGCTACTCGCACGCAAAGCTGGCAAAATCGCTAAAAGTTGCCAAATCAACCGTTACAAATGTAATTAAAGTGTTTGGGGAACGTTTATCGACAGCCAGGAAGTCTGGATCGGGGGGAAATCGCAAACCGGAAGCCGCTGAGACGACAAAGAGAGTTGCCGGTAGTTTCAAGCGAAACCCTAACCTCTCTCTCCGAGATGCCGCAAATAAGCTGGGTGTATCGTCTACAACCGTGCATCGAGCCGGACTATCGACTTACAAGAAGGTAGTGACTCCAAATCGCGATGATAAACAAAATACGACGGCCAAAGCGCGATCCCGGAGGCTGTACACGACGATGCTGACGAAGTTTGACTGCGTGGTAATGGACGACGAAACCTATGTCAAAGCCGACTACAAGCAGCTTCCGGGACAGGAGTTTTATACGGCAAAAGGAAGGGGAAAGGTAGCAGATATTTTCAAGCCTTTCCTGAAGAAACACGGTTGTTCCGTACTGTTTTGGCCGGATTTGGCATCTTGCCATTACGGTAAAAAGGCCATGGAGTGGTACGCCGCCAACAACGTGCAGGTGGTTCCCAAGGACAAGAACCCTCCCAACACGCCAGAGCTCCGCCCAATTGAGAAATACTGGGCTATTGTCAAGCGGAACCTAAGGAAGACCAAAAAAACTGCTAAGGACTAGCAGCAGTTCAAGGCAAACTGGCTTTCTGCGGCGAAGAAGGTGGACAAGGTGGCTGTACAAAATCTGATGGCTGGTGTCAAGCGTGAGGCCCGGCAATTCGGATTTGGAAAAGCGAAAGCCTAACTGAATATTTTTCCTGAATTTTATACTAATTGAACTTGAAAAAGAAATTTAATTTGATATTTTAAATAAACGATTTCACCGATTTACACGCGTTTTCCCTTGACCAAATTTTGACCGCATCACCCTTAACTAATATCACGTATCAAATTTCAACCGAATGGGAAGAATTTTTCTCTTCCAAGGGGATCCGGAGGTTAAATCTGGGGATCAGTTTATATGGGGCCTATATAATTATGGACCGATAGCGACCAATTTTTGAATGGGTGTTTGAGCCCATATATTAACACCACGTACCAAATTTCAACTGAATCAGATGAATTTTGGTCTTCCGGGGGTCAAATCTGGTGATCGGTTTATATGGGGGCTATATATAATTATGGACCGATGTGGACCAATTTTTGCTTGGTAGTTAGAGACCATATACTAACACCATGTACCAAATTTCAGGTATATCGGATGAAATTTGTTTCTCGTAGAGGCCTCGCAAGCCAAATTTGGTGGTCGGTTTATATGGGGGCTATATATAATTATGGACCGATGAGAACCAATTTTTGCATGGTTATTATAGACCATATGGTGTTACCAAATTCCAGGTATATCGGATGAAATTTGCTTCTCGTAGAGGCCTCGCAAGCCAAATTATGGACCGATGTAAACCAATTTTTTCATGGTTGTTATATACCATATACTAAAACCATGTACCAAATTTCAGCCGGATCGGATGAAATGTTCTTGTCGTAGATGCTTCGAAAGCCAAATTTGGGGGTCCGTTTATATGGGGGCTATACGTAAAAGTGGACCCATATGGCCCATTTGCAATACCATCCGACCTACATCAATAGCAATTACTTGTGCCAAGTTTCAAGTCGATAGCTTGTTTCGTTCGGAAGTTAGCGTGATTTCAACAGACTGACGGACGGACATGCTCAGATCGACTCAGAATTTATATACTTTATGTGGTCTTAGAGCAATATTTCGATGTGTTACAAACGGAATGACAAAGTCATTCCTATGGCGGAGGGTATAAAAATACGAAATGTTATTCGGTTGTGAATACCATACACACAAAAAAAATATCTGATTCAATCACCAAATTAATTGATCCAATTAATTTTTTAATTGAAATGTCTTCAATCACGAAAATGATAGTATCAATCACAGTTTTAATTGGGCATAGAAAAAATTCTTGATTAAAAAATTAATTGATTTTTTTAGCAAATTTCAATTAATTTTTTAATTGATTCAATTAAAAATTTAATTGATGTTGATTTCAATTTCCGAATTTGATTAAAAAGTTAATTGTATCAATTAATTTTTTAATTAAAATTTTTAAAATTTTCAATCATTGACTTAATTAACTTAATGTTTCTATCATGATTAAAAAGTTAATTGTATCAATTAATTTATTAATTAAAAAAATTCTCAACTTCAATTAACTTTTTAATTGGAAATATTTTGGTGATATTTTTTTCTGTGTATGAAAATGATGACTGCTAAATGATAGTTCAGAAATTTCCTTATAGTTGTTCGTATCAACCAATTTGAATCAAAATTAGTCAAATTTGGTAGATTTTGTTGCCACAACCAATGATCTTGTGGCACTACAGAAAATCTGTTAAGAATCGCATCTAATGATTACAAGTATGAACAAATGCATGAAAGTACAGAAAATTTTTATAAGCAACTTATATTTATTTCTAAATGTAGAATGTTCATAAATACAACCGAATTCCAACTAATCTATTCTCTGTGTGCAGTAAGAATGTCTATTGTACTACATATGCAAAATTTCATGAAACTTTGGCTTGTATATGGAAGATATAGCTAATCTGAAGCGTTTTCAATAGGGTTCTATTCTGACACAAACCACATGCATGTGCTAAATTTGAAGTCGATTGGACTAAAACTGCGGCCTACAGTTTGATCACAAAAATGTATTCACAGACAGACGGACATACGGACATCGCGTCTCCTTTTGGATGGTGCAATCATATGCACTAACTTATGATACCCTGTTCCACAGTGTGACGCAGGGTATAACTAGGTATCTTTACATGAAAGAAAATTTTGTTTGAATAAGGTAAACTTCGCTTTAAAAATACTGACAAATTCTTCAAAATGACTGAAATCGACTTTAAATTTCTTGACTTTAGAGCAAAAAAGCCTTCAAAAATAGGAGATGTCTTCCAACACATTATTTAATAGACGAACTCCCCTGAAGAAGACAACAAAAATTGTCGAAACGTTGGGAACAATGCAATAAAAAAGTCTTTTTATTTGCGGAAAACAACCTTAGGTCTGATAGCTTAATTAGATGGGGAAATTTTGAAACTAATAAACGGACCAAAAATAATAATCAAAACATTATTTTAAAGTTGTTTTTTTACGTGAATCATAATTTCTACGATTCTGAATATAGAAGGTTAGGTTAAGTTAGGTGGCAGCCCGATGTATCAGGCTCACTTAGACTATTCAGTCCATTGTGATACCACATTGGTGAACTTCTCTCTTATCACTGAGTGCTGCCCGATTCCATGTTAAGCTCAATGAGAAGGGACCTCCTTTTTATAGCCGAGTCCGAACGGCGTTCCACATTCCAGTGAAACCACTTAGAGAAGCTTTGAAACCCTCAGAAATGTCACCAGCATTACTGAGGTGGGATAATCCACCGCTGAAAAACTTTTGGTGTTCGGTCGAAGCAGGAATCGAACCCACGACCTTGTGTATGCAAGGCGGGGCATGGTAACCATTGCACCACAGTGTCTCCCTTCTGAATATGGGAAAAAAACTGTCATATAAAGATACAAAATTGGAGTTGGTATGGAATTTTTGGCCTCTCAACAATGATTTTTTCAGTGTACCATAATCAACAAAATGTAAACCCGACTACTTGGAAAAGAGACTGTCTGAGACTGGAGCATTGCAGTATCATTATGCTTGTAGTTCTGCATGAAGCTCATTGCACATTGTTCTGCTCGTAGTTCGGTTAAACGTCCTCATGAATTCGTTCCTGTCGTGAGAACAAAAGATTTGAATAATATTTCTCGGATACAAAGGTTTTTTTTCTTTGGCAGAAATTTGAAATTCGATATTTTTTTTTTATTTATTTAATAATTAATTACATTTACAATAAAATTATAAATATAATTGTAAGCTTTGACTGCTAGCTTCGATAATTTTTTAAAGCGAATTAAAAATACCGGATTTTGTCAAAAAGTCTCGTCTTTTGGGCTCAATCCGCGAATCGGCCAAATATAGAGCTTTCTTTCAAGGAATGAAACAGGTCATTCATCATCGATCGGAACAATTGGTAATCATGAGGAGGAATGCCTGGGTTATGCGGCGGATGGGGACGGACTTCCCATTTGAGTGTTTCCAAACAAGCTTTTGCTGGTTTCCAACATGTGTCCACTTATAATGTGAAATAACGACCCAACTTAAGATGAGATTCAATTCGTTTTAAGAACACCAAGAACAAAATATAAACTGTTCAAGCTTAAGATCCTAGCAGTCAAAGTGTACAATTATATTTATAATTTTATTGTAAATGTAATAAATGAACAAATAAAATAAATAAATAAATTGTTAATTGAAAAAATGAACTAAATTGTACTCCACTTTTGAGATTTCCACAATGCTTTGTTAAAACAAGGAAACAATAATGACTTGATGTACTTTTTAACTGCAATGTAGGATATTACAACCTCTCATAGAAGAAAAAATGCCCTAAACGTAAAGGAAACAATAATTGGCGCCAATACGCGGAGAAGGAACATGGATCATTTTTGTCGCAAAACATGTTCTTTAATCGACAAACATACACATGGTTGCCGAAATCAGACACATAATTTTCGAGAAAATAACTTTTTTTGGACAAAGATGTCACATGTGTCCTGCCTAAATCCTTGTCTGGGTGAAGTTATGTCCCTTTTAACTTTTAACTTTTCATTCCAACTATTTTTGTGAATCGTAAAAAAATCTTGGAAATTATGTGTACAGTTATTAAATTTTACATCCACTTTTAATTCTTAAATTTTTGGGGCATATTTGGGATAAGGAAAATTTCGACAAAATAATAAAATTTACCAAAAACAAAACATTTTATACCCTTCACCACTACTGTGGTACAGGGTATAAGTTTGTGCATTTGTATGTAACGCCAAGAAATAGTGGTCATAGACCCATCTTTTAGTATACCGATCGGCTTAGAATTAAATTCTGAGTCGACTTAGCGATGTCTGTCTGTCTGTCCGTATGTCTGTATATGTAATTTTGTGCACAAAGTACAGCTCGAAATTTAAGTCCAAATTTGGCATAGGGCCGTTTCTTGGGACAGAGACCATCGCTATTGGTTTTGGAAAAAATCGGTTCAGATTTAGATATATATTTATCCCAGATTTGGTCATAGTTAGCGTGTTTATGAACCGATTTTCTTGAAATACCGTACATCCAAATATTTTATGAATCTCGAAAATCTTGCAAAATATCAGCCAAATCGGTTCAGATTTAGATATAGCTCCCATATATATCTTTCGTCCGATTTAGACTCATATGACCACAGAGGCCAAAGTTTACTACCGATCTTCGTGAAATTTTGCTCAGAGGGTAGAATTGACATTCTACCAATGCTTGGTAAATTTGATGGAAATCGGTTCAGATTTAGATATAGCCCCTTTATATATCTTTCGTCCGATTTGAACTTATATGGCCACAAAAGCCAGAGTTTTGTCGTGATTTGCTTCACATTTTGCACAAGAGGTACGTTTAATATTATCGTTAAGTGTGTCAAATTTTGTTAAAATCGGTTCAGATTTAGATATAAAGGGTGATTCTTTTGAGGTTAGGATTTTCATGCATTAGTATTTGACAGATCACGTGGGTTTTCAGACATGGTGTCAAAGAGAAAGATGCTCAGTATGCTTTGACATTTCATCATGAATAGACTTACTAACGAGCAACGCTTGCAAATCATTGAATTTTATTACCAAAATCAGTGGCAGAAAATCCGCTTTTTTATCGACAAATTTTGTTCAGCGATGAGGCTCATTTCTGGTTGAATGGCTACGTAAATAAGCAAAATTGCCGCATTTGGAGTGAAGAGCAACCAGAAGCCGTTCAAGAACTGCCCATGCATCCCGAAAAATGCACTGTTTGGTGTGGTTTGTACGCTGGTGGAATCATTGGACCGTATTTTTTTAAAGATGCTGTTGGACGCAACGTTACGGTGAATGGCGATCGCTATCGTTCGATGCTAACAAACTTTTTGTTGCCAAAAATGGAAGAACTGAACTTGGTTGACATGTGGTTTCAACAAGATGGCGCTACATGCCACACAGCTCGCGATTCTATGGCCATTTTGAGGGAAAACTTCGGAGAACAATTCATCTCAAGAAATGGACCGGTAAGTTGGCCACCAAGATCATGCGATTTGACGCCTTTAGACTATTTTTTGTGGGGCTACGTCAAGTCTAAAGTCTACAGAAATAAGCCAGCAACTATTCCAGCTTTGGAAGACAACATTTCCGAAGAAATTCGGGCTATTCCGGCCGAAATGCTCGAAAAAGTTGCCCAAAATTGGACTTACCGAATGGACCACCTAAGACGCAGCCGCGGTCAACATTTAAATGAAATTATCTTCAAAAAGTAAATGTCATGGACCAATCTAACGTTTCAAATAAAGAACCGATGAGATTTTGCAAATTTTATGCGTTTTTTTTTTTTAAAGTTATCAAGCTCTTAACAAATCACCCTTTAGCTCCTATATAAATTTTTCGTCCGATTTGGACTTATATGGCCTCAAAAGCCAGAGTTTTACCCTGACTTGCTTCAAATTTTGCACAAGGAGTACGTTTAATATTATCGTTAAGTGTGTCAAATTTTGTTAAAACCGGTTCAGATTTAGATATAGCTCACATATATATAATTCGCCCGATTTGGACTTATATGGTCTCAAAAGCCAGAGTTTTGCCCTGACTTACTTCAAATTTTGCACAAGCTGTACATTTAACGATACTATTGTATGTGCCAAATATGGTCAAAATTAATTCAAATTTAGATATAGCTCCCATATATATCTTTCGTCCGATTTGAACTTATATGGCCTCAAAATCCAGGGGTTTGCCGTGATTTGCTTCAAATTTTGCGCAAAGGATACGTTTAATAGTATGTAAAGTGTCAAGTTTTGTTAAAACCGGTTCAGATTTAGATATAGCTCACATAAAGGGTGATTTGTTAAGAGCTTGATAACTTTTAAAAACAAAAAAAAACGCATAAAATTTGCAAAATCTCATCGGTACTTTATTTGAAACGTTAGATTGGTCCATGACATTTACTCTTTGAAGATAATTTCATTTAAATGTTGACCGCGGCTGCGTCTTAGGTGGTCCATTCGGAAAGTCCAATTTTGGGCAACTTTTTCGAGCATTTCGGCCGGAATAGCCCGAATTTCTTCGGAAATGTTGTCTTCCAAAGCTGGAATAGTTGCTGGCTTATTTCTGTAGACTTTAGACTTGACGTAGCCCCACAAAAAATAGTCTAAAGGCGTCAAATCGCATGATCTTGGTGGCCAACTTACCGGTCCATTTCTTGAGATGAATTGTTCTCCGAAGTTTTCCCTCAAAATGGCCATAGAATCGCGAGCTGTGTGGCATGTAGCGCCATCTTGTTGAAACCACATGTCAACCAAGTTCAGTTCTTCCATTTTTGGCAACAAAAAGTTTGTTAGCATCGAACGATAGCGATCGCCATTCACCGTAACGTTGCGTCCAACAGCATCTTTGAAAAAATACGGTCCAATGATTCCACCAGCGTACAAACCACACCAAACAGTGCATTTTTCGGGATGCATGGGCAGTTCTTGAACGGCTTCTGGTTGCTCTTCACTCCAAATGCGGCAATTTTGCTTATTTACGTAGCCATTCAACCAGAAATGAGCCTCATCGCTGAACAAAATTTGTCGATAAAAAAGCGGATTTTCTGCCAACTTTTCTAGGGCCCATTCACTGAAAATTCGACGTTGTGGCAGATCGTTCGGCTTCAGTTCTTGCACGAGCTGTATTTTATACGGTTCTACACCAAGATCTTTGCGTAAAATCTTCCATGTGGTCGAATAACACAAACCCAATTGCTGCGAACGGCGACGAATCGACATTTCACGGTCTTCAGCAACACTCTCAGAAACAGACGCAATATTCTCTTCTGTACGCACTGTACGCATTCGTGTGGTTGGTTTAATGTCCAATAAAGTAAACTGAGTGCGAAACTTGGTCACAATCGCATTAATTGTTTGCTCACTTGGTCGATTATGTAGACCATAAATCGGACGTAAAGCGCGAAACACATTTCGAACCGAACACTGATTTTGGTAATAAAATTCAATGATTTGCAAGCGTTGCTCGTTAGTAAGTCTATTCATGATGAAATGTCAAAGCATACTGAGCATCTTTCTCTTTGACACCATGTCTGAAATCCCACGTGATCTGTCAAATACTAATGCATGAAAATCCTAACCTCAAAAGAATCACCCTTTATATATCTTTCGCCCGATATGGACTTATATGGTCTCAAAAGCCAGAGTTTTGCCCTGACTTACTTCAAATTTGACACAAGCGGTACTTTTAACGATACTATTGTATGTGCCAAATTTGGTAAAAATCGATTCAGATTTAGATATAGCTCCCATATATATTTTGTCCGATTTTGAGGCCATATCAAAATCCAGGGTTTTGTAGTGATTTGCTTCAAATTTCGCACAAGGAGTACGTTTAGTAGTATAGGTAATTGTGGTAAATTTGGTTGAAATCGGTTCAGATTTAGACATGGCTCCCATATAAAGGGTGATTCTTTTGAGGTTAGGATTTTCATGCATTAGTATTTGACAGATCACGTGGGATTTCAGACATGGTGTCAAAGAGAAAGATGCTCAGTATGCTTTGACATTTCATCATGAATAGACTTACTAACGAGCCACAACGTCGAATTTTCAGTGAATGGGCCCTAGAAAAGTTGGCAGAAAATCCGCTTTTTTATCGACAAATTTTGTTCAGCGATGAGGCTCATTTCTGGTTGAATGGCTACGTAAATAAGCAAAATTGCGGCATTTGGAGTGAAGAGCAACCAGAAGCCGTTCAAGAACTGCCCATGCATCCCGAAAAATGCACTGTTTGGTGTGGTTTGTACGCTGGTGGAATCATTGGACCGTATTTTTTCAAAGATGCTGTTGGACGCAACGTTACGGTGAATGGCGATCGCTATCGTTCGATGCTAACAAACTTTTTGTTGCCAAAAATGGAAGAACTGAACTTGGTTGACATGTGGTTTCAACAAGATGGCGCTACATGCCACACAGCTCGCGATTCTATGGCCATTTTGAGGGAAAACTTCGGAGAACAATTCATCTCAAGAAATGGACCGGTAAGTTGGCCACCAAGATCATGCGATTTGACGCCTTTAGACTATTTTTTGTGGGGCTACGTCAAGTCTAAAGTCTACAGAAATAAGCCAGCAACTATTCCAGCTTTGGAAGACAACATTTCCGAAGAAATTCGGGCTATTCCGGCCGAAATGCTCGAAAAAGTTGCCCAAAATTGGACTTTCCGAATGGACCACCTAAGACGCAGCCGCCGTCAACATTTAAATGAAATTATCTTCAAAAAGTAAATGTCATGGACCAATCTAACGTTTCAAATAAAGAACCGATGAGATTTTGCAAGTTTTATGCGTTTTTTTAAAAAAAAAAAGTTATCAAGCTCTTAACAAATCACCCTTTATATCTTCCGTCCGATTTGCACTCATATGACCAGGGGGGCCAAAGTTATACTCCCATTTACGTGAAATTTCGCATAGATAGCAGAATTATTATTCTAACTATACATGTCAAATTTAGTCAAAATCGGTTCAGATTATATATAGCTCCCTTATATACGTACACCAGAGTTGGGGAAATATGTTATGGTAGACTGTTACACATTTTAGACCCATTTTCAATGGAAGTTTCCTCCAATTAACTGGATAGCGTTAGCCGATTTAAATTTTAATTCTAGAGATTTTGTAGAAATAAAAAAATTGTCTCCTTTATATAGCTTCCAGCAAATGTGAAGTAGTTGAGATGGTAACACAAATTTTGGCCTACATAGGAGTGAAGGGTATAACATAGTCGGCCCCGCCCGACTTTAGACTTTACTTACTTGTTTTTGTTATAAATTTGACGTAAATTTAGCATTAGTTTAACTAAGGACTTATTTAGGATGCATTTATCTTTGATATGATTGATTTAAAAGAATTCTTGACCAAGGGAATTATCGGATATGTACAGATTTAATGGATAAAAATTGCTAAGGATAACAGGAATTGGTGCAAATATTCTTAATATTTCTAAACCAAACAAAATATAATGTTAATTCTGCTAACCAATCACTTTGAGTGTAAAATCATACTGCAATTTTTGAAGCCTTCATCTTTCTCTTTTCCTCTCTGTCTCTCTCTGTGTTTTTATCTCCTTGGCAATCTTTTTCTACCTCTGGTAATGGCTATGTTCGTGTAACACATACGGGCACTAACACGAAAACAAACGATACATTGATACTATTACTTTTGATTCGGATACGGATATGGATGCTGAAGTTGACGTTTCATCCCAATCGATTTTCGGCCATCAAAGAGGTTTTTAGCCATATCTCACGTGTCCATGTCCACATGCATATGTGTGTGTATGTATTTTCAATCTCATATATAGTAGCTTGCGGGCCGTGGGTGAATTTGTGTTTGAGTAAGTGTGCATGTGCGAATATCAGTGGAGAGTTATGGAGATATTGAGATGTCTAAGTGCTGATGCCAGATAATCAGTTTGCTGACAATGGAATTTTTCACATTTCTCTGTCCATTTTATTTCGGAAAAATAAGTATGTGTATGAATATTTGAAATACCCAGCAAACCTGTACATTTTATTTATAGAAATTTAAATACGGCAAGAGTCATCCCCCATCTAGAAACGATTGAGATTAGTTGTGAATCCTTCTTAATAACTAACTTATACTCTAAACTATTTTCGTTGTCAATATTGATTTTTAAATAAAAAACGGTCTCGTGACACCAAGTTTGTTGATAATGTTTTAATGCCAATTAATTATCTAAATATTTCTAAGACTCAAAAATAGATGAGTGGAAAATGGAATTTATTTTAATTATTTATTTAAATTGGTCTGTAGCTGTGATTCAAGTTTTAAACCAATCATTAGGTTAGGTCTAGTGGCAGACCGTAATTTCAGGCTTAGTAGACTATTTAATCCATTCTGATACCACAGGGGTGAACTTCTTCCTTATCATATCTATGAGTGCTGCCCGATTTAATGTTTAGCTAAATGACCAAGAGGTCCTTGTTATTAAGCTAAAAATCCTATAATTCGATCATTGACTGAATGAAACCACTCTTGATCAAGAATCTAAATTTAAGCTTCCAAAACTATGATATTTTGTTAATATCCTCTCGAACAATTATTCAAAATGTTTGTTGGGTTACTTATATATTTGTACTTGTGTGAATGTGAGATGTTTCTACAATTGTTATTATATTTGATACTTGGTAATATTATCGGCACATCATGTTTTTTTGTCTCTGGCTACTTGACATAGATGAGCCTGGATGAAGAAGTGAATTCAATCCTAGTCTAGGCGCACAATTCTATGGTCATGTGTTCCATTGTATATAGCAATGTTTAGCTTCTATTTGCTCAAATATCCTTTGGCAATATCATGTCAATTAAGACAAAAACACACATGAATAGGAAAACTATTCTATTTTATTCATCCATCTTAGTTTCTCAAGGCTATTTTTCCAATTTTTCGAAATGGAAAACAATCACACATGGACACATTTATATTTAAGGAGAGGGAATGAGAGGGAGAGAGGATATCGTTAAGTTGTACATATTAATTACATGTGTATGTGTGCTTGTATATGAATATGGAAATAAATTGAAAACAAACCAATAACATTGATAAAATATCGATATGAGGGCGTGAATTAAATGAATCTAGAATTGCGAAGGACAATTTTTTTTTATAAAGGACTACGAGGGCGGTTCGGAAACTTCTTAGCCTATCAATGAAAGAGAATAGTTAGTTTTTCAAAAATATTTATACCCTAAACCACATAGTAGTTAGGGTGTAATAAGTTTGATCGGCCAAAAAATGTGCCTACCAGAAATATTGATTTTAGACCCCATAAAATATATACCGATCGACTCAGAATCACCTCCTGAGTCGATCTATCGCTTGGTGTAAGTCCGTCCGTCCGTCTGTCCATGTATTTGTTGTTCACAGGATTCCGGTCGCAATTAATAACCGATTTTGATGAAATTTGGTACAGGGAGTTGTTTGGGCACAACGACGAACGCTATTGAATTTGGAAGAAATCAGATTAAATTTAAATATAGCTCCCATATATATGTATCGCCCAATTTCGACAAATGGGGTCACGTTGCACTTTTTTACTAACCGATCGTCGTCAAATTTAAAATAATCTTCTGCATCACCCTTTAAGTCTGCAAATTTATTCGAAATCGGTTCAGATTTAGATATAACTCCCTGATTTTTCTAAATGTGGCCATAAAACCCTTATTTATCAACCAATCTTACTTAAAGTTGGCTAAATGTAATCTTCTATAGCACTAACTATATGTGCAACAAATCATCGAAATCGGGTCAGATTTAGCTATAGCTCCCACATATATGTACCGCCCGATTTTTCTAAATTTGGCTATAAAACCCTTATTTATGAACTGATAGTACTCAAAGTTCGCCAAATGTAATCTTCTATAGCACTAAATGTATGTGCAAAATTTCATCGATATCGGGTTAGATTGAGATATAGCTCCCATATATATGTATAGCCCGATTTTCCCAAATTTGCACATAGAACCCTTATTTATTATCCGATCTTACTCAAAGTTGGCTAGATCTAGTCCTCTATAGTAGAGGTATGCACGTGACACGAAATTGTCGTGACTCACGAAAATTTTGCTGACTCACGCGTGAGTCGTGATTCACGCTGACGGCAACGGCGTGAGTGTGCGTGATTAACCAACCAAATGTCGTGCGTGAGCGTGAGTCACCAAAATAATATCTTCGTGAGTGTGCGTGAGTAACGAATTTCGGAAAAACACACTCACGAAAACAATTCCGCTTACGAACATAAAATGCTTAAGAGTTGAATTCATTTATAATTTTAGTGACACCTTAGGTATAAAGAGTTTTATAACGCTCTCGATTTTAATCATACTCATGTTTTCAATCAGGTTCTATAGGTAAATTACTCATAAAATTATTCGTGAGTCACGAGGTTTTTCGTGAGTCACGACATTTTTTGTGAGTCACGATATTTTTCGTGAGTCACGACATTTAAAAGATTTTCGTGCGTGAGTACAAATTTTCTTTTCGTGAACGTGCGTGAGCGTGAGTCCTACCAAAAAATATCGTGCGAGAGTGTGCGTGAATAAGATTTCTCCGTCGTGAGTGTGCGTGAGCATGAGCAAAATATTACTCACGTGCACACCTCTACTCTATAGTACTAACGGTATGTGCAAAATTTCATTGAAATCGGTTCAGGTGTAGATATAGCTCCCATATATGTATCGTCCGATTTTGAAAAAATTTGCCCCTAATAACCTATGTTTGACCATAGAGGTCTTATTTCTTAACTGATCTTACTCAAATTTTGCACAAGGTAACCTTTTGTGGTATGAATCAAACCCGCAAAATATTATGCAAATTGTTTCAGATTTCCATATAGCTTCCATATATATGCATCGCTCGATTTTCCCAAATTTGGCCATAATACTCCTATTTATTAAACAATGTTACTCACATTTAAAATTTTGATTTACTAGCCTATCATATTTATACGTACTTGTAGCTATTACATAAGAATATTGCTAGATTTTTACAAATTTGGATTTATTACCCACAATAATTTAGCGATTTTCTCTTTTTTAATAATCAACTACAGCCAGTGTTGCTAGAAGTAGGGGAAATTCCCTATATGTTATATAGAATTTTTCTAATATTTAGCGTCTTGTAGGGACGTAGGGCCACAATGTAGGGACATTTTCACTCAACACAATTTGTAATAATTTTAAAATTTTGGTGGCTCTAGAGGAGGAAATTAGAAGCCGGCAAGGCTTGAACTTTAACAATGTGTGGTAACAACAGTTGCCAAAAAAAATCTAACAAAATTTAAAGATTACCACAAATCTACCAAACAAATATTTCTATAGAAATTTTTGTTAAAACTTTATTCCTGTAGCAAATTTTGTCAACTTTTTATTTCTATAGAAAAATTTGTCAAAATAGTATTGCTATAGAATTTTTTTTTTTCAAAATATTATTTCTATAAAAAATTTTCTCAAAATTTTATTTCTATGGAATTTTTTCTCAAAATTTTATTTCTATTGAATTTATTATCAAAATTTTATTTCTATAAAAAAAAGATTCTCAAAAAATTGTTTATAGAAATTTTTTAAAAAATTGTATTTCTATAGATATTTAACAAAAAAAAATACTATTTTTGGTAGAATTCTACCAACTGTGGCAAGCGTGGTGGTAATACAAATTTATTTTCTAGGTAATATACATTGGATATTCATGTTTTAAGATAACAAAGTACTTAGAACCATTTTTGTTTTGTAAAATTTGTTTAAATTTAACGAAAAATATTGTAGGGAAAATTGTTTGGGAATGTATGGGAAAGTAGGGAACTTTTTTTATCCTTGTAGGGTAAACCGAACATTTTTCCTGGCAATACTGACTATGAGCTATAGTCAGATTGAGACTTAAATATGCAACTGCGGTTTATCTCCCAGACCTATATCAATGTTACCCCACAAATACTTATGATGGTTTAGGGTATGATATAGTCGGCCCCGCCCGACTTTCTACTTTACTTACTTGTTTTATTTTTCAATATAATCTTCTGAAGCTTCAATACACTTAGCCCAACGCTTTTCTACCAATTCTATCCATTGATTAAAATAGTTTTCTTTAAGGTCTTCAAAATAGTGGTTTACAACTGTATTTGCATCTTCATTTGAGGTAAAACGCTTGCCAGCAACGAATTTTTTTAGATTTGGGAACAAGTAAAAGTCACTAGGAGCTAAATCAGGAGAATAAGGTGGGTGGTCAAGCAACTCGTAGTTTAATTCGTTGATTTTAGCCATTGTTAAAACACTCTTATACGCTGGTGTGTTGTCTTGATGAAAAATTATTTTTTTTGTGTTATAAGCCAGGACATTTTTCTCGAATTTGTACATTTAATTGATCCAAAAGGTTGCAATAGTACTCTGAATGTATTGTTTTGCCCTTTTTCAGATAGTCTATCAATAAAATACCTTTGAAATCACAAAAAACCGTTGACATAACCTTACCAGCCGATTGAATTGTAAATCATAACAGAGATGGAAGTTTCCAAAACGCTTAACTTTTTCCTGTTTATACTGCGCTTTTTGTGCTAGGCTAAGAAGTTTCCAAACTGCCCTCGTATGTGATGATGTGACAAGTTTTTAGTATGACAAAAAACATAATCTTGTTTGGAAGAAGATGCTGTAAGCACTTCGCAGCATCTCCTCCAAACATATTTTGTGTTCACATAAGACGAACATTATAATGATTCGTCAGTATATACACTGAAAAAAAAAGCATACTCGGTTCCAAAGATTTTGTCTTTACTTTAAAAAAATTGGTATTGATTCCGAGCCAAAGAAGCGGAGAATACAAGTAAGGATACTTTTAAGACACAAGTCTCTTTTAAATTTAGGTTTTGTGTACTTGCTTCTAGGAAGCAAATTTTAATTTTTCGCTTTCACAGCTTTGTTTCTTCATATGCTATCAAAGTCCTTTAAAAACGAGTTAACGGCAACTTTATTTTCCAAATTAGGACTCGACTTCCAGTAGAAATTATACTATGTTTGAAGTAAAAAACTTCTTTAAAATAAAGTTTTGAAAAACATGTCCTATATTTGAACGATTTTTTGCTTTGAAGTCAAGATGCAAAAAGACAACAAATTGAAAGACAATTTCATTAAATTTAAAGATTTTTTCTGAATTATTAAAGTCAAGTTGACCTTAGCCTATAAATTTTTTCTTTCATGTTAAGATACCCATTTTTAAGTCAAATCACTTAATTATAAGGACAATACGACTTCATTGAAAAGTTTATCGACTTTTGGACAAGGAAAATAACTTTATTTTAGAGAAATGCGTCTTCTACGCTAAGCACAATTTGTATTCGTATTTTAAAGACATGAAATCTTTGACCTCACGACAATATTTTTTTCAGTGTACACTAAATAAAAGCTTGCTCTGTTCCAAATATTTTATTTTTACACTAATAATTTTGGTATTGGTTCCCAGCCAAAGTAGGGCAGAATTCAAGTAAGGATACATTTACGACACAATTTGAATGTAATATTTTTTTGTTTTTTTCTACATATGCTTTCAAAGTCCTTTAAAAACATGTTAATCCTTTGACGACGAAAAATTCACCGCTGAATAAAAGTAAGTTTTTCTTGCGGATTCATATTCAAAATACACCTATTTATTAAGTAAAGAGTCGCCAAAATGTAAAAAATATTTCCTTCTACGAGAAATTTCATGGGGCATTCGTCCTCAAAGGTAAATATACAGGGAGAAACATTTCTTAACATACTTTATATAATTCATTACAAAATATATCATGAGCTTTGTTTACATTGTAAAATGCAACCAGCAAAAACTACATGACTGAGTAAGGTTGCATGACCAATGCTGTCTATGTATAAGAAATTAAACAAACCATAATTTATTGTGAAACAAAAAAGTATTTTTCCTATAAGCCTATAACAGGTGTTTGGCTATAAGAGGTGTTTGGCTTTTTTGCACAAATGTTTCAAATCAATTTATTATTTTATAGATACATGTGTTACACGTCGCTGTAATCTATTTTTTGAAAATTGGTTAGTAAATGTAGATTTTATAACGAAAATACGAAATGGGGAATATATGTCAAATTTGTCGTCAAAACATTAACGAAACCCTTTTTTTCTAAATTCAGACCCGACATCAAGCAGAAATAAGGTAGAATTACATACGATGCGTTCAATGCGTCCGATGATGGAAGAGTTGAAATTTCTCTATGAAATCAAAAGCTCGAATAGTCTGCCGCAAGCAGAAAAAAATCAACCCTTTCATCAATGCACGGATTGACGCATGGCGTGTAATTTAACCTATGATGCTAAATAAAATAAATAAAAACCGTCTGTGGAATAAAGTGTTGGAAGCCATGTCCTATTTTTTGTATGTTTTTTTTTTCTTTGTAGTCCAGATGCAAACTGATAAAAAAATTATAAAACAACATTTTGTACCTCCAGGACTCTAGCAAAATCTTCAGACTCCGATTACATTTTGTGCACAATTGCAAATAAATCGGAATGAAATATTGGCCTCTGTGGTCACACAAGTGTAAATGAACATCTTTAAGTAAACTGTAGTTAAACTCTGGCCTGGGGTCGAAAAACGCTGTTTTTAATATATTTTGGTGTAAAAATTACATGTTTGGAAGTCAAATTTTTAACACATTATTTTTGAGTGCAAGCATATAATATTTATAAACTAGCATAACATGTTTGCGACATATATGTTAATAAATTAGAACATATTATGTTTTGGGTGATAACAATTTTTGCAATTTCAATATATGTGTGACTTTCAAATATATACACACAAAGAACATTTCATTAAAAGTTTTTTGCTATGCCTACACTGAAAAAAATATTGTTGTGAGGTATTTTTTTTTTTAGCATAAAGGGTGATACGGTCAAAATTTGGTCAAGGGAAAACACGTGTAAATCGGTGAAATCGTTTATTTAAAAAATCAAATTAAATTTCTTTTTCAAGTTCAATTAGTATAAAATTCAGGAAAAATATTCAGTTAGGCTTTCGCTTTTCCAAATCCGAATTGACGGGCCTCACGCTTGACACCTGCCATCAGATTTTGTACAGCCACCTTGTCCACTTTCTTCGCCGCAGAAAGCCAGTTTGCCTTGAACTGCTGCTCGTCCTTAGCAGTTTTTTGGTCTACTTTAGGTTCCGCTTGACAATAGCGCAGTATTTCTCAATTGGGCGGAGCTCTGGCGTGTTAGAAGGGTTCTTGTCCTTGGGAACCACCTGCACGCTCACAAAAAAGCGCTTCTGTAACATATACTCCCAAACATATTTTGCTTGAAGCATATACATTTTTGGGTATTGCCCAAACATTTATATGTTTGATCTCTTCCAATATATAATATGTTTGAAAGCATATTGGTCTAAACAATATATGTTTGGGTAGTCTAAGTTCCAAACATTTTGTATTTTTGCATCCAAATTCAATAATGTTGTCTTCCAAAAAACAATATGTTATTATGTGAACATATAATACGTTTGGAAGCATTTTGCACCCAAAAATATTATATGCTTAAAAAAAATTGTCCCAAACAATATTGTACTCAAAATTTTATTTATTTATTTATATATTTACAATCATAATGAATTATGAAAATAAACAGGTTATATAGGTGCTAACAACATAGGTTTTCGACCTGAATGCTCAAAATTTTGTTTCTGCCCAATTGTATATTCCCCCACATCTTTCTCACTTCCACGAGATTTTTTAGTTCTTAGCACCTTTTTCTGTAATACAAACATTGTAGAAGAAATTATTCAATATGATTTTTTTATTTTAATTTTACCTTTTGCCGGACGGGGATTCGAACAGCGGACCACACAGTTTGTAAGGATCAAAGAAGTAGCTGATCAATTGCCCAAGGAAAAATAAAATGTTAATTTTGTAATAACAAGCAACAACCACCAACTTAATTCAATATCGCTCCCTGTTAAATAGCGCTCCAAGCTACTAAACACATATATGTTTATAGGCTATTTCTAAATTAATATATGTTTGCATCCAAGCATATTATATTTACAAACATTTTATGTTCCAAACATAATATGTTCTAACATATTAACATATATGTCCCAAACATGTTATGCTAGTTTATGAACATTATATGCTTGCACTCAAAAATATTGTGTTTAAAAATTTGTGTTCCAAACATATAATGTTTATAGCCAAACATATGAGAAACAGTCTTTTTCATCCGTGTGCACGTTGTTGGCGGCGTACCACTCCATTGCCTTTTTACCGTAATGGCAAGATGCCAAATCCGCCCAAAACAGTACGGAACAACCGTGTTTCTTCAGGAAAAGCAGCAGACGTTTATTCAAACACTCTTTCACGTAAATTTCTTGGTTCTTGGTCTGCTACCTTTCCCCTTCCTTTTGCCGTGTAAAACTCCTGCTTGTAGTCGGCTTTGACGTAGGTTTCGTCGTCCATTACCACGCAGTCAAACTTCGTCAGCATCGTCGTGTACAGCCTCCGGGATCGCGCTTTGGCCGTCGTATTTTGTTTATCATCGCGATTTGGAGTCACTACCTTCTTGTAAGTCGATAGTCCGGCCCGTTTTTTGGCTCGATGCACGGTTGTAGACGATACACCCAGCTTGCTGCTCTTCTTGCTTGGACGGCATTTTGACAACTGAAGAGTGAATTCCAAAATCAAAATAGGAGTAACATTCTACACACACACACCTTCAAAATGAGGGGTGTTCAGGTATTTTAAATGCAAAATTGAAAGAAATACGTCAAGTTTTATTGACCAAATTTTGACCGTGTCACCCTTTAGAGGACACATTTCTCTAATATAAAGTTTTTTTCCTTGTCCAAAATTCGATAAACTTTTCAATGAAGTCGTAATGTTCTTTAAATTTAATGAAATTGTCTTTAAATGTGTTGCCTTTTTGCATCTTGACTACAAAGCAAAAAATCGTTCAAATATAGGACATGTTTTTCAACACTTTATTTTAACGACGTTTTTTAACTTGAAACATAGTATAATTTCTATTGGAAGTCGAGTCTTAATTTGGAAAATAAAGTTGTCTTTAACTCGTTTTTAAGGGACTTTGATAGTATATGAAGAAAAAAGCTGAAAAAGCGAAAAAATAAAATTTGCTTCCTAGAAGCAAGTACACAAAACCCATATTTAAAAGAGAATTGTGTCTTAAAAGTATCCTTACTTGTATTCTCCGCTTCTTTGGCTCGGAATAAATACCAAAATTTTTAAAGTAAAGACAATATCTTTGGGAGCGGGCATGCTTTTTTTACAGTGTAAGGTATATGTATATGTTTGAACAATCCAAAAAAATATTTTATTTCGATCAATCCTGAATATATGTATGCTTGAATCTGAATGTGTTTGGGAGTACAGTAGAATTCGGTTATAGCGACCGCCAAGGGACCGAAATTATACGTCGTTATAACCGAACGTCGTTGTATCCAAATAAGTGTAAACAATATTTTTAAATTTTTGTTTTATATCATGTATATTCATATTCATATTTATTGAGATTGGAAATAGTTTAGAATTGTGGTTTGTTTTCTATTTACAAGAATTTCTTTTAATAATTTACTTTCAATAATTTCAACGGAACCATATAAACTCACAGATATATCAGAACACCCAAATCGTAAATACTGTTTTAATGTGTGCACCGCACACAAGGTTTCTGTCCTAGTTGGAATTTTGATTGGCTCATCTTCGTCATCTGGTTCCTTATCGCTGTGAGTTTCATCATTTTCTTTTGTGTTCTCCACTATTTTTCTCAATGAAGGCTCTTCTGATGTCACGACGTTGTCATCGACATTTACGAACTCATCCCAGTCCTGGTTTGAACTCGAACTCATCCCAAACTGGTTTGAATATTTCTTCTTTGTCATTATATTCTACAGAAGCGATTTTTTAGAGGGTGTATTGAGTGAAAGATACATCTAAAACAAATACTATTGGAATAAAACTACGACCTAGACTGTGATTATAAAAATCGGCTCATGAAGTAGTACTGAGCATATTTACTCAGGTCCATTATGTCTATATTGTATCCTTCTGGGTAATTTAACTTTATGCATTGGGATATAAAAAGTAAACTATTGTATTGACCTCACATTGAGGAAGAATTTGGTTTACGTACAAGTGCTCCGATTTAAAAAAAAAAAAAAAAAAAAACAAAATAATATTTTGTTCTGGCAGCGCCAAAAGTTTATAAACATTTAAATACCCCACGTTCAACAATATTTGGTTGAAATGTTAATTATGGATGTTTTTATCGGATAATTTTTTTATGAACATCTGTTTGAACTTCGAATTTTTTTACAATAAACTGACAAGTGTCAGATTGTTATCATTTTAGCTTTGGTTGATGAAGTATCTGTTGAGAACTGACTACATTTGCAACAAATTTAATTGATTTTGCTTAAACAATTCAACAAATCTAAACCAGATTCCCATGTTCTCCCACATATAGAGCTTCCTTTGCACGAAGTCGACTATCACTTTGGTGAACCATAATGAATTCTTTGATGGTTAAGCCAGACACAACGAAAATGGAAACATTATTTAAATCTTTGGGAAACTACTTGTATCACTACTCCCTTTCGATTGCAGCAGTAGCCTATGATAGGCCATAACCAAACATCATAGCCATCAACAATTCCATCATCATAATCATCATCATCACCATCCACATGATGGACATCGTCGCATCGTACAGCATCGTCGGCTAGAGTTTAGAGAAGAAAGTCTTTTCCAATTGAAGGCAAAAAGGATATCAAAAAGAAACACCAGGAATTCCAACAATAGAATTCCATTAGTTTATTGTAGGCCATAGTATGGTAGGTGGGGTGCGAGGTCTGCTGGGGTCGGCCAGTATTAAATTGAGTTCTCGGCTGTAATAGCATTACCGCATTGATTATTCAAACACAAGTATCCAAAAGTTTAGCATAGATTTAAAAAATACGAATGTATGGTCCAAAATATAATCCTCCTGCCATCTTTGCAGAAGACTTCTTCTGGATTGACAGCAATGGTAGAGACGACATTGAGCGGGGGCCAGAAGAAATGAATGTATGAGTAGTGAATTACTGGCTGACTGACTAAATGCTGTCGCCTTGTCATACGCCCCTCTCACCCCTCATCTTTAGAATGTTGAGCTCTGACAAGGAATATCCAGTCAACATAATGAATTCATTTGTATGTGTTGAAATATCTATGATCCGACAACCAATATCACAGTTGTTTCTCACAAATGAAATCATGCAATGGCTAGAGATGTACATGTGTGTGTGTGTTGAGTAAAGAAAAAGTCTGTTTGTCTGGATATTGGTTGGTGATTTTGGTATGGTGTGCCCATTTTCGGTCTATAAATTGCAAGGTTATGTGTTTTTCATTGTGTTTGAGGGTTTTCGGGTCTCCAAAATTAATCTTGTAGGACAATTTGCTTGTTAACCACATAAAAGCAGTCCAGAATGTTGTATCAAAATCAAATGAGAACAAAAATGGGAGTTGGGGTGTATACAATTTTGAAAATTCTAAACAATTTTCCCATAGTAAAGCAAAAACAAAAATGTTTCAGTGTTTTTTTTTTTATACCCTAAACCACATAGTGGTCAGGGTATAATAAGATTGATCTGCCAAAAAATGTGCCTGCCAGAAATATTGGTTTTAGACCCTATAAAATATATACCGATCGACTCAGAATCACCTCCTGAGTCGATCTTGAGCTTGGTGTCCGTCCGTCCGTCCGTCTGTCCATGTATTTGTTGTTCACAGGATTCCGGTCGCAATTATTAACCGATTTTGATGAAATTTGGTACAGGGAGTTTGTTGGACACAAGGACGATCGCTATTGAATCGACAAATGGGGTCACGTTGCACTTTTTTACTAACCGATCGTCGTCAAATTAAGCACAAAATAATCTTCTACAGAGCTAATATGACTTAGATATTATTATAGTCTCACGAAGCATTTTAAGTGAAATAAAGCTTTGAAGTTTGTTAAATTTCAATCAAAAAAGTTTTGCTTTTTTCTAGCTATTTTTTTAGCTTTTTTATACCCTCCATCATAGGATGGGGGTATATTAACTTTGTCATTCCGTTTGTAACACATCGAAATATTGCTCTAAGACCCCATAAAGTATATATATTTTGGGTCGTGGTGAAATTCTGAGTCGATCTAAGCATGTCCGTCCGTCCGTCTGTTGAAATCACGTTAACTTCCGAACGAAACAAGCTATCGACTTGAAACTTGGCACAAGTAGTTTTTATCGATGTAGGTCGGATGGTATTGAAAATGGGCCATATCGGTACACTTTTACGTATAGCCCCCATATAAAGGGACCCTCAGGTTTGGCTTGTGGAGCCTCTAACAGAAGCATATTTCATCCGATCCGGCTGAAATTTGGTATATGGTGTTGGTATATGGTCTCTAACAACCATGCAAAAATTGGTCCACATCGGTCTATAATTCTATATAGCCCCCATATAAACCGATCCCCAGATTTGGGTTGCGGAGCCTAAAAGAGAAGCAAATTTCATCCGATCCGGCTGAAATTTGGTACATGGTGTTGGTATATTGTCTCTAACAACCGTGCAAAAATTGGTCCATATCGGTCCTTAATTATATATAGCGCCCATATAAACCGATCCCCAGATTTGGGTTGCGGAGCCTCAAAGAGAAGCAAATTTCATCCGATCCGCCTGAAATTTGGTACATGATATTGGTATATGGTCTCTAACAACCATGCAAAAATGGGTCCACATCGGTTCATAATTATATATAGCCCCCATATAAACCGATCCCCAGATTTGGCTTGCAAAGTCTCCAAGAGAAGCAAATTTCATCCAATCCGGTTGTAATTTGGAACATGGTGTTAGTATATGATCTTTAACAACCGTGGCAGAATTGGTCCATATCGGTCCATAATTATATATAGCCCCCATATAAAACGTTCTCCAGATTTGAACTCCGGAGCCTCTTGGAGGAGCAAAATTCATCCGATCCGGTTCAAATTAGGAACGTGGTGTTAGTATATGGCCGCTAACAACCATACCAAAATTGGTCCAATCACACAAAAATTGGTCCATATCGGTCCATAATCATGGTTGCCACTAGAGCCAAAAATAATCCACCAAAATTTTATTTCTAGAGAAAATTTTGTCAAAATTTTATTTCTAGAGAAAGTTTGTTAAAATTTTATTCGGTTCATAATAAAATTCTTCATTGTCAAAATTTTATTTCTATAGAAAATTTTGTCAAAATTTTATTTCTATAGAAGATTTTGTTCAAATTTTATTCGGTTCATAATCATGGTTGCCACTCGAGCCAAAAATAATCTACCAAGATTTTATTTCTATAGAAAATTTTGTCAAAAGTTTATTTCTATAGAAAATTTTATTAAAATTTTATTTCTGTAGAAAATTTTGTCAAAATTTTCTTTCTATAGAAAATTTTGTCAACATTTTTATTTCTATAGAAAATTTTGTGAAAATGTTATTTCTGTAGAAAATTTTGTTAAAAATTTATGTCTACTTTGTCAAACTGAATTATATACGTATTGGATCGATCTTTTTTCATTTAGTATATACCACGTATGGACTTACATACAATTTAGAAGATGGTGTTAGGAGGTTTTAAGATACCTTGCCATCGGCAAGCGTTACCGCAACTTAAGTAATTCGATTCTGGATGGCAGTGTTTAGAAGAAGTTTCTACGCAATCCACGATGGAGGGTACATAAGCTTCGGCCTGGCCGAACTTACGGCCGTATATACTTGTTATAGCTATTTTTTGGGCAAATCTAGCGGTTTTTGGTGAAACAATTATGACAACACTTACCTATATGCACTTATATGACCCCAAAAGCCAGAGTTTTACCCTGATTTGCTTGGAATTTTGCACAAGGAGTACACTTAGTTGTATCGTCAAGTGTGCTATTGTGATTGAAATCGGTTCAGATTTAGATGTAGCTCCCATATAAATTCACGTTTGCGAAGTTGCTTAAAAATTGCATTAGATTTAAATGTTTACCATATATTTTAAGTCAAGAGATTTTGTAGAAGTCTAAAAAAATTTTGGGAATAAAAAACTTTATATAAAGAACCCAACAAGTTTGAAGCATTTGAAGTGGTAGCGAAAATTTGGATCCAGAAGGTGGTGTAGGGTATAACATATAGTCGGACCCGCCTGACTTTAAACTGTCCTTACTTGTTTCTAATAAATTTGTTGGAAAATTCTTTAATGAAGTAGTTTTTACAGTACACTGAAAAAATATTGACCTAATACTCTAATACCCTATTAGGCTGTAATAAATAAACAAAACAAAAAAAAAAAAAAAAACGATTAAAAATATTTTGGTGCTTTTGAATTAATTCATTCCCTTTGGTGTGTATGTCCTAATTTTCTCATCTTCAATCCATGCATTCTTGTAAAGTGGTAGAAGAAGTGTTGAATTGTAAATATGTACGTAAAACCACAGCAACAGAGCAAGAACCCCAGCGGCAACACTAAATGCCAACCACAGATACTCCAACAACATCATGGAGGAACCTCATGGTCGCAATGTGCAATTATTTTATGGCCCAATTTAGTGCTGTTACTCTGTTACAAATGCGGATGCCTTAGTAAGCAGCAGTAAACAATGCCATAGCGGAGAGTATGCTGCGAGAGCAACGTCTTAGAGTGTCTGTAGTGTAAATCCTTAGAAATGTGTTTACATACACCCACCCAGCCACGAGATGTACAAATCACACTCATACATACATACAAATATATTAGAGTGGTTCAAAATGTAATCGAGTTTTCTGAAGTAGTTTTAGCAAGATCACAGAAAAATTTCCGCGAATTTACAAAAAAACAAGTATATACGGCCGTAAGTTCGGCCTGGCCGAAGCTTATGTACCCTCCACCATGGATTGCGTAGAAACTTCTACTGAAGCCGATGGCAAGGTATCTTAAAACTTCCTAACACCGTAATATATACCACATAGTCCATACGTGGTATATATTAAACTTAAAAAAGGCAGATTAAATACGTATATAATTAAAATAAAATTTTGACAACATTTTCTATAGAAGTAAAATTTTGACAAAATTTTCTATAGAAATAAAATTTGGAAAAAATTTTCTATAGAAATAAAATTTTGACAAAATTTTCTATAGAAATAAAATTTTGCCAAAATTTTCTATAGAAATTAAATTTTGTGAAAATTTTCTATAGAAATAACATTTTGACAATGTTTTCTATAAAAATAAAATTTTGGTAGATTATTTTTGGCTCGAGTGGCAACCATGATTATGAACCAATATGGACAAATTTTGTGTGATTGGGGATCGGCTATATAAAGGGTGATTTGTTAAGAGCTTGATAACTTTTTTTTAAAAAAAAACGCATAAAATTTGCAAAATCTCATCGGTTCTTTATTTGAAACGTTAGATTGGTCCATGACATTTACTTTTTGAAGATAATTTCATTTAAATGTTGACCGCGGCTGCGTCTTAGGTGGTCCATTCGGAAAGTCCAATTTTGGGCAACTTTTTCGAGCATTTCGGCCGGAATAGCCCGAATTTCTTCGGAAATGTTGTCTTCCAAAGCTGGAATAGTTGCTGGCTTATTTCTGTAGACTTTAGACTTGACGTAGCCCCACAAAAAATAGTCTAAAGGCGTCAAATCGCATGATCTTGGTGGCCAACTTACCGGTCCATTTCTTGAGATGAATTGTTCTCCGAAGTTTTCCCTCAAAATGGCCATAGAATCGCGAGCTGTGTGGCATGTAGCGCCATCTTGTTGAAACCACATGTCAACCAAGTTCAGTTCTTCCATTTTTGGCAACAAAAAGTTTGTTAGCATCGAACGATAGCGATCGCCATTCACCGTAACGTTGCGTCCAACAGCATCTTTGAAAAAATACGGTCCAATGATTCCACCAGCGTACAAACCACACCAAACAGTGCATTTTTCGGGATGCATGGGCAGTTCTTGAACGGCTTCTGGTTGCTCTTCACTCCAAATGCGGCAATTTTGCTTATTTACGTAGCCATTCAACCAGAAATGAGCCTCATCGCTGAACAAAATTTGTCGATAAAAAAGCGGATTTTCTGCCAACTTTTCTAGGGCCCATTCACTGAAAATTCGACGTTGTGGCAGATCGTTCGGCTTCAGTTCTTGCACGAGCTGTATTTTATACCGTTTTACACCAAGATCTTTGCGTAAAATCTTCCATGTGGTCGAATAACACAAACCCAATTGCTGCGAACGGCGACGAATCGACATTTCACGGTCTTCAGCAACACTCTCAGAAACAGACGCAATATTCTCTTCTGTACGCACTGTACGCATTCGTGTGGTTGGTTTAATGTCCAATAAAGTAAACTGAGTGCGAAACTTGGTCACAATCGCATTAATTGTTTGCTCACTTGGTCGATTATGTAGACCATAAATCGGACGTAAAGCGCGAAACACATTTCGAACCGAACACTGATTTTGGTAATAAAATTCAATGATTTGCAAGCGTTGCTCGTTAGTAAGTCTATTCATGATGAAATGTCACAGCATACTGAGCATCTTTCTCTTTGACACCATGTCTGAAATCCCACGTGATCTGTCAAATACTAATGCATGAAAATCCTAACCTCAAAAGAATCACCCTTTATGAGGGCTATACGGAAAAGTGGACCGATATGAACCAATTTTTGCATGGTTGTTAGAAACCATATACTAACACCATGTTCCAAATTTCACCCGCATCGGATGAAATTTCCTTCTCTTAGAGCAATCGCAAGCCAAATTTGGGGGTCCGTTTATATGGGGGCTATACGTAAAAGTGGACCGATATGGCCCATTTGCAATACCATCCGACCTACATCAATAATAACTCTCTGTGCCAAGTTTCAAGTCGATAGCTTGTTTCGTTCGGAAGTTAGCGTGATTTCAACAGACGGACGGACGGACATGCTCAGATCGACTCAGAATTTCACCACGACCCAGAATATATATACTTTATGTGGTCTTAGAGCAATATTTCGATGTGTTACAAACGGAATGACAAAGTTAATATACCCCCATCATATGGTGGAGGGTATACAAAATAGTTCAAATAAAGGATAAGAATTGTTACTTATAACTTTGTCATTTTTCGATCGTTTTTCTTCTAGTTGGTCTTATTACTTACGTTAGAGTATGATCTATACGGCCATGGAAAGAAAAAAATTTTTTTTGAAAATTTGGCCTTTTCGCATCGATATTTTTTGAACCACTTAACTTATCACAGATCCAGTTATACACGATTATTCGATTATTCCAACAACAATATAATCGGACATTTCTAACTCGAGATATAATTTGTTTTGTGAAAAAAGAGCGAAAAACTAAAAATCACGGGATATCTCAAAAACTGTTCCATAAAAAAATTTTTCGAATTCAGCATATCAAAATACATAAGAAAACTTGCCTTTCATCAAGTGTACATGAAAAACAAGTATATACGGCCGTAAGTTCGGCCAGGCCGAAGCTTATGTACCCTCCATCATGGATTGCGTAGAAACTTCTTCTAAACACTGCCGAATTACTTAAGTTGTGGTAACGCTTGCCGATGGCAAGGTATCTTAAAACCTCCTAACACCATCTTCTAAATTGTACATGATATATATTAAATCAAAAAAGATCGATCCAATACGTATATAATTCAGTTTGACAAAGTAGACTTAAAATTTAGACAAAATTTTCTACAGAAATAAAATTTTAACAAAATTTTCTATAGAAATAAAATTTTCACAAAATTTTCTATAGAAATAAAAATTTTGACAAAATATTCTATAGAAAGAAAATTTTGACAAAAATTTCTACAGAAATAAAATTTTAACAAAATTTTCTATAGAAATAAATTTTTGACAAAATTTTCTATAGAAATAAAATCTTGGTAGATTATTTGTGGCTCGAGTGGCAACCATGATTATGAACCGAATAAAATTTTAACAAAATTTTCTATAGAAATAAAATTTTGACAAAATTTTCTATAGAAATAAAATTTTGGTAGATTATTTTTGGCTCTAGTGGCAACCATGATTATGAACCGATATGGACCAATTTTTGTGTGATTAGACCAATTTTGGTATGGTTGTTAGGGACCATATACTAACACCACGTTCCTAATTTGAACCGGATCGGATGAATTTTGCTCCTCCAAGAGGCTCCGGAGGTCAAATCTGGAGAACGTTTTATATGGGGGCTATATATAATTATGGACCGATATGGACCAATTCTGGCACGGTTGTTAAAGATCATATACTAACACCATGTTCCAAATTACAACCGGCTTGGATGAAATTTGCTTCTCTTGGAGACTTCGCAAGCCAAATCTGGGGATCGGTTTATATGGGGGCTATATATAATTATGAACCGATGTGGACCAATTTTTGCATGGTTGTTAGAGACCATATACCAACATCATGTACTAAATTTCAGCCGGATCGGATGAAATTTACTTCTCTTTGAGGCTCCGCAAGCCAAATCTGGGGATCGGTTTTTATGGGGGCTATATATAATTATGGGCCGATGTGGACCAATTTTTTCATGGTTGTTAAAGACCATATACTAACACCATGTACCAAATTTCAGCCGGATCGGATGAAATATGCTTCTGTTAGAGGCTCCACAAGCCAAATCTGGGGATCGGTTTATATAGGGGCTATATATAATTAAGGACCGATATGGACCAATTTTTGCATGGTTGTTAGAGACCATATACCAACATCATGTACCAAATTTCAGCCGGATCGGATGAAATTTGCTTCTCTTTGAGGCTCCGCAAGCCAAATCTGGGGATCGGTTTATATGGGAGCTATATATAATTATGGACCGATGTGGACCAATTTTTGCATGGTTGTTAGAGACCATACACCAACACCATGTACCAAATTTCAGCTGCATCGGATGAAATTTGCTTCTCTTTTAGGCTCCGCAAGCCAAATATGGGGATCGGTTTATATGGGGGCTATATATAATTATGGACCGATGTGGACCAATTTTTGCATGGTTGTTAGAGATCATATACCAAGACCATGTACCAAATTTCAGCCGGATCGGATGAAATATGCTTCTGTTAGAGGCTCCACAAGCCAAATCTGAGGGTCCCTTTATATGGGGGCTATACGTAAAAGTGGACCGATATGGCCCATTTTCAATACCATCTGACCTACATCGATAACAACTACTTGTGCCAAGTTTCAAGTCGATAGCTTGTTTCGTTCGGAAGTTAGCGTGATTTCAACAGACGGACGGACGGACGGACGGACGGACGGACGGACGGACGGACGGACGGACGGACATGCTCAGATCGACTCAGAATTTCACCACGACCCAGAATATATATACTTTATGGGGTCTTAGAGCAATATTTCGATGTGTTACAAACGGAATGACAAAGTTAATATACCCCCATCCTATGATGGAGGGTATAAAAATGTGTAAACTAGTGTAATTATTATGAGATTTTCATAAAATTCTCTCAGTAATGCTGCACAAAAAAAAATAGTGAACCCACCATGAAGAAAAATTTTGGTTCATTTCAGAAAATTTCGATTATTTTTCGAAAATTTTAATTAAACAGTATTACAAACGTTGACAGTATTAGAAACGTTGACAGTATTACAAACGTTGACGCCGACGTCACAAAAATAAGTAAATATTTTTCGACAAATTCAAGAAAATTTATTAGACGTAATTAATTTTTTTCACTTGTTAAAGAAAATTTTGTTGTTTGAAGGAAAAAATTGAAGTTCAAAATTGCAAGAATGTCTTTTGTGACATAACATACGAAGTTCAAGATGGGCGCATTATTGGTAAAATTTACAAATTTTAAGAAATTCTGAACTATTTTGTGGGAGACACGAATTTAGTTAATCTTTATGCCTTATTTGTGTACATTTTTTTCCTCTGTTTTAGTCAATTTAACTAATGTACGCAAAAAAAAATATTAAAGTCATGGAATCTTTCTTAAAAAGTAATAAAATGAACTAAAAGAGAGTTAAATCGGCTTTAGTGAAATATTTCTGAGTTTTTCTCAGAGGTTACACAATAATTTGAAACGCCGTTCGGACTAGGCTCGGAGGTCGCTTGTCAGTGAGTTTAACATAGAATCGGCTAGCACTTATTAATACCAGAAAAGTTCACCGCTGTGGACTGAATACTTCATACCTAACTTATGGTCTACCCATTCATGATGACCCATCTTAAAGTTCATTACGACCAAGAGGCACTTTCAATTAGTTAACCACACAAACTTGTATGTGGATATGTTTACTTTAAGGACTTAGTTCACTTATTCAAGTATGTATGGAATGAGAAAATTGTCCAAATTTTTCCAAGAAAAACTCATATTTTTTCTTTTGAAAACTGAAAACAAAATACTGTAAACCTCTTCCTAGAGGGAGGGGAATGGTAAAAGGCAGCTTGAGAAAATCGTAAGCAGAAAACTGAAAAAAAAGAAATATTTTAGCAAAAATTTATGCATCTTTATATGGGTTTTACTTGACGTTGTTTGCGGATCTATCTTCCAACGGCTATGATGTTGTGTTATTTTTGGCCGTTTCTGTGAGCTTCCCTCCCTCATAAAATGTCTGAATCTGACTCATGTGTAGGATTTTTGGAGTGTCTGTGCTTATGTTTTAGTATTAATTCTTTACATACATTAGGACAACAAACCATACGAACACAAAATATAGGATTCTTGTATGTCTTGTATTTAATAGAATATTCTAAAGTTATATGTACAATAGGGTGGGTTGAATAGTGTATATAACTGAAATAAATTTAGAAAAATACAAGTATATAAATGGTGAACGACAGTCGGTAGTAAATTTAAGACTGAAGGGCTCAATATGGGACGTTTATGCCTAGAAATTGAATATATCGAATTAGAGGTACACTAAAAAAAAAATATTTACGTGATATTAAAGATTAGGCAACCTAAATTTTAAGATGAGAAATTTACAATATTAAGGACAATTTTTGTTATTATTCATTTATGGAGTAATCCTTACAGACTAACAATGCTATACTACAATATTTACAAATGGTATCTTATTAAATGAGATACTGTTAAGAAGAAACTCAGATTTAAATTTACCATTAATAACATCAATCATAAAACAGATAGTCAGCATAGTACGTCCACTTTTCAGTGTAGGCAATTTGACAAGTGAAAGTCCCTCCTTGTAAGATGGCATGGTTTGAGGAGTCCAGTTGTTCCGACGTAAACAAAACAGTAGAAATTGCTTTTGTACAGATTCAACACGGTTGCAGTGTATTTGATACTGTGGGTCCCATATTACAGATCCATATTCAAGGATTGGACGCACAAGTGAAGTGTACAAATTCTTTGTTGCAAATGGGTCAGAAAACTCCTTACTCCAGCGTTTGACAAATCCAAGTGATCCATATGATTTATTGATGGTCATAGATATGTGATATTTAAAATCTAGTCTCCGATCCAGCAGTATTCCGAGATCCTTAAAGGATTCAACAGTTTCAAGCATGTCGTCATTAATATAGTAATTTGTATCAATGTGGTTCAATCTATACTGAAAAAAATATTGTGTGAGGTCAAAAATGTCATGTCTTTAAAATATGAATGCAAATTTTGCTTAGCATTGAAGACGCATTTCTCTAATATAAAGTTTTTTTCCTTGTCCAAAAGTCGATAAACTTTTCAATAAAGTCGTATTGTCCTTATAATTAAATGATTTGACTTAAAAATGGGTATCATAACATGAAAGAAAAAATGTTTGGACTAAGGTCAACTTGACTTTATTAATTCAGAAAATTTTTTTAAATTTAATGAAATTGTCTTTAAATTTGTTTTCTTCTTGCATTTTGACTATAAAGCTAAAACTCGTTCAAATATAGGACATGTTTTTCAACACTTTATTTTAAAGAAGTTTTTTACTTGACACATAGCATAATTTCTACTGGAAGTCGAGTCTTAATTTGGAAAATAAAGTTGTCGTTAACTCGTTTTTAAAGGACTTTGATAGCATATGAAGAAAAATAGCTGAGAAAACGAAAAAATAAAATTTGCTTCCTAGAAGCATGTACACAAAACCCAAATTTAAAAGAAAAATGTGTCTTGAAAGTATACTTTCTAGTATTGTCCGCTTCTTTGGCTCGGAATCAATACCAAATTTTTAAAGTAAAGACAAAATCTTTGGAATCAGACATGCTTTTTTTGTCAGTGTATAAAAAGAGATGTGCTTGAATTTTTTTATATTCAGTTCCATCATATTTAGAGAACACCAGTTGTACATGCTATTTAGATCAGATTGAAGTAATGCTTGGTCATCACTATTTCGGATAATTTTCATAATGTTAACATTGTCAGCATACATAAGTGTACTACCCAATCGAATTGCTGATGGAAAGTCATTTATAAAAAAACAGAACAATAAAGGTCCAGGTCATCTTTCAAATAAAGAACTTTTAATTAAATTAAAGTTTATAATCTTTGCTTAAAAAATTGTCTTCATTAAATTTAGGACACAAATTTTGTAAATTTGCGTCCCTCCGTTAAAGTCGCATGTCTTTGAACTAAGGCTAATTTTCATCAAAGTAAAGAAACACAATTTTTGATTTAAAGAAATTGTCCCTAAATTAGCTGAAATATGGAAACTTAACCCTTTCACTACCGATGTCCACCTAAGAGGAAATTCGAAAACGACACCAAACTCTATTTCCCCACTTAGTTTCGATTTATTTCCCGATGTTATTTTAAAGTAGAGGCTTTAATCTAAATAAGCTATAAATTTTTTTCATATGGGTGAGCACTAAAATGCATTTTTAAAAACTTCTTTAACAATAAACGAAAAATACGACATTTAGAGTCCATTTTTGTAGTGTATGTCTTTAGTAAATGGACATTCGTACAAAAACTATAACTGATATTTTTTTCGGGTTCTTTTTTGTATTTTTTTCACACTTCGATAGATATAATAGGTCGAATAGCGCTTATTTTCATAAACCTATTTGGTCACAATTCAAGAATCAAGTTTTCAGAACAAACTCTTGTAGCTCTTGAAGTAATTATTAAGATTTAAGATAAAAACGCTTCAAATATAGCGTAAGATTTATTTTGAGGATTTAGCGTCTTTGGTTTAAAGTTTTTTTTTTTGGAATTAAGAAAAAAAATTTTACTTTGAAATATCCGTTATAATTTGATAACTGAGATCTGTATCCTAATTTTAATTTTATTAGTCCTAGATTTAAAGCCAGATCGGTCGCTAAAAAATTTCTTTATTTCAAAGAAGCCGCATTTTTGGCTCGGAATCAATAGCAAAATCTTTAAGGCAAGGTCAAAATCTTTGGATCCAAGTAAACTTTTTTGAGTGTAGATTTGATGGAACATACCTCGTAAAGAAGACTAGTTAGAATGGTATGGCTTCTGATGTTAAATTTGCTATTTTATACATGAAAAGGTGGTTTAAATTGTAGGAGTTTAAAAGTTCTCGGTTATACAGAAAATCGTATGATGTCATATAATACTCGTATCTATGGTTCGAGATCTAAATTCGGTAGATTTTTATCATGAAAATAGGTTATTTGGTTTATATCGGTTCATAATTATTTATAGACTCCTTTATATAAAACGACCAAAAACTAAAGAGGTTTATATAGGTATTTATTCTGCCATAGAATGGTGATGCGCACTGAAAAAAATATTGTCGTGAGGTCAAAGATTTCGTGTCTTTAAAATACGAATGCAAATTTTGCTTAGCATAGAAGACGCATTTCTCTAATATAAAGTTTTTTTCCTTGTCCAAAAGTCGATAAACTTTTCAATGAAGTCGTATTGTCCTTATAATTAAATGATTTGACTTAAAAATTGGTATCATAACATGAAAGAAACAATGTTTGGACTAAGGTCAACTTGACTTTAATAATTTAGAAAAAATCTTTAAATTTAATGAAATTGTCTTTAAATTGGTTGTCTTTTTGCATCTTGACTACAAAGCAAAAAATCGTTCAAATATAGGACATGTTTTTCAAAACTTTATTTTAAAGAAGTTTTTTACTTCAAACAGCATAATTTCTACTGGAAGTCGAGTCCTAATTTGGAAAAAAAAGTTGTCGTCAACTCGTTTTTACAGGACTTTGATAGCATATGAAGAGAAAAAAAAAATGAGAAAGCGAAAAATTAAAATTTGCTTCCTAGAAGCAAGTACACAAAACCCAAATTTAAAAGAGAATTGTGTCTTAAAAGTATCCTTACTTGTATTCTCCGCTCCTTTGGTTCGGAATCAATACCAAATTTTTTAAAGTAAAGACAAAATCTTTGGAACCGGGCATGCTTTTTTTTCAGTGCGGTATAATAAGTTTCTAGACATCGCAATTTTTGTGATCCGCCACCACGAAGAGTTTTTAACATAATTTAGAAGAGAATGTTAAGAATTTTGAATATGTCATGTTATCGAAAACTGCTACCACAACCCAAGTTATTCAATTGTGGATGACAGTCCATAGTAGAAATCATTCCCCTATTAGACCAGTATTAAGTTCGCATTATCGCCCTTAAATAGCCATTTTTTCACGGTTACTTTTCTTTAGTAATTCATTTTAAAGAAAATAAACTTTTTCAAGTATTGATTTGACCATCAAGTTGTAATAAAATTTTCAAAAAAAAAAAATAAATAAATAAATAACAATAATAATTATTTTCTGCTTTTACATTTTCGGTTTTGGCGGCTACACTCGAACTTAATACTCACCTATAGGGTAATTGGACACTGGTCATATGTTGGCTTTTATACATTCTTCATTTACCACCCTATTTTAGCCGGCGGTAAATACCTTTCTTGGCTTGCTTTAATTTCATCCATAATTGTTGTTTAAAAAAAGACTTTAATAAGTTTTTGGAGCAAAGCTAAACAAAGGTCTTATCAAAATAGAAAAATTCTTCCGATTTAGCTGTGTCACTTACAAGCAGGCATTAAGCGAAAAATTATGTTTTATTCATGAATAACTTATGAATGAATTGAAGGACGAATAAATGGGAGGGCACAGCACTCGAACTCACGTGCATAGACATTTGAACAAATTGCTCTTACATATCGATGGGTGTATGTGTGGCACCTTACAATTGCCACACATACACCCAATTGCCAAGGTAAGAGTGTGTAAGTGTACTCGTTTTGGTAGGCACTGAGTTCCCGTTACTACTTCTAAACCAATTTTCCTTAGCCATATCACATTTCAGTCAGATGACTTACCTTATTCGCAAGAGATTTTCCCTCTCAAGGAGTTTTACTGAAAATAACAAATCAAACGTGTGCGTAGTAATGGCATGCGATGAGATGTGGCAGTGGTGATGGGAGGTGGGGGAGCAGGAAACAATAAATGAACTTAAGTGTACTTGAATGTCATTCACAAATATTTATGAAAAACGACCGGAAGTCATAACGAGGAATGTAGGAGGGTAGAAGGTTGGCAGTGTGATTGCGTTTGGTTTTAAGTTGCTGAAGCCATCGAAATGGAATGCGGATGAGAAACCAGTAATTGTATTTCGAATTGAGTCGTCATCATCAACATCATCGTCGGCGGCCATTATTCAGGTTATTGCTATATTTTAATTAAATATTTGATCCATCTTCGTGGTCGATGATTGAGCGCTGCAATAAAAATGGGCATATTTCAATTAAAATCAATTAGATTTAATTTGTCATGTGGATAAAGTGAATTCATAGGTGCATTTGGGTTTCGTCTTATATTTCATATGCACGGAATCACAACACGGCGTTTGTTATTAAAATGTAAGTGTGGCGATGGTTCAGTCTCTTTATGTGTCTATATTGAATATGGGTTGAAAAGGTATCGGTGACCCTTTTCAAGACTTGTCGATGAAATTTTTACAAATATAGAAATAAATTTTATACATCATCAAGTTATTACTTAAAACATTTTACCAAAAAAGCTAATATAAGCTATTTTTCATGCAACGATCTATGTGGATTTAAGCTGTTGAAAGAACTATAGGAGTAATGAGATCATTTTCAAATGTTACAAGGCTGGTCTGGTATGGTTTATAACTATTGTATTTCTTCTTCATGCTATCAATAGTAAAAAAAGTGTTCACTGTGGGAAGACTAATTCGAATATGCAATTTCTATAAGAAATTTTACAGGAGAGACAAAAAACTTAATATATTGTAAAATAAACCTATTTTCTAAAAATGGTAAATGTAGTTTCCATAAATGCTTTCAATACAAACAGTATACTTTCCGCACAGTCACACACAAACAATTGCTATTAAAATTTTGTGCTGTGCTGTTTGAATCAACTTTCTATCTCAAACCGTTTTTGAGATATTCGCAACCCTATCGCAAAAACATTCAGTTTTTTGAAATTCGAAAATTTTAAATTTTGACTATTTTCAATCAATCTCCGTCCAGGCGAAATGTAAATTTTAAAAAAAATATAAAATTGAATAATTTCTTCAACATTATTTGTATTACAGAAAAAGGTGCCAAGAACTAAAAAATTTCGTGGAAGTGAAAATTATGTGAGGGAATGAGCATAATCTTCTTTGGGGAAAATTCTTCCAAACATATAATATTTTTCGGCTCAAAATGCTTCCAAACATATAATATGTTCACATAAAACAAACATATTAATGTTTCGGCAGTATCCAATAATATATGCGCTTCCTGCAAAATATGCTTGGAACATATTTTAGAGAAGCGATTTTGTTTTTTTTTTTTTTTGGAGAAATGTGAGATTTCTTTTTTTTTTGTTCTTTTTTGAAACAATTTTTTGATTGTATAATTCTCCTTTGGTGTTCATAGTAGCCCGTAACGTTGTTATGTAGGCACATTATTTCCAGTAAATTATGTTCGGAAGGCAAACTACCTAAAGTCTGCACTGTTATAAAAATATGTTTTTCATATGCTCCGATATAAACAAAATGTGTTTCGGGCACAATTTTTAAACACAATATATTTAAGTGCAAACATGTAATGTTCCTAAACCAACTCTAAATGTTTGGGACACATATGTTAGTATGTTAGAATATATTATGTTTGGGGCATGAATGTTACATAAAAATAATATGTGTGAATGTAAATATATATATATATACATTTACAAATTTCGAGTAAACATATATATGTTGTGATATTTTATTCAGAGAGCGACAGAGAGAGAGAGAGAGAGAGTATAGAGAAAGAAATAGAGATGGAAACCGAAAGATATCAACATAACACAGAATCAACAGAGAGCAACTTCTGTGAAACCGCTTGTATGTTGTTTCGGAAAACTGTTTTATGATAAGGCCAAAAATTTGATATGCTTAAGTCTAAATATTATTTAATTTGAATATTAGAATGAGTATTCGGAGTAAAGAGAATAGACATTTACAAAACAAAAACAGCATGTGTTTTCGTCTTGAGAGCAGCATTTTATGTATGTGTGGACATGTGTTTTGTTTATCATTTTGGCATTATGGGCACAATTTTTTTCTCGGTTTGTTAAAAGAAATCGGAACGTACGAGGAGTAAGTCAAAATATTCAGACAAAGGAAATTAAAAAGAAACGGTTGAAATATATATAAAAATTACAAAGGGATCTTCATAAAAATAACGAAAGGGCACTATACTCTTTTTAGAGTTGGGACAGTAAAATGAAAAAAAGAGGAAACAGTGAAAAATTAAACAGTAAAATGTATAAAAACAAAGTTTAGTTCCCCTTTAATAATAAGTAGTCCAAGAGGACTTGACGGACACCTTCAAATATAAAAGCGGGCATTAAGTTCGAGTTTTGCAGCTACAACAATTGAAAAAGTTTATTTTCTTTAAAATGAATTATTAAAGAAAAGTAAAAGGCAAACAGGTTCATTTTAGAGCAATAATGCCAACTTAATACCGGCCTTAAAGGTAAAAATGAAATTAAGTCCAAACCACGATAAGTTTTAAATGCATTTAAAATGGTGTTAAATGCTAGTAAGAACTGCACACGCCTAAATAAATTTATGTGTATATTATAAAATTATTTATGTATGTTTATACTCGACTCCACGTTCTTCTTTTGTTAGAGTTTTTAAATTCCTTCCAAAATTTCAAACTTTTATACCAAAAACAGTTTTTTATTACAAAATTGTTATTTTTCCAATAAAAAAATAATGATATTTTATCCAAAAGCTCAGTCCATTTCTTTTATATCAAGCACTGTTTCTGACTGTAAATCTTTAATAACCCACATTTCGAAGTTTTATTAAAAAATTTGATATAGTATAAATATAAATGTGTAACGTAAATTAAAAAAATGGCGTTTAGTCGGAGCAGGGATTGAAACCACGAGCCTTTGCATGCAAGGCAGATATGCTAACTACTGCTCCACGTGGCCAACAAATGTATGTTTCTGTTAAATAATATTTTGTTTGCATCGGCTCGTGGGCGCTGCAGACTATGCTACATAAATATAACTTATAACGATAATTGTCTATTGATGGCCATAACAGCTACGTAGCTCAGTAGATAGTATGATGGCTTACAAACTGTATGGTCCTCGGCTCGGTTCTCGAAAGATAAAATTTAAAAAAATTATAAAATTGAATAATTTCTTCATTTGTATTACAGAAAAAGGTGCCAAGAACTAAAAAATTTCGTGGAAATGAAAATTATGTGAGGGAATGAGCACAATCTTCTTTGGGGAAAATTCTTCCAAGCATATAATATTTTTGGGCTCAAAATGCTTCCAAACATACAATATGTTCACATAAAACAAACATATTAATGTTTCGGCAGCATCCAATAATATATATGCTTCCTACAAAATATGTTTGGAACATATGTTAGAGAAGCGATTTTGTTTTTTTTTTTTTTTTGGAGAAATGTGAGATTTCTTTTTTTTTGTTCTTTTTACAAATGTTTTTACAAATGTTTTATCTTTTCTCCTTTGGTGTTCATAGTAGTCGGTAACGTTGTTATGTAGGCACATTATTTCCAGTAAATTATGTTTGGAAGGCAAACTACCTAAAGTCTGGCATCTTTGCAAAGAATCAAATCCAAATGTATCGAATTCAACTCTCATAACATCTACTAGCGACCGTATTCAAAATAGGTATTTCAATATTAAATCCAATCTGCAGTGATATTGGTCAATTTCCAATTTTTCATTTTATAGTACATTATTTAACAATCCTATTATTTTTATTACTACACCCTCAAAAAAAATCGCTTCTTTAACATATGTTCCAAACATATTTTGCAGGAAGCACATATATTATTGCATACTGCCGAAACATTAATATGTTTGTTTTATGTGAACATATTATATGTTTGGAAGCATTTTGAGCCAAAAATATTATATGCTTGGAAGAATTTTTCCCAAACACGATTGTGCTCATTCCCTAACATACTCGTAATTTTCACTTCCACGAAATTTTATAGTTATTGGCACCTTTTTCTGTAATACAAATAATGTTGAAGAAATTATTCACTTTTATAAATTTTTAAAATTTTACCTTTCGCCTGCACGGAGAATCGAACCGAGGACCATACAGTTTATAAGCCAACACACTATCCACTGGGCTACGTAGCTGTTATAGTCACCAGTAGATAATTATCGTTTTAAGTTACATTTATATAGCATAGTTTGCAGCGCCCACGAGCCCATGCAAACATAACATTATTTAACAGAAACATACATTTGTTTGCCACGTGGATCAGTGGTTAGCATGTCTGCCTTGCATGCAAAGGGTCGTGGGTTCAACCCCTGCTCCGACCGAACATTTTTTTTTTTTTTTTAATTTACACATTTATATTTATACTATATTAATTTTTTTTAAATGAAACTTCGAAATGTGCGTTATTAAAGATTTATAGTCAGTAACAGTGCTTGATATAAACGAAATTGACTGATTTTTGGATAAAATATTATTTTTTATTGCAAAAATAACAATCTTGTAATAAAAAACTGTTTTTGTACAAAACTTTAAAATTTGGAAGGACTTCAAAAACTAACAAAAGAAGAACGTGGAGTCGAGTATAAACATACATACATAATTTTATAATATAAACATAAATTTATTTAGGAGTGAACTGTTTTTTACTAGCATTTAACACCATCGCTCTAAAATGCCTTTTATTTTTCTTTAATAATTCATTTTAAAGAAAATAAACGTTTTAAATTGTTTTAGCTGTAAAACTCGAACTTAATGCCCGCTTTTATATTTGATGGTGTCCGTCAACTCCTCGTGGACTACTTTTTAATAAAGAGGAACTAAAGTTTGTTTTTTTACATTTTACTGTGTAATTTTTCACTATTTCCTCCTTATTTCATTTTACTGTCCCAACTCTAAAAAGAGTATAGTGCCCTTTCGTTATTTTTATGAAGACCCCTGATTTCTTTTAACGAACCAACCCAGCAAAAACTAGGTAACCACATCTCATTACAATTGACATTACCAGGAGTAAAGCTGTCATTACACGTTGCATTACATTGCGGCGAGTTATAATGACTAACTTGTAATGACAAAAATAAATACTTCTCGGTAATTTTCGAATTGTTATTCTCAAATTTTTAGGCAGTTGTAGTTTATATAATTATTCACATAATCGAGCACTTACATAAAAAAATCAAAAAGAATATGTAATGTAACGGTAATTCTGAAGATTTTTCCGTTAAGAATTTTTTATCACAAAGATTTCATAATAATTGTGTTTAATGACATTATCATATTATGTTTTAAATAAATGCTTTCTTATACCTCATTGACATTACACTTCCAAAATGCGCATAAACTAAATTTCAAATGCCATTTGCCTTATAAAAAAGAGACTTAAAATCCAGTTTTAGTAGATTTCGAACCTTATGTGAATTGGCTATTGGATATATTATAACGTAATTCACGAATCCAACTCCCTTACACAACGTACATTTATTTCTATTTTAAGTGTGAAATTAATTTGAGTGTAATCTTATTTAGATTATTTATTAGACTTTTTCTTTATTTATACAATATTCGTTTCTATTCAAGTAGTTCTCCTATTACAGCACCACTCGCCATATTTTGATCCATTGTAATCGGCGATAGAAATCAATATTTTCGAGATTTGGTTGCCTGAGACAATAAGTGGCTATTTTGCAAGCTTTGGTGTATCTACGAATAAGTCATTACATATTAGGTGATTATATGCTTTAAATGCACTACTTATTTTATGGCCGAAAGTATGCCTGGGGAGAAGTACTTTCCTCCTAGGACATGCGTATGTAAATGTAATCCGAAGCGATGCCAATTAATAAGTGGTTATTAATTTTTATATAGGCTTACCTACAAGATTACCGGGTAATGAGAGTTTTTGCTGGGAAGAAAAAAATTGTGCCCATAATGCCAAAATGATAAACCCAACGCACGTCCACACATACATAAAATGCTGCTCTCAAGGCGAAAACATATGCTGTTTGTTTTTCAAATGTCTATTCTCTTGGTTCCTAATGTCTATTCTCTTTATTCAAATTAAATAATATTTAGACTTAAACATATCAAATTTTTGGCCTTATCATAAAACAGTTTTCCGAAACAACATACAATCGGTTTCACAGAAATTGTTCTCTTTTGACTCTTTTGCTGTGTTATATTGATATCTTTCGTCTACTCTCCCGGTTTCCATCTCTATTTCTCTCTATACTCTCTCTGTCGCTTTGAATAAAATATCACAACATATGTATGTTTAGTCGAAATTTGTAAATTTATATATGTTTGTATTCACACATATGATTTTTATGAAACATTCATGCCACAAACATAATATATTCTAACATATTAACATAGATGTCCCAAACATTTAGTGTTAGTTTAGGAACATTACATGTTTGCACTTAAATATATTGTGTTTAAAAATTGTGCCCGAAACACATTTTGTTTATATCGGAACATATGAAAAACATATTTTTCTAACAGTGTAACACAGTGACTATGCCTTAATTCTTATTGTAATTTGAATTGTTAAAAATACTAGGATTTGTATATAATTGCCTGTTTAATTAAGCATTTTATTATTGGAAATTGTTTTAATTCCTGGGTCAGAGCTAAATACTAACGCATACAATAGCTCAAATAGCAGTTGACCTTCTATTATATCCTCTTTTGTAGTTTTTGGTTTAATCGTAAAAATTTGTTGGCTCAATAAAAATGGAAAATTCAACATTACAACAAATATTTGTTAATGTTTATGGCCTGAGAACTTTATTCTAATAAAACATTAATTTTTATTAAATAGTTTCAGTCTAAATTCATAGTGTATGTGTGTGTGTCGGAAAGCAAATGTGAAAATGCCAACACATGTTTATTCATTGAGTCTCATAAAGCTCATGGTAATACCCCATATTCATACATGACCATCATTATTTATGGTTCTGTATATGTGATCTGGCTTAAGGGGCTTTAGCCCTCACACACACATGCTCAAATGAATTATGTTGATGTTGCTATTAACTTTAAAGTTCACTTTTCATTAATGACTTCATTAACTGGATGACCGACAGACCATACAAAAGAAAGACCGACTGTGTATGTAATTTTACAATATTTCGCAAATGGAAAATTTAACATGGGAAAATAGAAAATAGAGAAAGAGTCTCATAGTGTTTTTCCACACAAACTGCACAAAGAGACAGAGATATAGAGGTGGACAAATAAAAATCATAAAAAAATAAAACCACTTAAAAAGTTATTTCACTTAAGTTCGGACGCAAAAGGACTTTCCCTCAAAACATCATTATTAACAACAACAACAACAACAACAACAAGAAAATAAATAAAGTAAATAACAACGATGACAACAAACGAATAACGACATTGAAAACAACACCCGTGCCATAAGCACACAAAGCGTAACCGTCACAAGCTCAATTTTTAGATGGAAATTACATTTCACGAAAGGGTACATGGTCCACATCCCATGACACTGTACCATTTGGCTCTCATCTACCAGGCTTTTGTGGACGAATGAACCTTTGTGAAGACATAAGCTCTACTGACCCTGCTCACGAGCACAAGGCAGTCTGATAAGTTTGGTGAAAAATCTAATAAATACAAATTTAGGCAAATTCCGAAATTTATGAAATTTGTTTTTAAAACAAAGAAGAAAGATGCTTTTAATACTTACATTCGTTTTCCCATAAAACAATTAATTTTTTTGAAAATTATTATCATACTAATACCGTTTTGGTGGTCATACTTAATCCTTTGTTGACCGCATCCTTACATTCTCATATTACGATTTTAGTTTTTTTTTTTTTTTGAAGCAACACAAACGTACACACACCCCAATAAAGTTTTTTTAATGGTACTTTAAACAGCAAAAAACCATATCAACAACTACAAAGAACAAACAAAATATATCCCAACAGACAGATCCAAAAAGTTAAGTTCATTTCGGCCAGCACTCTGAACTGTAGAGGAAAGCAAAGCACAGCAGAAAAATAGAAGGAAAAAATTAAAAATAAAATGAAATGAAATTAAAGATAATGACAAAGGCAAATAAACGCAAAACCCAAACACAGGTCCTTAATGTAAAGGATTGAAAAATCCTTCTATGCACAGTCCACAGACCATAACGAAAAGTGTAAATGTGAATACAATTCCCTTTGTCCTGGGGGACCATTTGGACATAATTTAATTACAGTCTCCAGTGATCGGTTACTGTTGACAACTTTCTTTGTTTGCTGTCTGGCCATATTGGTCTTAAGTCTGTGAGAGATTAAATTTTCAAGTCGTTCTCACTGGTCTCTATGGGAATTAATTCCAATTTATGTTTAACAAGGATTTATAAAAGCTCAATTAGTATAAGGGAAAATCATTTTATTTTTTATGACGAAAATAGTACCAAAGTGACTTTAGAGAAAAGTATGGGGAGAGTAATTGAATTTGAAGAGTTTATTTATACTAATTTTACCGACAAAATATAATGTAGATTTAGAGCTATATTTTACTGAGGATTGAAGCCAGAAATTAAATCGGGCTGTCACTTTAACCTAAGCCCTCATTCATTAGTATTTTTCAAGTAAAATTCGTCTTTAAAATACAGAGTTGGAAAACATCTCCTACTTTTGAACGCTTTTTTGTTTTGTAGTCCAGATACAAAAAGTCAACAAACTTCTAAACAATTTCATTAATTTTGAAAAAACTTTTGTTAATTATTATGAACCAATTGTTGCAGATACCCTCCTTGAAGTCGAATCACTTAACTATAGGGACAAAACGACTTCATTGAAAAGTTTATCGACTTTTGGACAAGAACCTTGTATCAGAGAAATGCGCTTCTATTCGCATTCGAATTTTAATAGCAAGAAATCTTCGGCCTCACAACAACATATATTTCAGTGTAAACTCTACTCTAGTATATACGGCGGTAAGTTCGGCCCAGACCGAATCTTATGTTATGTACCCTCCACCATCAAATTACTTGGGTTGTAGTAATTCTTGCCGCTGGCAAGGTATCTTAAAACTCATTAACAGCGTCTTCTAAATTGGAAGTTAGTCCATACGGGGTATGTATTAGACAAAAAGGCAGATTAAAAACCAATTTCATATTTCAGTCCTTAATCGGTATAAATTTTTGCGCGGTAAAAGAGAGGCAGAAGTGAAATATCAGTTTATATGGGGGGCTAACATATATACAATTATGAATCTATGTGGTCCAATTTTTGTGTGATTAGTACTAAATTTTAGCAAGATCAAATGAAATTTTCTTATCCAGGAAGAAGTAAAATCTGGGGGTTGGTTTATCTGGACGCTATACATAACTATGGACCGATAAGGACCACGTTTGGAATGGTTGCTAGCGACCATATACTAACACAACGTACCAAATTTCAGCCGAACCGGGTGAAATTTGCGCCTCCAAGAACTTTGCTCTACCAAGAGGCTCCCGAGGTCAAATCTGGGATCGGTTTATATGGGGGCTATAAATATTTATAGACCGATATGAACCAATTTTTGCATGGTTATTAGAGACTATATACTAATATAACGTGCAAAATTTTAACCGAATCAAACGAAATTTGCTCCTCCATTAGGCTCCGGATATCAATTTTAGGCTTATATGGGGGCTATATATGATTATGGACCGATATAGATAAATTTTTGCATGGTTGTTAGTGGCCATATATTACACAACATAGAAAATTTCAACCGAATCGAATGAAGTTTGCTCCTCCAAAAAGCTTTGCAAGCCAAATTTGGTGAACGCTTAATATGGGGACTATATATAGTTATGGACCGATATGGGCCAATTTCTGCACGGGTATTAAAGGTCATAACAAACCCCACTTACCAAATTTCAGCCGGATCGTATGAAATTTGCTACTCCAAGAGGATCCGCAAGCCAAATCTTGGACTCGGTTTATATGGAGGTTATACGAGGGGGCTATATATACACTGAAAAACCAGTGAACCCTTTTTCATTGCAAAATGAACTAAACTGTAGTAATATTGACCATGATTTAGCCCTTAAGATTTTTTTCAACTTGTCTAGTTTATAATTATCTTAAATTTTAGTTCATCTATAACATTGTATTTTAGTTCATTTTTACAACACCATAAGATTTATAAACCCCTACCAAGTTAAAAAGTCAGTATTTTTTAGGTTTACTTGCTTATTTTGTGGGAAACCCGATAATAAAAATTGGTTAACAGTCTCTTTAAAATGTCGACGACTAAACTATTTTTAAATCAATCATTCCACAGTACAGAGAAATCAAATAATTAAAGGAACAACAAACCGTTTTACTATTATGAAAATGTTCATACATTAAAATTAAACTTTCTTTAAGCAAAAGTACTTTATTATAAAAACTTATGATGAAAGTTCTTAATACAATGTTTTTTGTGAATAAAAGTTATGACCACGTGGAACAGAGAGTAGTTCATTTGAACTCGCTGTTTGGATATTTTTACTTATCCTTTTTTTTCATCGTAGTTATCCTGTTAACATATCTTGCTGGAAAAAATGGAAGCAATAATGAAAATTGTTAAAAATTAACACCAAGTAATGAAATATAAATTTTTAATTCTTCATTTTTGCTTGTAACTTACCATATTTGGGGGCATTTTATCAAATGGTGTAAGGAATTCAACTTTTCTTTGGAAAACGTATCTCATAAAATGTGTACCTGAAACAATTAGAGAAATAATGAAGTATTCTATATAAACTCATAAAACTGTGTTGTTATATATGTGAAGGATATAATAAAATAAATATTCTAGTTGAAAGAAAGACAAAGTTTTAATATAAAACTTACCAATTATCTATTACATTGTACGCTGAGGGGAAATATAAAAAGTTGTCCAAATTTATTTGGGTTACTCTGAAATTAAATATTTATTTTTTACATTAAATAAAATTTTTAAATAGGTTTCCAAAAAATCTAATGAAAAAAAAATAATATGCATAAAAAACCAAATATTCTGGTTAACCCTAGACATTCACCATTTGTCAAAATGACGACACGTAATTATATTTTCGATTTAAAATGCATTTTAGTCTATTGGGAAATGGTAAATTTAAGTTATACTAATTCGACCGTTGTATAAATTATATTATTATTATATTAATTAAAACCAAATTGAATAAGAAAATAAATTCAAGTTTTGTTCACTTTTTCGCTCACGGTGAAAATTATAGCGTCTTGAAATGAGCCGTAGTCAAAATGACGAAGGATGACGTTAATGTACAAAAAATAAGGATGACTGTTCAGGTTTAGAAGAAAGTTAAAGAATCCTTACCAATTTACTATTAAATTACAGGCAAAGGAGTACAAAAAATTTGTCCAAATTTTTAAGTGGTTATTCTGAAATTAAATATTTGTTTTTACATTAAAAATATTACATTGGTTTCCAAAAAATTTGATTAAAGAAATACTAAAGTAAGGTATTAAAAACCTGCAATTTTGATGATAAAAAGGTCACAAAAACGTAAATATTTCTAGTTGAAATAAAGCCAATTTTTAAAAGAAAACCATGTGGGTAGGAATTCACGCTCACATCAATTCACGAAATGAAAAGTTATACTCGCGCACGCTCACACATGAACAACGGTTATGCCTCACGCTTTCGCACGATTCACGACAATTTTCGTACTTCACGACAAACCTCGTGATTCACGAATATTTTCGGAACACGACAATTTTCGTGGCTCAATAAAATTCTCGTAATTCACGAAATTTCTCGTGACTCACCCTATTGAAACCGTGATGAAATCGGTGAGCTTGAATTTAATCGTGAACGCGAATTTGTTCGTGATTGTGACTTTTTGTGTCTCTGTTTTACCGTGAGTGTGAGTGAATTTTATCGTTAACATGAATTTTATCGTGAACGTGAATTTTATCTTAAGCATGAGTTGGATCATGAGCGTGGGTTGGATTGTAAAAGTGAATTTTTATCGGGAGCGTGATTTCGGAGAAATTTTACTCACAATCATTAACACAATTTGATTTTTACTCACGCTCATGCGCCACACATTTTTGTTTAGTCCCGTTCACGCACATTCGCGGGATTTCCTTTAAATTTCATTCACGGCTTCGCGTGAATCAAGCATGACTCACGAAAATGTTTTGTTTGTTTTTTTTTGAACCCATGTCAATTTAACTGGCAGTGTGAATAACCCAAAGTATTATAAAGCGCCAATATTTGTGCAAATCCACTAGCATGTTGCCAAGAAAGTCGATATCTATGGCTTCCTCCCTTTTTACGATTCCTCCCTTTTTACGATTCCATCGCCGCTTTTCTCGTCACTGGGACATCCCAATCGAAGTTCAAAATTTGTTCAAAATCATTGTTTTTTCAAGCCTTTTTTCTCTAGGTCTTATGTTCAAAAATATGTAATTTTACTACCACAATTGCCCAAAGTTGCCCACAGGCAACTTTTTAATTTTAAAAATTTCTCATCTGTTGTGTTTTTGCAATCCTAAGATTTGACTTCCAGAAATATTTTATTCGACATGTACTACAACAGATTTAATAAAAACTTTCAAAATTTTAGTTGAAATTTTTGAAAAAAGTCACATGTATAAAAACCTCTTTTTAAATTCCCAAATATTTTTTTCTTGAGACACGTGCGTATTAATGAAAAATTTTTGCTAATAGACAACCAAATTAGCTGATTTTTCATTCGACTTGAAGAAAACACTTTTAGCTTTCGATACCGTTACAGTTTTATGAACAAAAACAAAAACAACGCTGACAGCGGGTCTCAAAACACAAAAAGTTGCCCACAGGCAACTTTAGGGGCGAAAGGGTTAAAATTAGCAAAAACTTCATGAAATGATATCTACCCATTTTTGACGAAAATGTCTTTAAATTTAATAACATGTGAACTAAAAATATTTCATTGAGAAATGTTGTACCAACTATTATTAACTATAGGAATTGTCAGTAAGAAATTGCTATCCGCTTTCAAGTTCAATTCTCGTAAAAAAATATTTTCTCATACAAAAACTCTTTATAGTAAATTGCACTTATTATTTAGAAAGTATTTTACATTTCATAAGTAGTTTTATAGTATGACGAAAGAATTTTTAACTACCATTTAAGAAAAGTTTTAAGGAAATTTCCATCGTATTTTGTAGGCTATGAACTAAATGATTGCTACTTAAAATTTGTAAAATTTCCTTTCGAGTAGTTAATTTTCGTTGAAGATACGAAAAATGAACTAAAATTCTGGAAAATTTTTGTAATAAATTATTGTAAAAATCTTCTTGAATTTACGAGACACTTTTTTTTCTGTGTAATTATGGACCTATATGAAACAATTTTAGCATATATTAACACCACACCGAAAAAAAAGTAAACTGTTTTATATGAAGAATAAACTAACTCATACGAAAATTGAACTAAATTTTGCTACACATTTTGAGATTTCCCCAAAGCGTTGTTAAAACCAGGAACATTTAATGCCCTGTTGTACTTTTTAACTACAATTCATGAAATTACACCCTCCAATAGAAGAAAATATTAACTAATTAACTTTGCTGCTTCAAGAGGAGCAAATCTTGAGATCGGTTTATATGGGGGCTATATATAATTATGGACCGATATGAACCGATATGGACCAATTTTTGCACGGGTATTGGAGGTCATATACAAACCCCACTCATCAAATTTCAGCCGGATCGGATGAAATTTGCTCCTCCAAGAGGATACGCAAGCCAAATCTGGGGGTCGGTTTATATGGGGGCTATACGTAAACGTGGTCCGATATGACATTTGCATACCGTCCGACCTACATCAATAACAAACTACTTGTGCCAAGATCGACTCGGAATTTCCAGACCCAGAATATATACACTTTATGTGGTCTAAGACAAATATTTCGATCCTATAGGGGGGGGGGGTATAGAATTAATAAGCGATTAAGAACTGTCAGTCCGTCCTCCTGTCTATGGTTTTATTTACAAGTTTGTCCATGTCGTGTGATGACGATTTTTGTTTTATTCTAACATTTCGATTTAAGTGGTCTAGGCTGAATGTATCAACAAATTTCGATTCCATCGTACTCAACACCGGTATTAGTTGATATTAAATTTATTGGAAATATTTCAATTAAAATTGCTTATCAAATTAGGCATTCCAATTTCTTCTCTTAACCCCTTGGCTGCATTTATTTTCCAATTTTCTTTATATAAAAAGAGGAAAGAGAAGCCTTTTACTTTATAAAATGAATTTATTGAAGAAAAGTTTTAGCAAAGAAAATAATAAAAAAGCAAAATTCTTTTGGCTTGTTACAAAATTTCCACCATTACTAACATTTACATGTTGTCATGAACAAGCAAGAAGGAGTCAAATCTGATAGTAGTGTAAAATAAATTCATTCAATATATTCTAGGATATTTTCATATAATTTGGCTAAATATAATTCACTATGAGATATTAGTACAGAATTGTTTTTTAACAAATTTGAAAAAAATTTGATTACAAATAAAGGGAAAACATTCACATAATTTTGGATTTCCACATCCGTTACTAAGATAATCTTGCGATGTCCGTCTGTTTGTTGTAATCACACCACAGCTTTCAATAATGAAGCTGCCGAGTCGAAAACTGCCCCCGTCCCGAGTTAACATCTTGAGGACATGAAAGCCGCAAGCTTTAAATTTTTGCTTGAAATTTAAACTGTAGAGGTATTTTTAGATAGCGAAAAGCATTATAAAATTAGACCGAGCGGGTGGACCATTTGAGGCGCAGTCATGGTCAATATTTCCATAAAATAAACTTTAAACATTAAATTATATGATCCGTACTATCGATTCAAGTAAAGATTTCATTGGATTTTATAAATTTTATGTGTTTTTTTCCCCCATTTTTCTCATAAACAAGCATATACAGCAGTAAGTTCGGCCGGGCCGAATCTTAAATACCCCCCACCATGAACCAAATATTAGATTTTCCTTTGAAATTTCAGGAGGGCTTGAGGACTTGAGGACACTTCCCGAAGATAAATTTAAAGATTTCACCTATGAGGACTATATCAGATTCTGGATTTATTAGAACCATTTTTGTTTGAGTTTTAGAGGAATCACTAACATCTCTTGTAAGTGTGCAAGAAAATTATAAAATAACGTCTTGAAGTGAATTCGGTCTATATGGAGGCATTAGCAAATGGACCGATAAAAACTTAATCCGATACACGTTTTTGTGAGCCTAAAATACCAGAATATTTACAATTTCAAGCAAATCAGATAAAAACTACGTGTTCTAGAAACCCAAGGAGTTAAATCGGGAGATCGACCTATATGGGGGCTATACTAAAATATGGACGAATACTCACAATTTTCGGCACACCTCTTTATGGTCCAAAAATACCTCTAGATTTCCAATTTCAGACAAATTGGATAAAAACTACGGTTTCTATAAGCCCAAGACCCCAAATCGGGAGGTCGTTTTATATGGGGACCATACCAAAACATGGACCGATACTTACAATTTTTGGCACACTATTTGTGGTCCTACAATACCTCTAGATTTCCAATTTCAGGTAAATTGAATAAAAACTGCGGTTTCTATAAGCCCGAGAAGTAAAATCGGGAGATCGGTCTATATGGGGGCTATACCAAAATATGGACCGACATTCACAATTTTTTGGCACACGTATTTGTGGTCCTCAGTACCTCTAGATTTCCAATTTCAGGTAAATTGAATAAAAACTGCGGTTTCTATAAGCCCAAGAAGTAAAATCGGGAGATCGGTCTATATGGGGGCTATACCAAAACATGGACCGATACTCACCATTTTTGGCACACCTCTTTATGGTCATAAAATACCTCTAGATTTCAAATTTCAGGCAAATTGGATAAAAACTACGATTTCTATAAGCCCAAGACCCCAAATCGGGAGGTCGGTTAATATGGGGACTATATCAAAACCTGGACCGATATAGCCCATCTTCGAACTTGACCCGCCTGCAGTCAAAAGACGAGTTTGTGCAAAATTTCAGCACGATTGCTTCATTATTGAAGACTGTAGCGTGATTACAACAGACAGACAGACAGACGGACAGACGGACATCGTTATATCGTCTTAGAATTTCTCCCTGATCAAGAATATATATACTTTATATAGTCGGAAATCGATATTTCGATGTGTTACAAACGGAATGACAAACTTATTATACCCCCGTCACCATTCTATGGTGGTGGGTATAAAAATACTCATTATATAAAAATCTTTTCTTTCAAGCAGTTTCCACAATTTTGAAGTGTTTATATACAGTAAGTATAAAAAAAATAATGGAAATTAAAAAAAAAAAAAAAAAAAACACATGTCTATTTCTCGTCAGAAGAGGAATTAACGATCATATGTTTGATAGGGAAATGAATTGAAAAAAGTTTTATTTGACTTGTAAAAGGTTTCATTTGGAATGAAAATGCTATATAATGCGGAATTGAGAAGTAATATTTGGCACACTTTCATTTAACGTAATCTTTCAGCTATGAGACTTAGGGTATTTTTCATTTTCATTAGTTACCCTTTCTCTGTTTTCTGAATACATATTAGTTGGATGTTGCAAGCCACTTATTATCATTATATTTGAGATAATAATTTACTTAAATGATGAATGGACGTAGTTGCTGCTGGTGTGTAAAGAGCAAAAGTACGAAGAAAAAAAAAACAAAGTACTTTGGTAAACGAGATATGAGGAAGCAAAAACTTCATGGGAATATTTATTAAAAAATTCTTTTGGAAGAATGAAAAATAAACTCTGAAAGGGTCAATATTCTATGGAAATATTAATAAAAAAGTTTTGATCTTTTTTGGAATTAAGGCAATGATGTTTGTTTTTTATTTATTTTTGTTGTTGTTGATATACAAAGTTCTCATACCTTTGAAATTAAAATCCTAGAAAAATCTAAAGAAAAAAAATTGTCACACTTAAAACTGTTCCGATTGACATGCATTTCTTCTCGAGGAAATTGGTTTAGTTAAACTAGATTTCGGGTTGAACTCTGATTGAATTTAGGCAAAATGCCAACAGCATACTTCCTACTGATGAAAATTTGTCTCTTGCTATATTTGAATCATTGACTACATTGTTCATGCATTTAGGTGTATTAGGGTGTAACGAGTCATTTAGCCCCGAATTCACACCAAATGAGTTTACAATTGTAAAATTCCCAAGTCATCAACTCAAAAATGTTTTCCCTATCCACGAAAAAATATCCCCAATACTGGAAACACCGAAAGAATTCTCTTCGTTAATTTTACGAAGATTTCTTCATTAACTATTCTTCGTGAATTCTTCATAAAAACAACGAAATGTTTATTCATTTTCGTAACTTTTACGAAGAAAATTTTACGAATATTTGAAACGTCTACGAAATATTCTACATTAAATTTTCTTCGTATAGTCAAGTGTGCAAAATTTGATTGAAATCGGTTCAGATTTAGATATAGCTCCCATAAATATCTTTCGCCCGATATGGACTTATATGGCCCCAGAAGCCAGATTTTTGGCCGAATTTGGTTGAAATTTTGCACTAGGAGTACAATTGGTAGTATTGTCAAGTGTGCAAAATTTGATTGAAATCGGTTCAGATTTAGATATAGCTCCCATATATATGTTTTTCTGATTTCGACAAAAATGGTAAAAATACCAACATTTTCCTTGTTAAACCGCCACTGCTTAGTCGAAAAGTTGTAAAAATGACTCTAATTTTCCTAAACTTCTAATACATATATATCGAGCGATAAATCATAAATAAACCTTCGCGAAGTTTCCTTAAAATTGCTTCAGATTTAAATGTTTCCCATATTTTTTTACTAAAATTGTGTTCCACCCTAGTGCATTAGCCAACTTAAATTTTGAGTCTATAGATTTTGTAAAAGTCTATCAAATTCTGTGATATTTAAATGTATGTATTTGGGACAAACCTTTATATATAGCACCCAACACATTTGACGGAGGTGATATGGTATCGAAAATTTAGATCTACAAAGAGGTGCAGGGTATAATATAGTCGGCCCCGCCCGACTTTAGACTTTCCTTACTTGTTATTCATTAAAATCATGTAACAATTTCATAAAAAGTATGAAACATTTTCGTAAAATGTACTTAACAATTTCATAAAAATAATGAAATTGTTTCATAAAAAAAATTAAATTGTTTCATAAAAAGTATGAAACTTTTTCATAAAAAGTACGAAGTTGTTTCTCACAAACTTTTCTTCGTAAAAAGAACGAAATATTTCGTACTTTTGATGAAAAGTTTCTTTGGTTGTAAAACAATGAAAAATTTCGTACTTTTAACGAAAATTTACGTTATTTTTACGATGAAAAATTTTTCGGGGTATACTGTTATGGTACGGCAGAAAAACAAATAAAAGAAACAATATTAAGTTCGACCCGGACGAATCTTAAATAATCCCCATCATGAATCAAATAAAATAGTTTCCTTTAAAAACTTTTCATCGCGTTTTACTTGAAAACATAGAGTTTCAGGTGGATTTGATGACAGCAGATCGGTTCATTATACCCTGCGCCACACTGTGGAACAGGGTATTATAAGTTAGTGCATATGTTCGCAACACCCAGAAGGAGACGAGATAGGCACATTGTGTCTTTGCAAAAATGCCGTGAACACATTTTTGTAATCAAAGTCTAGGTCGCAGTTTTACTCCAATCGACTTCAAATTTGGCACAAGTATGTGTTTTGGCTCAGAATAGATCCCTATTGATTTTATTGAAATCGGTTCAGATTTAGATATAGCTCTCATAAATATCTATCACCCGATATAGACTAATACGGTCCCAGAAGCCAGAGTTTTACCACAATTTGGTTGAAATTTTGCACTAGGAGTACAATTAGTAGTGTAGTCAAGTGTGCCAAATTTTATTGAAATCGGTTCAGATTTAGATATAGCTCCCATATATATCGTTCGTCCGATTTACACTCATATGACCACAGAGGCCAATTTTTAACTCCGATTTAGTTGAAATTTTACAGGGAGTAGAATTAGCATTGTTGCTATGCGTGCCAAATTTGGTTGAAATCGGTTCAGATTTAGATATATCTCCCATATATAGCTTTCGCCCGATTTACACTCATATGACCACCGAGGCCAATTTTTAACTCCGATTTAGTTGAAATTTTGCACAGGGAGTAGAATTAGCATTGTTGCTATGCGTGCCAAATTTGGTTGAAATCGGTTCAGATTTAGATATAGCTTCCATATATATGTTTTTTCGATTTCCACAAAAATGGTCAAAATACCAACATTTTCCCTGTAAAATCGCCACTGCTTAGTCGAAAAGTTGTAAAAATGACTCTAATTTTCCTAAACTTCTAATACATATATATCGAGCGATAAATCATAAATACACTTTTGCGAAGTTTCCTTAAAATTGCTTCAGATTTAAATGTTTCCCCTATTTATACCCTTCACCACTACTGTGGTACAGGCATAAGCGTAGGAAGGCCTCTGGGGAAGGGGCTTAGACCCCCCCAGAAAAATTTTAGCCCCCCCCAAAATTTGAAAATCTATTTACGATTTTCCATTTTTATAAAAAATAAACAAACCCAGCCAAAAAAGCGTCGCCAAAAAAGTAATGAAAATGATCTTTTTGGATCCGGAAGTGGTGCAAAATTGGCGAAGAAGCGATGAATTTAACATGGGCTTGTCATAGGACGAAAGTCCTCCATTTCAACAGCCGTTGCACTGAATTTGCATCACTTCTTTAGGTGTGATCCGAATTCAATGTTTTGAATGTAAATTAAAAAATTCTGTTATATTTTGTCAAATAAATAATTTTTATAATTTTTAATGGATTCTAATGCTTGTCGGAAACGTTTGACCTCAAATATTTTCAAAAATTCACAAGTTTTTCAGATTGGATTTAAAAACTTTTTCGACAAAATTTAAATTATTTGTACCATTTTATGAATTCTTACTTCGTTTTTAAGGTATTTGAAGCAAAAAAATTAAAATTTCCCGGTTCAAAGTATGAAAAAACCAAGTTATAAAAAATTGAATTTAAAGAACTTCCTGAGTAGTTAAAATAAAGAACATCATTGGGAGTACATCTTCTGGAAGTGCTTTTAAAGTTGTGCCTTTGGAAGAACTTCAAAATTTTTTTTGCTGGGAAATGTGTGTAACTACTTTTACTTGCTTTATTATAAATTAATTTTCGAGTTATTTTGATGTCTTATTTTTTTATTCATTTTTATAAAATTAATTAATTGAAATTGAAATATAAATAAATGGAATATAAATTTTTAGCTAGGGGGGCTATAACCCCCCCTAGGAAAATTGTCTAGCTACGCTAATGGGTACAGGGTATAATAAGTTTGTGCATTTGTATGTAACGCCAAGAAATAGTGGTCATCTTTTAGTATACCGATCGGCTTAGAATTAAATTCTGAGTCGATTTGGCGATGCCCGTCTGTCTGTCTGTCCGTCCGTCCGTCTGTCTGTATATGTAATTTTGTGCACAAAGTACAGCTCGCAATTGAAGTTCGATCGTCCCCAAATTTGGCATAGCCGTTTTTTATCAACCGATTTTCTTGAAATACCGTACATCCAATTATGAATCTCGAAAATCTTGCAAACTATCAGCCAAATCGGTTCAGATTTAGATATAGCTCCCATATATATCTTTCGTCCGATTTAGACTCATATGACCACAGAGGCCAAAGTTTACTACCGATCTTCGTGAAATTTTGCACAGAGGGTAGAATTGACATTCTACCAATGCTTGGTAAATTTGATTGAAATCGGTTCAAATTTAGATATATCTCCCATATATATCTTTCGTGCGATTTAACTTATATGGCCACAAAATCCAGAGTTTTGCCGTGATTTGCTTCAAATTTTGCACAAGGGGTACGTTTTCTAGTATCGTTAAGTGTGTCAAATTTTGTTAAAATCGGTTCAGATTTACATATAGCTCACATATATATCTTTCGCCCGATTTCGACTTATATGGTCTCATAAGCCAGAGTTTTGCCCTGACTTACTTCAAAATTTGCACAAGCGGTACTTTTAACGATACTATTGTATGTGCCAAATATGGTCAAAATCGATTCAGATTTAAATATAGCTCCCATATATATCTTTCCGATTTGAACTTACTCAAAATCCAGGCAGAATTATTCTTCTAACTATACATGTCAAATTTAGTCAAACTCGGTTCAGAGTATATATAGCTCCCATATATACGTACACAAGAGTTGGGGAAATATGCTAGACTGTTACACATTTTAGACCCATTTTCAATGGAAGTTTCCTCCAATAAACTGGATAGCGTTAGCCGATTTAAATTTTAATTCTAGAGATTTTGTAGAAGTAACAAAATTGTCTCCTTTATATAGCTTCCAGCAAATGTGAAGTAGTTGAGATGGTAACACACATTTTGGCCTACATAGGGGTGAAGGGTATAATATAGTCGGCCCCGCCCCACTTTAGACTTTACTTACTTGTTTTTTACTAACATTGCGTTCCACCCTACTGCATTAACCGACTTAAATTTTAAGTCTATAGATTTTGTGGAAGTCTATCAAATTCTGTCCAGATCGAGTGATATTTAAATGTATGTATTTGGGACAAACCTTTATATATAGCCCTCAACACATTTGATGGATGTGATATGGTATCGAAAATTTAGATCTACAAAGTGGTGCAGGGTATAATATAGTCGGCCCCGCCCGACTTTAGACTTTCCTTACTTGTTTTTATTTGAGCTTTAAAGGAATTTGTCTAAACTCCAATGAAATGCCCAAAAATTTAAAACGGGAGACCGGTCGGTCAGAGGACTTACCGAAATAGGGACCATTGTATACCAAATTTGACGTATTATTTTGTGGACCTAAATACGTCCATATTTCCACTTTCAGGCAAGTCTGAAAAAAATGCAGTGTCTACAACCCAGCAAAAAGTTTTGGAAGTTATTCCAAAGGCACAACTTCAAAGGTACTTCCAAAAATGTCTTTCCAAAGATGTTCTTGTTGTACCTATAAGGGAAGTTCTTTTGATTCTTTTTTTTATACCCTAAACCACATAGTGGTCAGGGTATAATAAGTTTGATCTGCCAAAAAATGTGCCTACCAGAAATATTGAATTTAGATCCCCATAAAATATATACCGATCGACTCAAAATCACCTCCTGAGTCGATCTAGCGCTTGGTGTCGTCCGTCCGTCCGTCTGTCCATGTATTTGTTGTTCACAGGATTCCGGTCGCAATTATTAACCGATTTTGATGAAGTTTGGTATAGGTAGTTTTTTGGGAACAAGGACGAATTTGGAAGAATTTGGAAGAAATCGTATCAAATTTAGATATAGCTTCCATATATTTGTATCGCACGATATATATGTATCGACCCGGATCGTCACCAAATTTGGCAAAAAAAATAATCTTTTTCGTCGCCCTTCAAGTCTGCCAAATTTCATTAAAATCGGTTAAGATTCAGATATAACTCTCATATATATGTATCGCCCGATTTTCCCAAATTTGGCCACAATACCCTTATTTATCAACCGATCTTACTCAAAGTTTGAGATATAGCTCCCATATGTATGTATGCCCCATTTTTCCGAAATTTGGTCATAGAACCCTTATTTATTAACCGATCTTACTCAAAGTTGGCTAGATCTAGTCCTCTATAGTACTAACGGTATGTGCAAAATTTCATCGAAATCGGTTCAGATGTAGATATAGCTCCCATATATGTATCGCCCGATTTTGAAAATGTTGCCCCTAATAACCTTATATTTGACCATAGAGGCCTCATTTATTAATTGATTTTACTCAAGTTTTGCATAGGGTAACATTTTGTGGTATTAATCAAACCTGCAAAATATTATGCAAATTGGTTCAGATTTACATATAGCTTCCATATATGTTCATCGCTCGATTTTCCCAAATTTAGCCATAATACGCTTATTTATTAACCAATGTTACTCAAATTTCAAATTTTGATGTACTAGCCGATCGTATACGTACTTTTAGCTCTTACATAATTTTTACAAATTTGGATTTATTTAATAATGGGCTCAATATTAGTGGCATACTAACCCCGTAGGTCCAATATCAACTACAGCCAGTAGTGCAATAAGTAGGAGAAATTCCCTATTTGTAGGTTTTTTTCTAATATTTAGCGTCTTGTAGGACGTAGGGCCACAATGTAGGGACATTTTCACTCAACACAATTTGTAATAATTTTTACATTTTGGTGGCTCTCGAGGAGGAAATTAGAAGCCGGCAAGGCTTGATCTTTAACAAAGTGTGGTAACAACAGTTACCACTTGTGCCAAAAAAAATCTAACGAAATTTGAAGATTACCACAAATTACCACTAATCTACCAAACAAATATTTCTATAGAAATTTATGTCTAAACTTTATTCCAGGAGACAATTTTGCCAACAGTTTATTTCTATAGAAAATTTTGTCAAAATTGTGTTTCTATAGATTTTTTTTTCAAAATATTATTTCTATAAAAATTTTTCTCAAAGTTTTATTTCTATTGAATTTTTTCTCAAAATTTTATTTCTATAGAGTTTATTGTCATAATTTTATTTCTATAGAAAATTTTCTCACAAAAATTTGTTTACAGAAACTTTTTCCAAAATTTTATTTTGATAGAGATTAAACAAAAAAAAAAAAAAAAATACTACACAGAAAAAAAGTAAACTATTTCATAGGAAGAATGAAATACCTTGTACGAAAATTGAACTAAATTATACTCCACATTTTAAGATTTCCACAAAGCGTTGTTAAAACCAGGCAAATTTAATGCCCTGTTGTACTTTTTATCTTCAACTCACGAAATTACATCATGTCATAGAAGAAAAAATGAACTAAAGTAAAGAAGAAAATCATTGGTGCCAAATCATGGCCATTTTAACCATACTGTATTTCATTCTGACTATTTTTGGGAATCGCACGAAAATTTTTTGTTGCGTTAGTTCATATTGAACTCATGTGTACGGTCGTTGAACTTTATACCCATGTTTAGTTCATAAAATGTTTGATATATACTTAAAAACGGGTAAAATTTAATTGGCCTGTGGAAAATTTCAACAAAATAATACAATTTAACTATCCACAAATAATTTTTTCCCAATAAAAATAAGTTAAAAATAGCGTTACTTTAACTACGGAATTTTTTGTCGGTCTATTTTGGGTAGAATTCTACCAACTGTGGCGACCGTGGTGGTAATACAAATTTATTTTCTAGGTTATATACGTTGCATTTTCATGTTTTAAGATAATAAAGTACTTAGAACCGTTTTTGTATTGTAAAATTTGTTTAAATTTAACGAAAAATATTGTAGGGAAAATTGTTTGGGAATGTATGGGAAAGTAGGGAACTTTTTTTGTCCTTGTAGGGTAAACCGAACATTTTCCCTGGCAACACTGACTATGGGCTGTAGTCAGATTGATACAAAGCACCCATAAACATGCAGCCCTTAATTTTCTTAAATAGGCAACTGCGGTTTATCTCCTATACCTATATCAATGTTACCCCACAAATGCTTATGTTTACTAATTCAGTAAGGGTGGTTTAGGGTATGATATAGTCGGCCCCGCCCGACTTTCTACTTTACTTACTTGTTTTATAACTAGCTTTGCTCGTATTTTTAATGAGTAATTTTAAATTTTGTTTTTGATTCAAATGGGTGAAAAGAATAAAATTGTACAAGTTATTAAAATTTTGACGAAAAAATGCTAAATCCGATCTAGAAAAATTGCAAATTATTGAAAATATTTGAGATCAAACGTTTTAGACAAGATGTGGTCATATGAATTCGAATCACACCTTAACAAGTGATGCAAATTTAGTTCAACGGCTGTTGAAATGGTAAACATTCGTCCTATGACAATTCCATGTTAAATTCATCGCTTCTGCGCCAATTTAGCACCACTTCCGTATCCAAAAAGAATATTTTCTATACTTTTTTGGCGACGCTTTTTTGCTGGGAAGCTCAACAAGTCGAATAGGGACTATATCAAAACCACCATTCTATGGTGGTGGGTAGCGGTAAAAAGCGGTAAAAATTGTGTCATTTTTGTTAGATTAAAATTCACATGACACAATAATAGTGGGTACACAATAATGGAAAAAGTTGGAAATTTGACTATGTAATTATTATATGTAATGGGTCAGAATCTTGGATTTTAAAAATTGTTAAAAAATTTAATATTTTCCTGAGACATTTATTATATTATCACATACATTGAAAATTGTCAAAAACCCAAGTTTCACAAATATGAACAAAATTTAAATGGCCGTGGATGTCCACTTCTAGGAGGTTTTTTTTTTTAATTGGTATTACCAATTTGTATTTTTTGCACATCCCAATGTGCATACACATTCTCCTTGTGTATAAACGTAAATATAAATGTATTTGGATAATAATAGTAGGATGTATGACATGACAGTGTAGCCTGTAATTGCCTATCCTGGATCTGGGGTATACATCATGAGCATCACAATGGAAAAGCGGTCGTTCTTTTAGGCGGGATATCAATCCACATTGTTACATTGTTACGAGGGGGTAACAACGGCATGCGGATTTGTAGTTGCTTCAATCATATATTTTACTCTGGCATTTGCTCTTTTCTGAAAAATATTCGCATTCTATGGAGAAGATAAACGAATTTACTTTGGATGTTTTTTCCTCCGCCATTGGATACAACATGCAAGCGTTAGTGTGTGAAACTATGTTGCAATGGCTGAGTGAATTTTTGGCATTGGTGGTAGATTTTGTCCAATGTAATTTGGCGTAAATTCAATTGCTGACAAATTTCTATGAATTGTTGTTACAATGAACGTGAGGCGTAACAAATTTTATCGCCAATAACACCATAGTTCAATAGTTCTTGCATTTGCCAATACTTTCGATTTTTGCACAACAATTTGGCTTTTTTGTACGATATGGTGCTTTTCCGATTCGGAAGAAATAAAGTACGCATAAAAAATGATTGCGAATCGTGTGGTTGAACATCCTTGTTTATTGCAGATAGCAAGTTAACGGTGGAAGAATTTGTATTTTGAAAATATGAAATTGGTCCTAGAAAAATGACAATTATCGAGTAATGGATATTTGGACAAAATCTAAACCTTCAAGAGTGTGAGGTTAGGTTAGGTATAGTGGCAGTCCGATATTTCAGACTCACTTAGAGAAGCTTTGGAACACTCAGCAATGTCACCATCATTACTGAGGTGGGATAATCCACCGATGAAGAACTTTTTGGTGTTTGGTCGAAACAGGGTTCGAACCCACGACCCTTTGTATGAAAGGCAGGAATGCTAACCATTGCACCAAGGTGGCTCCCTTTCAAGAGTGTTAGAAAGTAGTATCGGAAGATACTAAAGTATTCGATGGTGTCTTGTCGTGGCACGAAGACAGAAGAGTTGCCGTCCCATAATTGCGGCCTCTTTTTACGATACATTACTCTTAAATAAGAGCTATAGGATTTTTTTCAAAAACAAAAACGCAAAAAATTCAGAAAAATTTATAAAATATTTATTTGAAATTATATGGACCCATAGTACGGTCCATATAAATAAATATTTGAAGATTGTTTCATGCAAATGATGACCCCATCTGCGCCTCAAATGATCCGTCCACTTAGTCCGATTTTAGCATACACTTTCCATTATTTCGGCCGGTATCTCCCGATTAAATTCTTCGATGTTGTCTTCCAATGCGTCAATTGAAGTTGACTTGCCTCATAGCCCCACAACAAATGATCTAAAGGCGTTAAATCGCATGATCTAGGCGGCAAATTGACTGGTCACGAACGTGAAATAAAATGTTCACCGAACTCGCCTCTCAATAATTCCATTGTTAAGCGTGCTGTGTGGCACGTGGACTACCATCCAATGCTGCCATCAGCCCATAAACTGCACCAAACTGTGATTTTTCTGAATGTATTGGAAGCTTTCGCAATAATTCTAGCTGATATTCGCAAATTGGACACTTCTGCTTATTTTGCGTACCCATTGTGCCAACAGGAGCTTCGTTATTCGCACAATATTATACACAAACCTCAGGATGATTGACAGTGAAACAAAACATACTAAATATCACCTTTTAGCTAGAAAATCATCCTTTAGTATTCCTTATTGAGAAAATACCTTTTAAAATGATCGATGAGCAAAATTGAGAGATTTATAAAAATTTTCTTAGGTTATATTAGTGACACCGCTAAACTTTAAGCTCACTTAGACTGCTCAGTCCATTCTGATGCCACAGTGGTGAACATCTCTCTTATCGCGGAATGCTGCCCGATTCTATGGTTAGCTTTGAAACACTCAGAAATGTCAACAGAATTACTGATCCACCCCTGAAAAAATTTTTGTGTTGGGTATGTAAGACGGGCATGCTAATCATTGCACCTCGGTGGCTCCCAATCAATGAATGAACAGACAATTATGCTGCAGTATTGAAAAATCTAAAATATTTACTATTATATTTTCCACAAATATTTCTTAATCCAAATCCCACTAAATCTTACTTAAAATTCACATTGACATAAACTGCTTCAATCTATCTTTGGTCCTTAATATTTGTGTTTGCTTCTCGTATCGATAACATCGATGCAATAGCAAAATCAAACCTTCGTAACTTTTTCAAACTAAGTTTGATTCATTATTGATTGCAGTTTTTTTCTCTCTTCAATTCCTTCATTTCTGCCATTCATCATTAATTTGTTGTTAGCGTTTTTACGGCTGGCTTTATCGTTGTCGAACTTTTTGTTCGCCCTTTTGTTGAAACCCTGATGAAGGACATACAAACCAAAGTTGTGAGAAGGGAAGGAAAACTTGTTCCGGTGTTTAACTTTTTGCCACCACGATGTCCACTACCATGGTCTCCACTGTTAGCCACAAGACTACACAAACTACACACACACACATACAGTCTTACATGGACTCTGGGGAATATAGCCTGTCATACAAACCTAATTCAATTAAAAACTTTAAACATACACCACTTAATGAGCTATTGTCATTAAAGTTTCCCGGTAAATGAGAGCAACAACAGAAAAAGAGCCAGTGGAAAATTGAAAAAAAAGAACCCAAGCGATGAAAAACGCTTGGATGGCTACAACAAACAAAAGCTGTGTGAGCCAAAGCAAACTTTTAGGTTAAATACACTCGGGTATTGTTAATGAAAGGTTACGGTGTGCGGTGTGAAGGGTGAAGGGTGATTGTGGTTTAAAGAATTTTGTTGACAACTTCGTTAAAAGTAATTTAGACCTCTTCAAGATTATGAAGCACCAGTCAGATAGTTTCTAATTAGTTGGCTATGGGTTAAATATTAGCGGTCATGACGGGTTTTGCAGTTTTGCTTTACTAGTTGTAGGAGTAAAAATTTTCAGGTAAAGAGATGCAAATATCCCAACAAAAAATAAGTAAGGAAAGTCTAAAGTCGATACAATATCACATCCGTCAAATGTGTTGGCGGCTATATATAAATGTTTGTCCCAAATACATACATTTAAATATCACTCGGTCCGGACAGAATTTGATAGACTTCCACAAAATCTATAGACTCAAAGTTTAAGTCGGCTAATGCACTAGGGTGGAACACAATGTTAGTAAAAAACATGTAAAGAAAGTCTAAAGTCGGGCGGGGCCGACTATATTATACCCTGCACCACTTTGTAGATCTAAATTTTCGATACCATATCACATCCGTCAAATGTGTTGGGTGCTATATATAAAGGTTTGTCCCAAATACATACAATTAAATATCACTCGATCTGGACAGAATCTTATAGACTTCAACAAAATCTTTAGACCCAAAATTTAAGTCGGCTAATGCACTAGGGTGGAACACAATGTTAGTAAACAAATACGGGAAACATTTAAATCTGAAGCAATTTTAAGCAAACTTCGCAAAAGTTTTTTTATGATTTATCGCTCGATATATATGTATTAGAAATTTAGGAAAATTAGAGTCATTTTTACAACTTTTCGACTAAGCAGTGGCGATTTTACAATGAAAATGTTGGTATTTAGACCATTTTTGTCGAAATCAGAAAAACATATATATGGGAGCTATATCTAAATCTGAACCGATTTCAACCAAATTTGGCACGCATAGGTACAATGCTAATTCTACTCCCTGTGGAAAATTTCAACTAAATCGGAGTTAAAAATTGGCCTCTGTGGTCATATGAGTGTAAATCGGGCGAAAGGTATATATGGGAGCTATATCTAAATCTGAACCGATTTGGCTGATATTTTGCAAGTTTTTCGAAACTCATAAAATATTCGGATGTACGGAATTTGAGGAAGATCGGTTGATATACACGCCAATTATGACCAGATCGGTGAAAAATATATATGGCAGCTATATCTAAATCTGAACCGATTTTTTCCAAAATCAATAGGGATCGTCTTTGAGCCGAAACAGGACCCTATACCAAAGTTTAGGACAATCGGACTAAAACTGCGTGCTGTACGTTGCACACAAAAATACATCAACAGACAGACAGACGGACATCGCTAAATCGATTCAGAATTTAATTCTAAGACCATCGGTATACTAAACGATGTGTCTCAGACTTTTCCTTCTTGGCGTTACATACAAATGCACAAATTTATTATACCCTGTACCATAGTAGTGGTGAAGGGTATAAATATGGGAAACATTTAAATCTGAAGCAAATTTAAAGAAACTTCGCAAAGTTCATTTATGATTTATCGCTCGATATATATGTATTAGAAATTTTGGAAAATTTGAGTCATTTTTACAACTTTTCGACTAAGCAGTGGCGATTTTACAAGGAAAATGTTGGTATTTTGACAATTTCTGTCGAAATCAGAAAACCATATATATGGGAGCTATATCTAAATCTGAACCGATTTCAACCAAATTTGGCACGCATAACTACAATGCTAATTCTACTCCCTGTGCAAAATTTCAAATAAATCGGAGTTAAAATTGGCCTCTGTGGTCATATGAGTGTAAATCGTGCGAAAGCTATATACGGGAGCTTTATCTAAATCTGAACCGATTTCAACCAAATTTGGCACGCATAGCTACAATGCAAATTCTACTCCCTGTGCAAAATTTCAACTAAATCGGAGGAAAAAAATGGCCTCTGCAGTCATATGAGTGTAAATCGGCCGAAACTTATATCTTGGAGCTATATCTAAATCTGAACAGATTTCAACCAAATTTGGCACGCATAGCTACAATGCTAATTCTACTCCCTGTGCAGAATTTCAACTAAATCGGAGCAAAAACTTGGTCACAGTGGTCATAAGAGTGTAAATCGGGCGAACGATATATATGGGAGCTATATCTAAATCTGAACCGATTTCAATAAAATTTGGCACACTTGACTATAGTATTAATTGTACTTTTTTTGCAAAATTTTAAGCAAATTAGGGCAAAACTCTGGCTTCTGGGCTCATATAAGTCCATATCGGGCGAAATATATATATATATATATATATATATATATATATATATATATATATATATATATATATATATATATATATATATATATATATATATATATATATATATATATATATATATATATATATATATATATATATATATATATATATATATATATATATATATATATATATATATATATATATATATATATATATATATGCACTAACTTATAATACCATGTTCCACAGTGTGGCACAGGATATTAAAAAAAAATCTACACCCAAAAATATATTTAGTGGTAAAAAATGAATAATAAAATATTTTCCCAAACCCCACAAGTGACCAGATATCTTGGCCCATGACTTGTAAAATTAACACTGCTAATTAGAAAATATCGTTATAACTCTCAGGAATTTTAAACATTCTCTGTTGGTTAAGCAACACTTGTAGTGTAGTCAATGCATGGTTTTAAGCTGAAATCAAAAACAACAAAATGATTGAAGAATAAACCAAAAATAACAAAACAAAACGAATGAAGTAAGAGGAAGCACGCTCAAAATAAACCCAGCGAATTGCACTCAAATCGATCACAGTGGCAAAGGAAAATAGATATGTTTGTATAAATTTATTTTTGTATAAATTTATTAACCGATTTTACTGAAAGTTGGCTAGATCCAGTCCTCTATAGTACTAACTATATGTGCAAAATTTCATCGAAATCGGTTCAGATGTAGATATAGCTCCCATATATGTATCACCCGATTTTGAAAAATTCGCCCCTAATAACCTTATGGTTGACCATACAGGCCTCATTTCTTAACTGATCTTACTCAAATCTTGCACAAGGTAACCTTTTGTGGTATTAATCAAACCCGCAAAATATTATGCAAATTGGTTCAGATTTAGATATAGCTTCCATATATATGCATCGCTCGATTTTCCCAAATTTGGCCATAGTACTCTTATTTATTAACCAATGTTACTCAAATTTCAAATTTTTATGTACTAGCCGATCGTGCTTATACGTACTTGTAGCTCTTACATAAGAATATTGCTTGATTTTTACAAATTTGTATTTATTACCCACACTAATTGAACGATTTTCTCTTTTTTAATAATGGGCTCAATATTAGTAGCATACTAACTCCGTAGGCGCAATATCAACACAGCCAGTATAGCTAGAAGAAGGGGAAATTCCCTATATGTAGGGTTTTTGTAATATTTAGCGTCTTGTAGGACGTAGGGCCACAATGTAGGGACATTTTTACTCAACACAATTTGTAATAATTTTTACATTTTGGTGGCTCTAGAGAGGAAATTAGAAGCCGGCAAGGCTTGATCTTTAACAATGTGTGGTAAACTTTATTCCTGTAGAGAATTTTGTAAACATTTTATTTCTATAGAACATTTTGTCAAAATTGTATTTCTATAGAATTTTTTTTTTTCAAAATATTATTTCTATAAAAAATTTTCTCAATATTTTATTTCTGTGGAATTTTTTCTCAAAATTTTATTTCTATAGAATTTATTGTCAAAATTTTATTTCTATAGAAAAATTTCTCACAAAAAATTTGTTTATAGAAACTTTTTCCAAAATTTTATTTTTATAGAGATTTAACAAAAAAGATTCCTCATCACATCACCACATTCCTCATCAGCATCCTCTACTTGCAGAAAAACTATCAACCAATTATCAGAATAAATTCGGGTAATTCACTCAACCCAAAGTGAACTACACTTGAACCTCCCGAAAAAGGGTTTGATAGTCGGCTACTGCCTAAACAAATTTGCCAGCATATCTCTTTTCCTTTGCCAAACTCAAATCATCGATTTGAATGTATTTGAATGTATATCTTCATTCGTTTTGTTTGTTATTGTTGGCTTCTCTTCAATCGTTATTGTTGTTTTTTTGATCTCAGCTTAAAGCCATGCATTGACTAAACTACAAGTGTAGCTTAACCAACAGAGGAAAAGTATGCTTGTCAAATTTATTTGGGCAAAGCCCTATAGACTGGTTGGATGGTTGGATGTACAGCTGTTTCGGAATTACCACATTCCTCATCAGCATCCTCTACTTGCAGCAAAACTATCAACCAATTATCAGAATAAATTCGGGTAATTCACTCAACCCAAAGTGAACTACACTTGGACCTCCCGAAAACAGCTGTACATCCAACTATCTTGCAGTCTATAGGGCTTTGCCCAAATAAATTTGACAAGCATTATGATTTCCATAGAAAATTTTGTCAATATTTTCCTGTCGAAAATTTTATCATTTTTTTATTTCTATAGAAATTTTGTTAAAATTTTAATTGTATAAAATATTTTGTAAAAATTTTATTTCTATAGAAAAAATTGTCAAAGTTTTATTTATTTATTTTATATTATTTTTGCAAAATGTTGATTTATATAGCAAACTTTGTCAACATTTTTAATTAAAAAAAAGCCAAATTTTTTATTTCTTTAGAATATTTTGTAAACATTTTTATTTCTATAAAATTTTTGTCAAAATGTTGATTTCCATAGAAATGTTGTAAAAATTGTATTTTTGTTAATGCTTTTTTTTCTATAAACATTTTGTCGAAATTCTATTTTTATAGGAAATATTGTAAAAATTTTATTTATTTTTTATTTTTAGTTTCTTCTTCAAGCATTATTGCTATAAGCTACTCTTGTAGTTTAGTTAACGCATGGTTTTAAACTGGAATTAAAACAAAAATTTTTATGAGAATTTTATTTATATATTAGTTGGAGAGGAACATATAGCAAAATCTACAAAAACATTAATAATTCTACAAATCTACCAAACAGTAAAAAATATACCATTATTGGTAGAATTCTACCAACTGTGGCGACAGTGTTTAGTAGTCTTATGTTCTTGTGGTAATTCCATCGAAATCACTATAAATCACAATATACTATTTGAGATTACCGTCTTACTGATATTGCCTTTGACACAACCGCCTTGTAATGCTATTTACATCTTTGTTTTATTCCAAAGATGATACCTTATATAACAAGTCCTTCGAAGCGTCATACGGGAAGAAGAAAATTTTAACAGCTAAAAGTCATAGGTGGTAGGTTAATGTTAATGGATATCAAATCATTAAAGAACTACTTAGCAACAGATAGAGTGCTAAAATGACCTCCTAATACCATTTCATTCATTCACTGTCATTCTCTGACACATGTACCTGTACAATTAATCATGCATTAAGTAGGATATTTCATTTGGTCAGATTGTGATAAGAGCATCTTAACACATATTAAAAGGCTAAAACTGAGAAGGCTTAGCATAAATAATCCCCCCAAAGCTTTCACCTCGACCTCTCATCGATTCACATTCAAATATGATGAAATTTTCGATGGCTATTAGAGAGAAATTCCACGAAATTCAACCGGAGTATATGGAAAAAGAATTAGGACCCTGTCGAACATAAGTAATGCTAAGTGAGGTTTTAGGAAAGGTTGTTGTCGGGATTAAATGTCACTTTCTTCTTTGCTATTAACCCGAAGCAATCATTACCTGCTAACTCTTGCAGATTACATTATGGCCTATTCATTTAAAAATTAGACAACAAAAAAATTAATTCTAAATTTAAAGGGCATGTGAGGTTTTTGCAGGTTGGTCCATTCCCAGCAAAAAAAAATGTAAATTTAGAAGCACTAAAGTTATAGTGTCCACTACTTTTCTGCACACAATTTTCAGCGCAGAATTCAGCTCTTTTTCTAAACATAAAAGACAAGGACGTACTTAAAATATGTAAATAATGGTGGTGCTGAAATTAGCGCAGCTGAGTTGCACTAGGGAAAGCGGGTGTTTCGTCTCTCGCTTACATGGTTGTACCCATGTAAAGAAGATTTGTTTGTGTATTTTATCACGACTTCTTACGAACTATGTTGAAAGTTGCTCTCCACATCAAAATTTTTTGCTTCTGAAAGCGTTGAAATTCATACATAAAAGAAGCACACTTAAGTGGGACATCTCATTATAAGTTCATCGATGAATTCCTTGCAATGGTAAGTGCTGCTTGGATTTTCTTCCTTTTCGAACCCAGCAAAAAAATTGGAAGTTCTTCCAAAGGCACAACTTTAAAAGCACTTCCAAAAATGTCCGCCCAAAGATGTTCTTTAGCTTAACTACACAGGAAGTCCTTTTATTTCAATTTTTTATAACTCGCTTTTTTCATATTTCTAATGGGTAATTTTAACTTTTTTTATACCCTCCACCATGGGATGGGGGTATATTAACTTTGTCATTCCGTTTGTAACACATCGAAATATTGCTCTAAGACCCCATAAAGTATATATATTCTGGGTCGTGGTGAAATTCTGAGTCGATCTGAGCATGTCCGTCCGTCTGTTGAAATCACGCTAACTTCCGAACGAAACAAGCTATCGACTTGAAACTTGGCACAATCAGTTGTTATTGATGTAGGTCGGATGGTAGTGCAAATGGGCCATATCGGTCCACTTTTACGTATAGCCCCCATATAAACGGGCCCCCAAATTTTGCTTGCGATTGCTCTAAGAGAAGCAAATTTCATCCGATCCGGCTGAAATTTGGTACATGGTGTTAGTATATGGTCTCTAACAACCTTGCAAAAATTGGTCCACATCGGTCCATAATTATATATAGCCCCCATATAAACCGATCCCCCGATTTGGCTTGCAAGGCCTCTAAGAGAAGCAAATTTCATCCGATCCGGCTGATCCCCAGATTTGACCTCCAGAGCCCCTTGGAAGAGCAAAATTCTTCTCATTCGGTTGAAATTTGGTACGTGATGTTAGTATATGGTATCCAACAACCATGCAGGAATTGGTTCCTATCAGCCCATAATTATATATAGCTCCCATATAAACCGATACCCAGATTTGACCTCCGGTGCCTTTTGGAGAAGCAAAATTCATCCGATCTGCTTGAAATTTGGTACGTGGTCATCGTATATGATATTTAACAACTATGCCAAAAGTGGTCCATATCAGTCCATAATCATATATAGCTCCATATAAACCGATCCCGAGATTTGGTTTTGGAGCCTCTTTGAGGAGCAAATTTCATCCGAGTGAGTTGAAATTTGGTACATTGTGCTAGTATATGGTCGTTAACAACCATGCGTAACTAGGTCCATATCGGTATATAGTTATATATATCCCTTAGATAAATCGATTTCCAATCACACAAAAATTGGTCCATATCAAGTTCATAATTGTATTTATATAGCCCCCGTATAAGCGACCCCCATATTTCAATTCTGGCTCTCTACGTACCGTGCAAAAAGTCCATATCGATTCGTAATTATTTGTAGACTTAACTATCCATAACTTTTTTGTCTAATATATACCACGTATGGACTAACTCACAATTTAGAAAACGATGTTAAGAAGTTTTAAGATACCACAACCCAAGTAATTCGATTGTGGATGACAGTCTTTCGTAGAAGTTTCTACACGCTCACAAAAAATCGCTTCTGTAACATATACTCCCAAACATATTTTGCTTCAAGCATATACAGTTTTGGGTATTGCCCAAACATTTATATGTTTGATCTCTTCCAATATATAATATGTTTGAAAGCATATTGGTCTAAACAATATATGTTTGGGTAGTCTAAGTTCCAAACATTTTGTATTTTTGCATCCAAATTCAATAATGTTGTCTTCCAAAAAACAATATGTTATTATGTGAACATATAATATGTTTGGAAGCATTTTGCACCCAAAAATATTATATGCTTAAAAAAATTCTCCCAAACAATATTGTGCTCAAAATTTTATTTATTTATTTATATATTTACAATCATAATGAATTATGAAAATAAACAGGTAATATAGGTGCTAACAACATATGTTTTCGACCTGAATGCTCAAAATTTTGTTTCTGCCCAATTGTATATTCCCCCACATCTTTCTCACTTCCACGAGATTTTTTAGTTCTTAGCACCTTTTTCTGTAATACAAACATTGTAGAAGAAATTATTCCATTGTATGATTTTTTTATTTATTTTAATTTTACCTTTTGTCGGACGGGGATTCGAACAGCGGACCACACAGTTTGTAAGGATCAAAGAAGTAGCTGATCAATTGCCCAAGGAAAAATAAAATGTTAATTTTGTAATAACAAGCAACAACCACCAACTTAATTCAATATCGCTCCCTGTTAAATAGCGCTCCAAGCTACTAAACACATATATGTTTATAGGCTATTTCTAAATTAATATATGTTTGCATCCAAGCATATTATATTTACAAACATTTTATGTCCCAAACATAATATGTTCTAACATATTAACATATATGTCCCAAACATGTTATGCTAGTTTATGAACATTATATGCTTGCACTCAAAAATATTGTGTTTAAAAATTTGTGTTCCAAACATATAATGTTTATAGCCAAACATATGAAAAACAGTCTTTTTCATCCGTGTAGGCAATCCATGGTGGAGGGTACATAAGATTCGGCCTGGCCGAACTTACGGCCGTATATACTTGTTTTGCTTCAAATGGGTTAAAAACAGAGTAAGAATTTATAAAATGGTACCACTTATCAAAATTTTGTCGAAAAAATTGCGAATTTTTGAAAATATTTGAGGTCAAATGTTTCAGACAAGTGTTAGAATGCATTAAAAATCATAAAAAATTATAAAATTTTATTATTTTGAAAAATATCAAAAAAATTTCCAAACTCATCCAAAACACTGATTTCGGATCACACCTTAAGAAGTGATGAAAATTCAGTGCAACGGCTATCGTGATGGTGGACATCCGTCTTATGACAAGCCCATGTTAAATTCATCGCTTCTGCGTCAATTTAGCACCACTTCCAATCCAAAAAGATCCAAAAAGAACATGTTCATTACTTTTTTGGCGACGCTTTTTTTGCTGGGAAGCTGCTGAAAATTCAGCAAGTTTTTGCTGGGTTTTCATACGGCCGATTTTTGAACAGACAGTTTGTTGTATTGGACATAAATGTTAGGTGGTCATGGTTGGATTCACGTTTATGGCTAGATCGATTTAGGAGCCGACCATGAGCATTATTGCCAAAGACACCATGTGTCTATCTCATCGGATTCTGGGTTTTGTAAACGTATGTACTAACTTATAATACCCTGTTCCACAGTATGGCGCAATTAGAGCCTGGATGTAAAAGAAGGATATTTTGGATTCTAGAGGATTCTTAAATTTCTCGTCTAAACTATTTTGATTTTTATTCTAGCATGCGAATGAGATCAGGATATTTTACTTCTGGGTTGGGCAAATTGGATGAAAATTGCAACTTAGTTGTATAGAAATCATATCGGTAGATAGGTCATATATGGAAGCTATACCAAAAATTGGATAGATCCCATTGAACCATCAGATGATTGCCCTACAAACAAAAAACGATTATTGAAGCATTAAGCGTGATTAGGACATATTAGAATTTCGAATTTGAAAGTCGTTTAATTTTCAAAAATATTATAATTCTTTTAGTCGATTTTGAATTCTCATTACTGAAAGTACATTAGTTACATTTCGAATTTTTGACAATGGTGTCCCTACACTGTATCCTCATCCTTTGGTAGTAGGTATAAAACAATGCATTCCAAAAATGGTCCGTTCACAACTCCATAAGCAGACATTCGTTATTCATAATTTTCTCTATCAATAAAATTTGTTAAATTTAATTTAGATATATAAAATTTTATTGAATTTAATGTTTATAAATATTCCCCAACCCCATGTAGGATGTTATGTAAAAAGATGTTCGACTTCGAGTGCTATAATTTATTAAATATATAATTACAAAATGAATCTAATTATAGAAAATTTCTACATAAAAGAGTGTTTACGTTAATAGTACATCATTGCAAAGCAAGTATCCTTGAACTCATTCCACTCTTTTGATGGACATCGTAATTTGCATCATCATCAGATTCGTGAAATCATGCTGGGTGTTATTTGGCCTTTTTATGCAAAGGTATGGGTAAAGTGGCTTTTGATTAGCTTTATTATAAAAGCAAAGCCAAGCGATACATTAAAAATGCGACGATGATGCTGGCAAAAAATGCACTGATGCTTGTAGATATTTTACACAAGATTCTAACTACCAGACATGTCATTCAATGCCTCTCCTGGAATATCGTCTGAAAAAAAGTTATAAACACGAAGCCATATAGCGAGACGGACGCAAAACTTACTTTTGCAGTTCCAATGGTGTTAGGGCCGTTGAAAGTTCACAAGAGACCAACAAAAGTCAACAAACTAACCAAGGGACTGGGGTGATGTCTATATATCGGGGAAAGGGACAACCAGTGGTTCACTAAAATGGATACTTCTACATAAAGCAAACTCTTCAATAGCCATGCAAAATCACACACACACATACATCAATGTATTAAGTGGTCGGGTATGGGCCAGGCCAGGAGAAATGTGACATAGTGGACCAGGGATTTTGTTTTTTCATTGATATATCGAAAGGTTATGTCCATGTACAAAATTGTGTCGAAAATAAAATGGAAATTTCTGCCTTTTAAAATTTAAGATTTTTTTTTTTATTTTTCTGAATAGATATCTCATAACCGACTTGATAATTAAGAAAAATCACAAATTGGAACATGATCTTCAATAACACTTTATTTTATTTTTCCAATATTAGGATTTTTCTTTTATTTTTTTTGCAAAATACAAAAGCAAGAAATATGTAATTTCTGTAAACGCAAAAAATAAATTTCAAGCAAAACATATGGAAACATGTGGGAGTATAGACAAAGATAGTCACATTAAAATTGAAACCCCTCAGAAATTACTTGGGAAAATTTTAAAATTTTTCCCGCATATTGATGTATGACTGTGGTACCCAAAGAGAGCTCAAAATAACGAGCTGCAATTACACCCTAAAAAATCGCTTCTGCAGCATATACCCAAAACACATTGTGCTTCAAGCATATATATTTTCAGGTTTGGTCCAAACAAAATATTGTTTGTATTGTTCAAACATATTATGTTTCACCTTAGGGCATACACTGGTAGAAACAAATTTTAATGAAATTTTCTTTGTATGGATATATTTTTAAGGCGCCAATTGGTTACTTCCATTCTTTTACTTGCAGCATACTCTCTAGGCCTCTCTTTCTAAACACATATATATTTATAAGCTATTTCTAAATTAATATATGTTTGCATCCAAGCATATTATATTTACAAACATTTTATGTCCCACACATCATAATATGTTGTAACATATTAACATATATGTCTCAAACATGTTTCGCTACCCAGCAAAAAAAGCGTCGCCAAAAAATAATGAAAATGTTCTTTTTGGATCCGGAAGTGGTGCAAAATTGACGCAGAAGTGATGAATTTAACATGGGCTTGTCATAGGACGGAAGTCCTTCATTTCAACAGCCGTTGCACTGAATTTGCATCACTTATTTAGGTGTGATCCGAATTCAATGTTTTGGAAGTAAATAAAAAAATTTTGTGATATTTTGTCAAATAAATAATTTATATAATTTTTATAATTTTTAATGGATTCTAACGCTTATCGGAAACGTTCGACCTCAAATATTTTCAAAAATGCACAATTGTTTCAAATTGGATTTAAAAATTTTCGACAAAATTTAAATAATTTGTACCATTTTATGAATTATTCCTCTGTTTTTACCCTAACATATTTGAAACAAAAACAGTTAAAACTATCCATTAAAAGTATGAAAAAACCAAGTTAGAAAAATTTGAATTTAAAGAACTTCCTGGGTAGTTAAAATAAAGAACATCATTGGGAGTGCATCTTCTGGAAGTGCTTTTAAAGTTGTGCCTTTGGAAGAACTTCCAAATTTTTTTGCTGGTAGTTTATGAACATTGTATGCTTGAACTTAAAAATATTGTGTTAAACAATTTGAGTTCCAACATATAATTTTTACACCCAAACATATGAAAAACAGTATTTTTCGTCCGTGTATACCTAACGTAGCCTAACCCAATTTTTTGTTTCTTTCCGATTTTATTCTAAAAAAGAATTTAACAAATACATTGAACCATTTGTTGAAATATGAAATTTTTAGAAATTTAGAAAAAAATTAAAAAGTTCTGAAATGTTCAAGGGAACTTTACCTTGATTTTTGTCACATCAAAATCCCTGACCAGCCACGTTAAACTTCTCCTGGTCTAACCCATATACATCTCTTGAGTGGGTCTTGGTCATGTTCCCTTTCGAGAAGACACGCTTGAGTTATTCTGTACAGAGCCCCTTTTTTCAATGTTGGAAAAAAGTGGTTACGTAACTCTTCACTAGTTCAACATATAAATACATTCATCTGGCCACACATATGCGTTTGAACACTGGAGTGTTAATGGAAAACACGTATGGGATTCCTTGGTGTCGTATTCGAATTGTTACTCTTGCCTTGTATGGCAGAAATCCTGTGGTAACAACTTTTCAAGCAGCTTAACACTTTAGAGATCCACTAATATTACTACACTCAGAATAAAAATTCTATAGCTAATAGTGAATTTCCCAAAAAAAACTTTGTACAAAGATTTTGGATTTTTTTCTCTTTACTATGAAATTTTTTTTTCTTTACTATGAAAATTTTCCGCAACTGAAAGAAAAATAAAATAAGAAAAGTAAAGTAAAATAAGTTGGTAAATTGAGAAAACATTATGGTTTCGAAACGGTTTTGTCCATTTGTACTCAAACCAGAGTACAGTTGCCATAAAATCTCCCCTAAAACCTCAAGTGGTCTGGACGGCAAAATTTGCAAATTTGGATTAGAAAATTACCCAGGGTGGATTTTGAAAGAGATATCGTTGAGGTCCTCTAAGAGTTAGCTTATATTTGTATTGGAAATCAACTACAATCTATGAGGATTCCGGCAAAAATTTCCTGTAGGAAGATATCGTGCCTAGTATGAACGTAGTATACTGAAAAAACAGTGAACCCAACAGGAAGAAACATTTCGGTTAATTATAGAAAATTTTGAATATTTTTTGAAAATTTTAACTAAACAGTATAAAAAACGCTGCCATCACGCCGATGTCATAAAAAATCGCGCGATTTTTTTAATATGTTAGTCTATTGTTTTAACATTGTTTTCTGCAAAAAATATCTTTTAAATGTCGACCACATATTTCTATTAAATTTTTCAATTAAAATTAAAATCCTTACGAGACCTTATTTTCTCAACTTGTAAACTGGACTTTCGTTAGTAGGAAGAAAAATCGCGCGATTTTTTGGAAAAATATATTTTGCTTTCATTTCTTCCCTAAAAAAACGTCCATTATACAAGTCAAATATTGTGCTAGAATGGAGTAATGGTGAGGAAGGAAAAATACGTTGTAGCAAAAAAGCAATTATTATGGATGGAACATATCTTCTTGATAATGTAAAAATTACTGTAAGTGACACCATACTCGAAACAACTCTTTCCGAAAATGCGAACTTGAAAAAGACAAATGCGGAAACAGAACCGACTGCGGAGAAAAGTGTTGATGAAGATAATGTCCAACGAAAGTAACAAAAGCTGCGTTGTTTGCCAGATCAATAGTCCCAATATAGATTTTTTACCTTGCAAACACTTAATCGTAAGCTGTGGATGTAACAGGCGTATGCAATAGAAAGGCATCAAGATGTGCATAAATGTCATTGTTGTCGTTATGTAGTCCAGGATATAATGCAAGTTCGCTGAAAGCGATTTTTTCATTAATGAATTTACTAAATTGATTATTATTGATTGCTATATTTGCACTTATCATAATAAAATGATAAAACCCGACCAAACTCTGATTATTTTGATTTCAAAACCATTATAAGTAATTTTGAAGATTTAAAATTCAAACTAGTTTTAAAATGAAATAACTATGCGATATGCATTTGTTAAGCTCAAGGTTGGAAAGTGGGTCCCATATCAAATGAAAATAGGCCCCAAAGAAATTTTTGGGGCCCATTTTCATTGGGACATTTTAGGGTTCATTTCCATTATGCCGCAGAATAAAAACGCTCCAAATATAGGCTAGACTTATTTTGAGGATTTAGCGTCTTTGGTTTAAAGTTTCTTTGGAATTAAGAAAATATTTTTTACTTTGAAGTATCCGTTATAATTTGGATTTTTAAACTGGCATTTTTTTGTACGTGAGTACCTTTATTAACAGGTTGGCTGATAAGTCCCCGGTCTAACAAAGAAAAACACATTTTTTTTGTCAAAATTCGTTTTTATTATTTTATTATTAGGAAGCAATTCGAAGCCCAATTCATGAATTTTTGCCATTGTTTTCAATGACTTGTGCCACGGTGCGTTGTCTTGGTGGAACAACACTTTTTTCTTCTTCATATGGGGCCGTTTTGCCGCGATTTCGACCTTCAAACGCTCCAATAACGCCATATAAAGGGTGATTTGGTCAATATAAACTTGACGTATTTCTTTCAATTTTGCATTTAAAAAACCTGAACACTCCTCATTTTGAAGGTGTGTGTGTGTAGAATGTTGCTCCTATTTTGATTTTGGAATTCACTCTTCAGTTGTCAAAATGATGTCCAAGCAAGAAGAGTAGCGTATCAAAATTTTGCTCGCGCATCGCGAAAATCCGAGCTACTCGCACGCAAAGCTGGCAAAATCGCTAAAAGTTGCCAAATCAACCGTTACAAATGTAATTAAAGTGTTTGGGGAACGTTTGTCGACAGCCAGGAAGTCTGGATCGGAGGGAAATCGAAAACCGGAAGCCGCTGAGACGATAAAGAGAGTTGCCGGTAGTTTCAAGCGAAACCCTAATCTCTCTCTCCGAGATGCCGCAAATAAGCTGGGTGTATCGTCTACAACCGTGCACCGAGCCAAAAAACGAGCCGGACTATCGACTTACAAGAAGGTAGTGACTCCAAATCGCGATGATAAACAAAATACGACGGCCAAAGCGCGATCCCGGAGGCTGTACACGACGATGCTGACGAAGTTTGACTGCGTGGTAATGGACGACGAAACCTACGTCAAAGCCGACTACAAGCAGCTTCCGGGACAGGAGTTTTATACAGCAAAAGGAAGGGGAAATGTAGCAGACCAAGAATCAAGAAATTTACGTGAAAGAGTGTTTGAATAAACGTCTGCTGCTTTTCCTGAAGAAACACGGTTGTTCCGTACTGTTTTGGCTGGATTTGGCATCTTGGCATTACGGTAAAAAGACCATGGAGTGGTACGCCGCCAACAACGTGCATGTGGTTCCCAAGGACAAGAACCCTCCCAACACGTCAGAGCTCCGCCCAATTGACAAATACTGGGCTATGTCAAGCGGAACCTAAAGAAGACCAAAAAAATTGCTAAGGACGAGCAGCAGTTCAAGGCAAACTGGCTTTCTGCGGCGAAGAAGGTGGACAAGGTGGCTGTACAAAATCTGATGGCAGGTGTCAAGCGTGAGGCCCGGCAATTCGGATTTGGAAAAGCGAAAGCCTAACTGAATATTTTTCCTGAATTTTATACTAATTGAACTTGAAAATGAAATTTAATTTGATTTTTTAAATAAACGATTTCACCGATTTACACGCGTTTTCCTTTGACCAAATTTTGACCGTATCACCCTTTAGTAGCCACTGTTGATGGTTTTTTCCTTCTCAAGATAATCGATAAAAATTATTCCATTCGCATCCCAAAAAACAGAGGCCATTACTTTGCCAGCGGACTTTTGAGGCTTTCCACGCTTCGGAGACGGTTCACCGGTCGCTGTCCACTCAGCCGACTGTCGATTGGACTCAGGAGTGTAGTGATAGAACCATATTTCATATCGACATATCGACGGAAAAACTCGGGTATATTACGATTTAACAGCTGCAAACACCGCTCAGAATCATCAACACGTTGTTGTTGTTGGTCAAATGTGAGCTCGCGCGGCACACATTTTGCACAGAGCGTCCTCCGTGCTCATTTCACCACGCTTGAATTTTGCATACCAATCAATTATTTCTGATTTCCCTGGGGCAGAGTCCGGAAACTCATTATCAAGCCAAGTTTTTGCTTCCACCGTATTTTTTCCCTTCAAAAACAGTATTTTATCAAACGAAATTCCTTTTTTCCATTTTTTTCACAATAACAAAAGTTGCTTCACAAAAGACGCTTTATCTCACAAACTAATTGACTTACAGACGTCATTTTGACACGAATCATTTGAAGGTTGGTACTATATAAAAATAATATGCATTTAATACTAGCGACGCCATCTACACACAAAAAAATTTCACGAACATTTTTCCAATAAAAATTTTAATTGAGTTTTAAAAAATATTCAATTAAAAATTTAATTGATTCAAAAAATATTTTAATTGAAGCAAAAATCAATCACAGAAATAATAGTATCAATTAATTTTTTAATTGGATCAATTAACTTTTTAATTGACCTTTAATTAATTTTTTAATTGATACTATCATTTCTGTGATTGAAGACATTTCAATTAAAAATTAATTGGATCAATTAATTTCGTGATTGAATCAGAAAAAAATTTTTTGGTGCCAGACCGGGGACTTATCAGCCTACCTGTTAATAAACCGCGAAAAGAGAATGAAAATTTGATAAATGAGACTTGTATCCTAATTTTAATTTTATTGGTCCTTGATTTAAAGCCAGAGAGCTCGCTAAAAAAATGTCTTTATTTTAAGGAAGCCGCATCTTCTTTAAAATAAAGAATATAAATAAACAAATAAACTTTTTTTTGAGTGTAATTAACTTTCTATGTTTTAAACATTTTTGTCCATATGCAAAGCAATTTAATGATAGTTTATCGAAGGAATTTACATGGTAAAAGTAGGCTTGAAGTTTTCTATAACTTTTTTTTTGTAAATGGAGGTTTATTTTTTAAAATTTAGGTTGCATAATTTTTTTATATTTCTTATTGAAATCACGGATTTTTTTCTTTCGAACTGTAAGTTATATTGACAAAATGCCTCCAAAATATTTTAACGTCTATTACTTTAGGCCACCGTGGTGCAATGCCCACCTTGCATACACAAGGTCGTGGGTTCGACTCCTGCTTCGACCGAACACCAAAAAAGATGTTCAGCGGTGAATTATCCCACCTCAGTAATGCTAGTGACATTTCTGAGTGTTTCAAGGCTTCTCTAAGTGGTTTCAACGTGGTTTCAACTAAGTGGTTTCAGCTGCAACGTGGAATGCCGTTCGGTCTCGGCTATAAAAATTGTCATTGAACTTAATATGGAATCGGGCAGCACTCAGTGATAAGGGAGAAGTTCTCCACTGTGGTATCACAATGGACTGCATAGTCTAAGTGAGCCTGATACATTGGGCTGCCACATAACCTAACCTAACTATTACTATTGGCCACAAAAAAATCGAAATATGGGATATATGACCCAAATAAACTGAATTTCTAAATGTAATCCAAAAATATACTATGTAAAATACTTGCTAATTGTATTTATTTGCAACGGTGTATGTATTTTTCTTCTTTCTATGAATCAATGATTTATTCCTATTTAAAAATTTATTTTGCAACAAAATGATTTGTTGCAAGAGGCAGTATTTCAGCCACATTATTGACACACATCAAATGTACTTCAAAGGCATGTGGACTAAGTTCCATATCAGATAAAAGGCTAACCAAATTCCTCCGAGGTATTTGCAAGGATGAAGATATTTAATGGATTTAAATGGAATTGTTTCACAAATATCCAACATTGTTTCTGTTCATTTTATTTATATAAATGACTTACCATACCTCAGAGAGAGAGAGAGAGAGAGAGAGAGAGAGAGAGAGAGAGAGAGAGAGAGAAAGAGTGGGAGATGGGCAGAGGAGCAGTAGCAAACAGAACAATACTCACATTGATGATACTTCAAACTCAAAGTTGGAACTTTTGCATTATGCTTCCTGATGAATGGATAAATATACAGACATGTGGGTTTAGTTCATGACTCAAACCAAATACATGCTAATGTATTATCCTAGGAGGGCTTCCCATATAAAAAAAACATAAAATGTATCGTAGACTTAAAGCGAAGACAAACAAATGTTTTGAAATAAAAATCTCCAAGCAGACGAACAATACTCCAATGTTGATGCAGATATAACTTTTGTTATGATATCGTTTTTGTTTGGTGTAGTTTCACATGGAACATTTCCAATTGAAACTCTAGGAGACTTTCTACAGATGCTACAATGTAACTGTGAATACAATTGAAGGGCTTGGGATGTTGGTCCTAGTTTCGGTGAACCTTTAGGTGAACTGTAATTGTAATTTGGAAGCTAGTCCATATGGAGTCTGTGTTCGACAAAAACGGCAAATTACACTCAAAAAAATATTGTAATGAGGTCAACGATTTTTTATATCGAATACGAATTTTGTTTTTAGTTCAAAATTAAAATTTGTTTCCTAAACTCAAGTACACAAAACTCAAATTTAAAATAGAATTGTATTTTAAAGGCATCCTCACTTCAATTCTCCACTTCTTTGGTTCGGAATCAATACTTAAATCATTAGTGCAAAGACAAAAATCTTTGGAACCTGTCATGTCTGTTTCAGTGTAAATACCTATATAAGCCACTTTAGTTCTTCATTGTTTATATAAAGGAATATTTATGAACCAATTTAAATGAAACTCGTTTCTCCAAGAGGCTTCAAATGTAAAATTTTGGGTATTAATATATACGGGTTCTACAGTGCACACATACCAAGTTTCAACTGGATCGGAAAAAATTGCTTCTCCAAGTGGTTCCGCAAACAAATTTGTGGGTAGTTTTATATGGGGGATATGCCTAAAAGTCCGATATGACCATTGGATCAAAAACAACTACTTATACATACTTAGTATTATGTAGTCTCAAAATTTTATGACGGCGCAGAATATATATATATATATATATATATATTTTATGGGGTCTGTGATCGATATTTTGATGTGTCATAAACGGAATGACAATGCTAGTATACGCCCATTCTTGGGGAGGGTATAAAAATGATGACTAATCTTATTATTAGACATTTTTAAATGCTCGACTTTCAACAAATCAGAAGCAAATTAGTCTATTTGGTAAGCTACAAAAAGTCGACTTCTTTTCTTTGACCAAAAGTTTTTTTAGTTGAAAAGTCGTTTTTCGAAAAGTTTTATTATTTCTGCTAGAAGTCCCCAAAAACGTTACCACTTTTGTCACTGTACAATTTTTAGGGCGTGTGGTACACGCTTGAATTAAGTCCGTTACTGGCCTAATCTTTACCATAAATCTTCTCTGACTCTCGGGGATACAATAAAATATTGGATTATTAGTGGACATTAGTATCTAATATATGGCATGCAATACAGTTTCCTCACCATGGGTAGGCATGAATAACTCACACTCAGTAATAGAAGACTTGCAATGTGATTTGAGGTCTTCTTCTTGGTTTTTGTTTTCAGCTTCCGTCCTACAATTTATTTCTTTTTTGTAGGATCTGTGAAAAAACGTCGAAATCCAACAATCCCAGCCATCAGGGCATATAGAAGCATCATCATCATCCATGTATTCATCTGCTCATGTCAAATGCCCAATCCGATTGTTTGCATGGCAGATTCCCATTCAGGATTGTATGGCTTTGATTCGTTCTGCTATTCTCCTCCACCAGGATGCATATGCAACAATGCTTGAGAGCTTCCTTTCTTGCTTTGGGACAAAAAGGTAATGCCAAGAGAGTGCCAAGCCAAGCAAATACCATTGAGTCAAATAAACACCATAAACTTATGGGAAATGTAATGGCAGGCAAGGTAAAGATGGATATAGACAGACGACACTGTGTCCCTCTATTCCATCAACTCGAATGACAAATATGCATACATGACACGAGTATGTGGATGAAAAATTTAATATTACCGATGTTTGTTTTGTGCATTGCTGGCCTTTTTGTTTTTTTTTTATGTTTTTGTCTTGTGGTTATATGAATCGGAAATTTGAAAAAAAAAAAAATTAAATTAATTATGTATGAGAAATAAATTGTTTAGAAAACGAAAATTTGTAAAACGTAAAGATATTTGAATGTAATAATTTTTTTACAATGAATAAAATTCTTAAACAATTCTTTTGCCATAATTTACAGCGGAAGAATTCAGTATTAACAGTGTTCGCAAAATTTTAAAATATTATTGTTTATTTCTAAAATATAATACCCTTAATAATAATATTTTCTTAAATTTTTACCCTTCACTGTGGTACAGGGTATAATAAGTTTGTGCATTTGTATGTAACGCCAAGAAGGAAAAGTCGTTTAGTATACCGATCTTAGAATTAAATTCTGAGTCGATTTAGCGATGTCCGTCTGTCTGTCCGTCCGTCTGTCTGTTCATGAATTTTTGTGTGCAAAGTACAGTTTGCAGTTCCGATCGTCCTCAAATTTGGCACAGGATCGTACTTGAGACAAAGACAATCGCTATTGATTTTGGAAAAAAATCGGTTCAAATTTAGATATAGCTACCATATACATTTATCCCCGATCTGATCATAATTGGCGTGTTTATCAACCGATGTTCTTCAAATTCCGTACATCCGAAGATTTTATGAGTCTCGAAAAACTTGCAAAATATCAGCCAAATCGGTTCAGATTTAGATATAGCTCCCATATATATCTTTCGTCCGATTTGAACTTATATGGCCTCAAAAGCTAGAGTTTTGCCCTGACTTGCTTCAAATTTTGCACAAGGTGTACGTTTAATAGTATCGGTAAGTGTACCAAATTTGGTTGAAATCGGTTCAGATTTAGATATAGCTCCCATTTGCACTTATATGGCCTCAAACGCCAGAGTTTTGCCCTGACTTGACTTCATATTATATATAGCTCCCATACATATGTACGTACACCAGAGTTGGGGAACTATGGTAGACTGTTTCATATTTTAGACACATTTTCAATGGAATTTTGCTCCAGATAGCAAAATTATTATTGTAACTATGTTTGTCAAATTTAGTCAAAATCGGTTCATATTATAGTGTAAGTGCAGCAAATGTGGTATACCCATTTGTTTTTCGAAAGGCAAATTTTTTTTTTTCTTCGACGAGGCTAACATTTTACCACATTCATTTTACTAGTGTTAGTCATCCACGCAACTATGAACGAAAAATAAGAAAACCATAATTTCGGATATATTTGCAAATTTATTAAAAAACTCATTAAGCACGAATTCATAAAATGTGCAGGTAATGTGGTACACCATAATGTAGATTTTTTTGTAAAAAAAAAATGCAATATGTGTATCGCAATTGCAAACATTTTATGCTTATTTAGTACTCGTCAGTTATTTACATCCGAAAATTAATAAATTTAAAATATATCTTCACACAAAACGAAATGATTAAGAATTACCAAAAAAATCTTCGAGCACAGGTAAATGTGAATTCTTTCAACTAGCACAAAGAAAGAGTTGCAAAAATCAAATTGACAGCCACAATATATTCAGCTTGGTTTGGTTATTCGTATTTTGTTAGATAAAGAAAAAAGCTAATATACCACATTACCAGCCTATACCACATTTGCTGCACTTACCCTATATAGCTCCCATATATACGTCGGCCCCGACCGACTTTAGACTTTACTTACTTGTTTTCATTTCAATTTAGCTATACTTTCCTAGTTTTGTTGTACCAGTCATAATATAACGATTTTATTTCAAATCCAACAAGAATAATACAAGGAACAATTACTCCCTCTAAAAAAGTGCTTATGACATTCGTAAGAACCTCAATGAAGTGCCAGAATCTCTTAACAAGATCCTCAATCAAAATTATAATTAATTATTAATTTTAACAAATTTATTTAAAACGGAAACATTTTAACGACTTTAAATCTACACTCATTTTCACTTCATTCATTTCACTTAGCTTATAAATTTCTTTGTCAACTTTTTGGAAGGAATCTCTTGGGGTCAAGTTGTGAGTAATATCCATTCTGGTGCTCTTTGAAATATTTTAACAGAGACACACACACACATATATAAAGCCACGCACATTTGGCGTAAACATGGACCCAAAAATGCCACAGAGCAATGCATGAATTGAGAAATAAAGTGGAAATATGAGACCACAAAACTGGAGAAGACAACATTTCAAATAAGTTAGACAGATGGAAAAAGCTACGATTGTTTAACTTTTGCGGTCATTTAAAAGTAGTAAAGTAATTATCAATTTCAGTTGTAGAAGGTGTATTTACGAAGAAGACAACAAAAAATTCGAGATGATGTAATTGGGAGTAAATTCTGGACGTATTTGGTATGTTAGTGTTCTATGCCAAGAAAGAAGTGTTAATGAAAACGAAGAAGTTGTGAACTCAAAAAGGTGCAGACCAAAAGCGAAGTTGGTAGAATGGACAGAAACGGAAAAAGGCAGTGGGTGTAATGGCGAATGACGTAACAATCCTCATGTTGCCTTAGCTACCGAGTAGTGACATTCTGATGCTAGTAAGATTGTCCTGGGAGGAACAGATATCAGAGGGAAATAAGTGCAACAACAATGGATCGATGGTCGTGGAGGACTGGGAGGAGCGTATATGTAGAGGACCCAGACACCCAAAACACAAATCGCTTCCCAGCAAAAAACTTGAGGAATTTTCATCGGGTTCTTAAAGGAGCTTAGATCTTAGCAGCACTTACAGTGGTGAGGAATTCATTGGTGAATTTAACAAGAAATGTCTCTCTTTTATGAATCCTATTTTCCGCTTACATGAGTGCTGATCGTTATATGTGAAGAAGGCAGTGAATGAAAGCGTATAACAATTTCAAATAGTCTCTCGCTTTCCTAATTTGTCAAAATCAGCGCTTGTTTAATATTCCTTCTAGATTTTTTTCTTTCCAAGTTTTTATGCTTAATGACGATAAAATACATACATGAAAATGTGTTGAATTTGGCGCCGAATAAACAGCGCCGAAAATTACTGCTTACGGTATAAAGTGATCTTTTGTACTGCTTCCAAATGAAGCAGTATGGATATCTTTTGCTGGAGTAGGTCATGAATTAAGCTCCTTTTCGCTCTAGGACGCATAGATTAGGTGGTATGAGCAAAACAAGTTTTTCATATAAAATTTTTATTTTTTTCAAGATTTGGATGGAGCAAAACAAGTTTTTCATATAAAAATTAATTTTTTTTTCAGGATTTGGAAGGAATTTTCGATCTTTTGGGGGTGGTCATGAATTAAGCTCCTTTTCGCTCTAGGACGCATAGTTTAGGAGATATGAGCAAAACAAGTTTTTCATATAAAAATTTAAAATTTTTCAGGATTTAGATGGAATTTTCGTTTTTTTGGGGGTTGTCATGAATTAAGCTCCTTTTCGCTTTGGGACGCATAGTTTAGGAGATATGAACAAAATAAAATTTCTATATAAAAATTTAAACATTTTCAGGATTTGGGTGGACTTTTCAATTTTTCCAGGATTTGGATGAAATTTTCGATTTTTTGGGGGTGGTCATGAATTAAGCTCCTTTGCGTTCTAAGGCGCATAGTTTAGAAGATATGAGCAAAACAAGTTTTTCATATAAAAATTATTTTTTTTTTCAGGATTTAGTAGGTTAAGTTTAATTTTAATGAAAACATGTCGTAAAAATATATTTTTCCGCGGCAAATATTATTTCTACTTTCAGTGTAACTTTCTCAAACATATCGTGTTTGGACGTTCGTTGTAAGAATTATATGCTTCTGGGCAAACATTTTTTGAATTAAAAAAAAAAATATTCTCGTAAACATATTATGTTCTAACATATTAACATATCGATTGCAAATATAATATACTAGTTTTCAAACGCAATATTCTTGTGCCCACACATATTGTGCTATTTTTTTTTGTCCCAAACATCTTATTTTTGTATCCCAACATATAAAAACACACAATTTCCTCCATGTAGATCCTATTCCGATTACCGGACCGCGGCATAATCCTGCAGGCAGAAATACGGAACGGAATGTACACGCAAAAAAATAATTCTTTCCTCCCAAACGAAATTTTAGACAAACAAAATTCGTTTTTCATTTGCTTTTCGCTGTAAGGAAGTGTATTTGGAAGAAAAGTATATACTTTTTATGATAAACGTTTATTCTTTTCCAGGATGTAAAAACAATTTCCTAAAGACAAACTCAAAAAAAAAAAAAAAAAACATTATTTTCTTGTTCATTGCATTTTCCCTCACATCTTTCTCACATCCACGAAATTTTTTAGTTCTTAACACCTTTTCCAGTAATACCAACAATGTAGAAGAAAAGATTTTATAAATTTTTAAAATTTTTTTACTTTTCGCCTGGACGGAGAATCGAACCGCGGACCATGCACTTTGTAAGCCAACACACTAACCACTGAGCTATGTACCTGTTATGGTCATCAATAGATAAATATCTATATAAGTTATAATTATATAGCATAGCTTGCGGCGCCCACGAATCGAATAAACAAAGTATATTTAACAGAAACAAACACGTCCGACTTGCATGCCAAGAGTCGTGGGTTCGATCCCTGCTTCGACCAAAGTTTTTTTTCCATATATTCCAGATATGTTCGGAAAATTCCGAAAAAATGTTCAACATTACATTGTAGTATATTAAATTTTGAACTGTAAAATGTGTCTTATTAAAGGCCTAAAGTCAGAAAAGAACAGTGTTTGATATAAACGAAATGGACTGTGTTGTTGTTTCAAAAATAACTTTTTTTATTGAAAAAATAAAAATTTTGTAACAAACGAATTTTTTGGTGATAAAAGTTTAAAATTTTCGAAGCAATTCAAAAAACTCTAATAAAAGAAAAACGTTTTTGGTACACGTTTTCCAAACGTTTTTTTTTTTCTTTGCGTGTATTAAATGACTCGGTAATAACACGAGACCATAAAAAGTCAATATTTTCACAGATTGCTGGAGGGCAGTGAAGGCAATAGCAGGCATAGTCAACGAATAGTCGGAATGCGGTAGGGCCCCATCAAATGGTGCCGGGACATGCCGAAAAACATGAAAGTGAACTTAGAAAACGCAAACCCCATTGAGACAACGCGGACCGAGTTGAGTGAATGGGCACGGCGATGTGGGCTAATGCATCGCTCGAAAATGCTATGGGGTGACCCAGACAAGAAAAAGACTAGAGAACTTCACAAGGAGAGTTGGACGATAGTCAGGAGGAACGTGGGTATAATGACCGAACACCTACAATTGGGAGCATATACGTACACTGAACAAAATATTGTAGTGAGGTCAAAGATTTCATGCCTTTAAAATACGAATGCAAATTTTGCTTAGAATAAAAGACGCATTTCTCTAATATAAAGCCTTTTTCTGTGTCCAAAAATTGATAAACTTTTCAATGAAGTCATGTTGTTCTTATACACAGAAAAAAATATCACCAAAATATTTCCAATTAAAAAGTTAATTGAAGTTGAATGTTTTTTCAATTAATAAATTAATTGATACAATTAACTTTTTAATCAAGATAGAAACATTAAGTTCATTAATTAAAAATTAATTTATACAATTAACGTTTTAATCAAATTCGGAAGACTAAGTCAGTTAAAAAAGTGATGAACATTTCTTAATCTTAATCTAAGCCAATTCAGAAAGTAATTGAAAATAGTTACCTTTTTAAATAAAACAAGTATATACAGCACTAAGTTCGGCCGGGCCGAATCTTAAATACCCCCCACCATGAACCAAATATTAGGGTTTCCTTTGAAATTTCAAGAGGGCTTGAGGACACTTCCCGAAGATAAATTTAAAGATTTCTCCTATGAGGACTATATCAGATTCTGGATTTATGAGAACCATTTTTGTTTGAGTTTTAGAGGAATCATTAACATCTCGTGTAAGTGTGCAAGAAAATTATAAAATAACGTATTGATTTGAAATCTTAAATCTGTAGAAGTAAAATCTGGAAATTTTACATTGAGTTTCAAGCAATTTTCATGATCAGAGCGCCTTCTACACCCTCAAGAAGTCGGTCTATATGGAGGCATTACCAAATGGACCGATAAAAACTTAATCCGATATACTTTTATGTGAGCCTAAAATACCAGAACATTTACAATTTCAGGCAAATCAGATAAAAACTACGGTTTCTCGAAACCCAAGGAGTTAAATCGGGAGATCGTTCTTATGGGGGCTATACTAAAATATGGACCGATACTCACCGTTTTCGGCACACCTCTTTATGAGCCGAAAATACCTCTAGATTTCCAATTTCAGGCAAATAGGATAAAAACTTCGGATTCTAGAAGTCCAAGAAGTAAAATCGGGAAATCGGTCTATATGGGGGCTATACCAAAATATGGACCGATACTCACCATTTTCGGCACACCTCTTTATGGTCCTAAAACACCTCTAGATTTCCAATTTCAGACAAATTGGATAAAAACTACGGTTTCTATAAGCCCAAGACCCCAATTCGGGAGGTCATTTTATATGGGGACCATACCAAAACATGGACCGATACTCACAATTTTTGGCACACGTATTTGTGGTCCTACAATACCTCTAGATTTCCAATTTCAGGTAAATTGAATAAAAACTGCGGTTTCTATAAGCCCAAGAAGTAAAATCGGGAGATCGGTCTATATGGGGGCTATACCAAAACATGGACCGATACTCACCATTTTTGGCACACCTCTTTATGGTCATAAAATACCTCTAGATTTCAAATTTCAGGCAAATTGGATAAAAACTACGATTTCTATAAGCCCAAGACCCCAAATCGGGAGGTCGGTTTATATGGGGACTATATCAAAACCTGGACCGATATAGCCCATCTTCGAACTTGACCTGCCTGCAGACAAAAGACGATTTTGTGCAAAATTTCAGCACGATTGCTTCATTATTGAAGACTGTAGCGTGATTACAACAGACAGACAGACAGACAGACGGACATCGTTATATCGTCTTAGAATTTCTCCCTGATCAAGAATATATATACTTTATATAGTCGGAAATCGATATTTCGATGTGTTACAAACGGAATGACAAACTTATTATACCCCCGTCACCATTCTATGGTGGTGGGTATAAAAATAATTGGGGTTTGTATTCAAAATCAATTAAATTTTTAATTGAATCAAATAAAAAATTAATTGAAAATTGCCAATGACATCAATTAATTTTTTAATCAAGAATTTTTTCTATGCCCAATTAAAACTGTGATTGATACTATCATTTTCGTGATTGAAGACATTTCAATTAAAAAAATAATTGGATCAATTAATTTCGTGATTGAAACGGAAAAATTTTTTTTTGTGTGTAGTTAAGTGATTTCGCTTAAAAATGGGTATCATAACATGAAAGACAAATTTTTTGGGCTAAGGTCAACTTGACTTTAATAATTCAGAAATATTCTTTAAATTTAATGAAATTGTCTTTAAATTTTTGTCTTTTTGCATCTTGACTACAAAGCAAAATATCGTTCAAATATACGACATGTTTTTCAACACTTTGTTTTAAAGATGTTTTTTACTTGAAACATAGCATAATTTCTACTGGAAGTCGAGTTTTAATTTGGAAAAATAAGTTGTCGTTAACTCGTTTCTAAAGCACTTTGATAGCATATGAAGAAACAAAACTGAAAAATCGAATAATTGAAATTTGCTTCCTAGAAGCAAGTACACAAAATCCTAGAAGAAAGTACACACTTAAATTCTTCGCTTCTTTGGCTCGGAATCACTACCAATTTTTCTAAATAAAAACAAAATCTTTGGAACCGGGCATGCTTTTTTTCAGTGATTCGGTACAGGAGCAGTAGGCCTGTTTTGAGGACAATGGACTTTCGAACTATATTGGTGACTGTCCCGGCTTTCCTAGGCAAACAGTTAACCATATCGGTGAAGAAGTTTCTGGGGATCAGGCCCAAATTGGAAACAGCTTGGACTGAAAAGGGAATTCTTTAAGGACACAGAACTCCTGTACTATTAGAAGGATACGATGGAAAAATGTTTTTTTTAAAAGCGGTTCCGGTTTATCTACCCCCAGGTAAAAAAATGCGTAGTTAAACTAAAGTTAAATTTAATAATTAAAAAACAAAAAATTATTTGTCTGTGGTTAAATTTTCTTATTTTATTTTCCACAGTCCAATGAAATTTTTCTTTTTTTAAATATGTCTAAAACATTTGATGAACTTAACGTGGGTATAAAGTTCAAAGACCATAGACGTAAATTTAATATGAACTAGTGCAGAAGAAAATTGCCAAACAATACTAAGAATGAACTACATTGTGGTTAAAAGGGCTATGATTGAATTTAATTAATTTTTAGTTGATTTTTTCTTCTACGAGAAGGTCTAATTTCGTAAGTTGTAGTTAAAAAGTACCCCATTCCATTAAATTGTTCTATCTTTAATAGCGCTTTGTGTGTGTCTCAAATTGTGAAGTATAATTTAGTTCAATTTTCGCACAAAGTAGTTCATTGGACACAACTTTGTCCCAGTTACTGTCCAAGAGAAGAAAAATTGTCATGCGTGGTTTACCTATTTTCAGCAATGCTATCGAGTTTTCTGATTATTTGTAAGCCAATCTTTTCATTGAGCGAAATATCGAATCTTGCTACACGAGAAAAGTGTGTCAACTGGTGTCAAATGGTACGATAGTTTGGTAGTGGTTTGTGAATGAAGAAAATTCACGATCCTGTTCACAGCTCTACAACAACCTTTCTAATCCCCTGGTTGCATGATTTATTATAAATTCACCCATTCATGGTTTTCACAAAAATGCATATTCTTTAATACTTAACTCACACTTCATCTTTTCCCCGTAAGGTATTGATGATGATGGAAAGCATGAAAAAATGAACTTTATATCACGTCCTAAGGAAGCAATTTTGATTTTTAGATTCTTTTCTTATTGAGTGCATATCCCCATGTGAACCTTTCCCCCCAGTCCAAAAATTCAACCTGATTATTAAGTAAACCCTCTTAGACAGACACCTCTTTTGACATACAACTAGAAATCGTATTTTCGTTGACTTTTCAAACTTTGGCGGCAAAGTTTCCTTTTTGAGAAATTTTATTTTTATTTTATATCCAAGTTTTATGGACCAATGTAATTTTCAAACTAAAACGTGACATTTGATATGAAGTATGTGCCATGATATTGCAACATCAACTCCAGCCAACAGCAGAGGCGAATATTCGGTAGCTACATGAAAGGCTTTTATGAAATTTAATGAGATATATGATATTGAAAATGTAGTTTGAATTCGAAGTGAGGAACAAGTATCTGTAATACGATAGAGAAAGGATGACGACGATGTAGCCCAATAAAATAAAGTTTAACGAAAAAAAAACTTTCTCTATGCGTGGGCATCTAAGCCCTAAATTTATTTTTGTTTGTTATTGGACCAAATGAAAATTTAGCAAAGAAAATGAGTTTTCCTTCACAATGACTTTAAAGACATTTTCTGCTGCTCTATATTTTATAGATACCCCAATTTCTATTTGTCTTCCTTTTTTACTTGTCCTTAGTTATACCGTGTTTTCGCAACACGTGCAGACTGCCATTGATGGTCGTGATAAAAAGGATAAATTTGCATAATTTTAGATTTATTCTGGTTAAGCTTGCTACAATCATTGTGAAGAATCCATGGAGAAAAGTGAATAAAAAATCAGTGACCCTAAATGTTGCTTTGCTTTAAATTATGCAAAAAACAACTTGACGAATTTACATTTTAATGAAATTCAGGTGAAAAAATATCTCCCTTGGTCTATGTGATACCGTAACAAACAGGTCTAAATCTAGTTAGGGGCAGTTGCTTCCAAATAATTTTGATAGAAATTTAAGAACAATTGGCAACTCAATGCCATATGGAAAGAAAGAGAGAAGTGTCGCAAAATTTGTTCTTGCACTGAAAAAAACTTTACTTTAAGCTTATTCTAAGGATTTTAGTAACTATTCTGATCCAAAGATATGGTTTTTATTTTGCTTAGGATACAGATCTGATCTATAGAATCTTCATTTTGGTTTTGCGATATATTAACAAAGCAATTCAAGTACAACTAAAAATCAAAATTGCAGTGCACTCGCGCACTAAAAAAATATTGTCGTGAGGCCAAAGATTTCATTTCCTTAAAAACGAATGCAATTTTTGCTTAGCATAGAAGAAGCATTTCTCTAATATAAAGTTTTTTTCCTTGTCCAAAAGTCGATAAACTTTTCAATGAAGTCGTATTGTTTTTATAATTAAGTGATTTTACTTAAAAATGGGTATCATAACATGAAAGAAAACATTTTTGGGCTAAGGTCAACTTGACATTAATAATTCAGAATAATTCTTTAAATTTAATGAAATTGTCCTTAATTTTGTTGTCTGTTTGCTCTTGACTACAAAACAAACAATTGTTCAAAAATAGGACAACTCAACTCTTTATTCCGATTTCTTTTTTATAATTGTTTCATGGAATTAAATTAATTTAATTACTAATAACAAAAATAAAAGACTATCTCGCTAGAACGTGTAAAACTCCCGTATATGGTTAGGTTTTGTTCTAAAAATCGCTGAAGTTTACTAGAGTGAACATTTTCGCTAACGTGAACTCTCTTGGTTTTAATTAGATCACGTTACCGCGAGTGCGGTAATACTGTATAACAAATACTTCAAGGTAAACAAGTATATACGGCCGCAAGTTCGGCCAGGCCGAATCTTATGTACCCACCACCATGGATTGCGTAGAAACTTCTACGAAAGACTATCATCGACAATCGAATTACTTGGGTTGTGGTACTTGAAACTTCTTAACATCGTTTTCTAAATTGTGATTTAGTCCATACATGGTATATATTAGACAAAAAAAAGTTAAGTTAAGTCTACAAATAATTACGAATCGATATGGACTTTTTGTATGTAGAGAGCCAGAATTGAAATATGGGGATCGCTTATATGGGGGCTATATACAATTATGAACTTGATATGGACCAATTTTTGTGTGATTGGGGATCGATTTATCTGAGGGCCATATATAACTATAGACCGATATGACCTAGTTAGGCATGGTTGTTAACGACCATATACTAGCAAAATGTACCAAATTTCAACTCACTCGGATGAAATTTGCTCCTCCAAGAGGTTCCAAAACCAAATCTCGGGATCGGTTTATATGGGGCTATGTACGATTATGGACTGATATGGACCACTTTTGGCATGGTTGTTAAATATTATATATTACCACCACGTACCAAATTTCAAGCAGATCGGATGAATTTTGCTTCTCCAAAAGGCACCGGAGGTCAAATCTGGGGATCGGTTTATATGGGAGCTATATATAATTATGGACTGATAGGAACCAATTCCTTCATGGTTGTTGGATACCATATACTAACATCACGTACCAAATTCCAACCGAATGGGAAGAATTTAGATCTTCTCTGGAGGTCAAATCTGGGGATCGGTTTATATGGGGCCCATATATAATTATGGACCGATATCGACCAATTTTTGCATGGGAGTTTGAGGCCATATATTAACACCACGTACCAAATTTCAACTGAATCAAATGAATTTTGGTGTTCCAAGAGGTTCCGGAGGTCAAATCTGGTGATCGGTTTATATGGGGGCTATATATAATTATGAACCGATGTGGACCAATTTTTGCATGGTTGTTAGAGACCATATACTAACATCACGTATCAAATTTCAGCCGGATCGGATGAAATTTGCTTCTCTTAGAGGCCTCGCAAGCCAAATCGGGGGATCGGTTTATATGGGGGCTATATATAATTATGGACCGATGTGGACCAATTTCTGCATGGTTGCTAGAGACCATATACTAACACCATGTTCCAAATTTCAGCCGGATCGGATGAAATTTGCTTCTCTTAGAGGCCTCGCAAGCCAAATCGGGGGATCGGTTTATATGGGGGCTATATATAATTATGGACCGATGTCGACCAATTTTTGCATGGTTGTTAGAGACCATATACTAACACCATGTACCTAATTTCAGCCGGATCGGATGAAATTTGCTTCTCTTAGAGGCCTCGCAAGCCAAATCGGGGGATCGGTTTATATGGGGGATATATATAATTATGGACCGATGTGGACCAGTTTTTGCATGGTTGTTAGAGACCATATACTGACACCATGTACCAAATTTCAGCCGGATCGGATGAAATTTGCTTCTCTTAGGGGCCTCGCAAGCCAAATCGGGGGATCGGTTTATATGGGGGCTATATATAATTATTGACCGATGTGGACCAATTTTTGCATGGTTGTCAGAGACCATATACCAACACCATGTACCAAATTTCAGCCGGATCGGATGAAATTTGCTTCTCTTAGAGGCCTCGCAAGCCAAATTTTGGGGTCCGTTTATATGGGGGCTATACGTAAAAGTGGACCGATATGGCCCATTTGCAATACCATCCGACCTACAACAATAACAATTACTTGTGCCAAGTTTCAAGTCGATAGCTTGTCTCGTTCGGAAGTTAGCGTGATTTCAACAGACGGACGGACGGACGGACGGACATGCTCAGATCGACTCAGAATTTCACCATGACCCAGAAAATTTGCACATATCACTAGTACTATAGAGGACTGGATCTAGCTAACTTTGAGTAAGATCGATTAATAAATAAGGGTTCAATGGCCAAATATGAGAAAATCGGACTATACCTATATATGGGAGCTATATCTCAATCTGAACCGATTTCGATGAGATTTTGCACATACAGTTAATGCTATAGAAGATAGCATTTGGCCAGCTTTGAGTACTATCGGCTGATAAATAACGGTTTTATAGCCAAATTTAGAAAAATCGGGCGGTGCATATATATGGGAGCTATAGCTAAATCTGAACCGATTTCGATGATTTTTTGCACATATAGTTAGTGCTATAGAAGATTACATTTAGCCAACCTTGAGTAAGATCGGTTGATAAATAAGGATTTTGTGGCCGAATTTGGGAAAATCGGGCGATACGTATAAATGAGAGCTATATCTAAATCTGAACCGATTTCGATGAAATTTTGCAGACTTGAAGGCCGATGAAAAGGATTGTTTTTTTTTTGCCAAAGATGGTGACGATCCGTTTGTAAAAAAGCGCAACGTAACCCCATTTGTCGAAATCGGGCGATACATATATATGGGAGCTATATCTAAATTTGACCCGATTTCTTCCAAATTCAATAGCGATCGACCTTGTGCCCAAAAAACTCCCTGTACCAAATTTTATCAAAATCGGTTAATAATTGCGACCAAAATTCTGTGAACAACCAATACATTGACAGACGGACGGACACCAAGCGCTAGATCAACTCAGGAGGTGATTCTGAGTCGATCGGTATATATTTTATGGGGTCTAAAATCAATATTTCTGGTAGGCACATTTTTTGGTTTAGGGTATAAAAATATTTTTCTTTACATTAATTTAAAGACATACGGCTGCAAACTCAAAGAATCGTGCCTGCGAATTTCAAAGATTCGTGTCTTAAATTTAAAGAAGAACATTTTTAGAGCAAAGATTATAAACTTTCTTTTAATTAAAATTTATTTATTTTAAGAAATTTTTCTTTAATTTAGTGTAGGTTTTTTCATCTTTTCTATTAGGAGAATATATTGTGCAGTTTGTATTGCAAAATTCAAAGACTTATTCGGTTACGGGTGACCAATGTATGTACGACATGCATTGGGGCCAGGTTTATGTATTTTGATTTTTATCCAAGTAAACGATTCCTCCGCTGAAAAAATATTTACGTGATATTAAAGATTACACAACCTAAATGTTAGTATGCGCAATTTACAAAATATTAACGACAAATTTCTTTAAAGAAAGACGCCGCAAAAGTAAACTTGTTTTGTGTGAGTGCCTGCTTTAATTACAGATTTTAGATTCTCACAAATACGTAACAGTCAGAAGTCCGTTCGTTTACCTGACCTCTTCTGTTCTTAAGTCACAGATAATATAATATGATAATATTCTCCTCATTTATGAATGGGTCTTCTCAAAATTCAAAATTCCAATTATCAATATCCACTATAAAGAACATTCAAAAATGAGTAAAAATTAAGGTTGTTGTAAGATGTCGTCATGTATGGAATTAAATATAACTATATTTAATTCTACTTCATAATAGATTGCATTTCCGTTCCAGTTTTGGATCAATTTGTTGTAGGGATTGATAATTCGATAGGCTATAAATATTTTTCCATGTCGATACTAAGATGCATTTTTAAAAACTTATTTTTTGCAATAAAGAAAAAATTTGCAATTTTAACTTTTTTCTACTATACGTCTTTAGTTAGTGGCTAACATTTGCTTTACAGTTGTTACCATTCAGTTTACATAAAACGAAATAATTTTGTTATATGTGACTTCTGATAATAATTACAACGTTTTGCTTAAAATTTTAAATTTACTCAACAACTGTCCTTGTTATATTGCCATATATTATATAAGTGGGTAATATTGTATTTAATTCAATTTTGGTAATTAGACTAAAATGGCATATGCACATACATATGTACTTTGATTTGCTAAACATAATTTACAAAACTAATTGTTTTTTTGTTTCTTTTTTTTTTGAAGCCAGACTGAACTAATTAGTGCGTAATTATTAACAGCAATTACAATAATAATTTGGAATTTCCACTTGTCTGTTTAAATTTTCCATTACATAATTTGTTTATGAGTTCTGAAATAATTAGTGAAATGTTTGTGGTTTTATGGCTATTGATTTTTTGTGGAAGTTCGAGTATATACTGAGTGGGAAATTTCAAATGGTCTTGTAGTCCATACATTTAAATGAATGGTAAATGGAAATAAGAATTTGTTTAAAAGACAAAGAAAGAAAAAAGTATTTCCGGTTCATTATTGCATACTAGCTCACTTCAATTACTTCGGAAACATTTTACGTCTTTAAAGGAAAATGATTAAGGTCCAAAGCGTTATGCTATCAAAGACAACAATTTTGCCAATTTTGCCTAAAACGATAGAGCTTCCTAAACAATAATTTGGATTCTCAACTTGTCATCTGGAAGTAGTGCAAATGTGTAGTTTAGATGAGCTTCTCATAGGACGGAAGTACCTTAGTAGTGCTTTGATATGAAGAAATGCAATATATTGGAACACTTTTTTTAAACCACATTAACTTTTTATTTTTACTATTTATTAACTTATTATGTTATTTTTAAAATTTGAAAATATTTTTCGCTCCGACCAGTGGTTGAACCTTGGTATGTTGACACAACAAAACACTCCTTAGCACAATCAGCCACAAACGTCGTGCGACCCGAAAACATAAGATAACTTTTTATATCCTTCACCATAACTGTGGTACAGGTACTTATTTTGTATATATTTTCATTTTGTTATTTTCAACATATATTTTTTTACAAATATTTTTTTTTTCATTTACATTTGAGAAACAAATTTTACTTATGATGGCTCTCAAATGTGATCATCTCAAAAAAAAAAAAAAACAAGTAAATACGGCCGTAAGTTCGGCCAGGCCGAATCTTATGTACCCTCCACCATGGATTGCGTAGAAACTTCTGCGAACGAATGTCATCCACAATCGAATTACTTGGGTTGTGGTATCTTAAAACTTCTTAACATCGTTTTCTAAATTGTGAGTTAGTCCATACGTGGTATATATTAGACAAAAAAGGTATGTATAGGTAAGTCTACAAATAATTACGAATCGATATGGACTTTTGCACGGTACGTAGAGAGCCAGAATTGAAATATTGAGGTCGCTTATATAGGGGATATATACAATTATGAACTTGATATGGACCCATTTTTTGCGATTGGGCTCGATTTATCTGAGGGCTATATATAACTATAGACCGATATGGACTTCGTTACGCATGGTTGTTAACGGCCATATACTGGGACAATGTACCAAATTTCAACTGACTCGGATGAAATTTGTTCCTTCAAGTGGCTCCAAAACCAAATATCGGGATGGGTTTATATGGGGCCTATATATGACTATGGACTGATGTGGACCACTTTTGGCATGGTTGTTAAATATCATATACTACCACCACGTACCAAATTTCAACTAGATCGGATAAATTTTGCTTCTCCAAAAGGCACCGGAGTTCAAATCTGGGGATCGGTTTATATGGGGGCTATATATAATTATGGACTGATATGAACCAATTCCTGCATGGTTGTTGGATACCATATACTAATATCACGTACCAAATTTCAACCGAATCGGATGGTTTTTGCTCTTCCAAGGGGCTCCGGAGGTCAAATCGGTTTATATGGGGACCATATATAATTATGGACCAATTTCGACCAAGTTTTGCATGGGTGTTTGAGGTCATATATTAAAACCACATACCAAATTTCAGCCGGATCGGATGAAATATGCTTCTCTTAGAGGATCTGGAAGCCAAATTTGGGGGTCCGTTTATATGGGGGCTATACGTAAAAGTGGACCGATATGGCTCATTTGCAATACCATCCGACCTACATTAATAGCAACTACTTGTACCAAGTTTCAAGTCGATAGCTTGTTTCGTTCGGAAGTTAGCGTGATTTCAACAGACGGACGGACGCACGGACGGACATGCCCAGATCGACTCAGAATTTCACTACGACCCAGAATATATATACTTTATGGGGTCTTAGAGCAATATTTCGATTAGAGGTGTGCACGTGACACGAAATTGTTGTGACTCACGCGTGAGTCGTGATTCACGCTGACGGCAACGGCGTGAGTGTGCGTGATTAACCAACCAGATGTCGTGCGTGAGCGTGAGTCACCAAAATAATATCTTCGTGAATGTGCGTGAGTAACGAATTTCGGAAAAACACACTCACGAAAACAATTCCGCTTACGAACATAAAATGCTTACGAGTTGAATTCATTTATAATTTTAGTGACACCCTAGGTGTAAAGAGTTTTATAACGCTCTCGATTTTAATCATACTCATGTTTTCAATCAGGTTCTATAGGTAAATTACTCATAAAATTATTCGTGAGTCACGAGGTTTTTCGTGAGTCACGACATTTTTCGTGAGTCACGATATTTTTCGGGAGTCACGACATTTAAAAGATTTTCGTGCGTGAGTGTGCGTGTGTACAAATTTTCTTTTCGTGAGCGTGCGTGAGTCCTACCAAAAATATCGTGCGTGAGTGTGCGTGAATAAGATTTCTCCGTCGTGAGTGTGCGTGAGCATGAGCACGTGCACACCTCTAATTTCGATGTGTTACAAACGGAATGACAAAGTCAATATACCCCCATCCTATGGTGGAGGGTATAAAAACCAATATATAGATACTCACCAAGAAGATTATGAATGACCGAAAACTGTATACTCTACCAAATTATTTGGTTAGGGTAAAAAAGTTTATTATATTACATGTTAGCCTGATACCGAAACAGGCAATTGACGTCCAAATGCATTACATCTAATTATACAATTATTTTTCGAGCTTTATGGACAGATATAGATTAAGGAACATGGTTAATAGAGCCATTGAAAAGAAAACGCCAGATACAAATCTATACACGCCTAGACTGCACATGTTTCGGTTCGGGCGAATGAACCTTTCCCCAGCCTTTAGTATAGATCTGGCTGGGAGAGATAACTCAATTTTGGGCCCTTTATGCTAACTCCTTATGGAGAAAACATTTGGGAAATTTCCTCTTACAAATTGAATCATCTTTTCTCCCACTGTACATCATAAAGATGATTCAATTTGTAAGAGGAATCCTTAGTTTCATTAACATACTTAAAAAATACATTAAAATATATTCCTTTCTTTGTTTTTTCTACGACCAACAGAGAATACATAGATATAAATATTTTCCATTGTCATCGATTTGTTAAATTTAGTACATAGCCTTGACAGGGATTTGTTTGTGTTTGTGTTCGTGTCCCATAAATATTTGACCCTGGTATCAAAATTCACAATTGCACATACCAGCAAATTTTAATATTTCTACAAGAATACTTATCCCATACATTGACACAATAGAGTCACTCTTATGTGCTTATAATCTTTATATGAATGGGCGAGCTATTGTCCTCTGGAGGATTTTTGAGATATACAATTTTCCACTGTATTCGTTTAAGGATACAAGGCAACTTTTATTTGAATTTATCTGTTAGCTTCAATGTTCTCGTATATGAGTATGAATAGTCGATCAATGGGAAGACCTTGAATGTGCAACAAAATGAAATGAATAAAAAAAAAAAATTATTTCATATGTAAAAAGATTCCCACAAGACAAAGAATTCTGGACAAAGACAAAAAAATATATTTTTTAAATCTTCAATAAATTTATTGTATATATATTTAAGACACAAAAACTCATTCATAATGATATTTTCACAAGAGTTAGAAAGTTAAGTACTTATCGGATCTCCCTCAGGCGATTAGAAAAATGTTCTTGAAAGAATGAAAGGTATCTTTTATAAATTCATACTAACTTACTAATTCCAGACCTCGCTTACTTTGCACTGTATATGTTTATTGCAAAGAGTTCTACATTTTTCTCTGTTTTGAGCCGTCCATTTGGCTGCTTTAGGTTCTATATTATGTTTTGTTAATTGCGTCCATCCATGTTCTCCTTCTTCTTCCGGCAGGTCTTGCTTCTAAAGCTCGTTTTGGTAATCTGTCATTCTTGCGATAGGGCCATTTTAATTTGTTCTTCTCTACTCGCTCAGATTTTTTTTAAATTGTAGCTTTTGTCCAGATGGTGAATACGGTTGCCACAGTTGGTAAAATTCTACCAAAAATGGTAAAGGGTGATACGGTCAAAATTTGGTCAATATAAACTTGACGTGTTTCTTTCAATTTTGCATTTAAAAAATACCCTGAATACCCCTCATTTTGAAGGTGTGTGTGTGTAGAATGTTGCTCCTATTTTGATTTTGGAATTCACTCTTCTGTTGTCAAAATGCCGTCCAAGCAAGAAGAGCAGCGTATCAAAATTTTGCTCGCGCATCGCGAAAATCCGAGCTACTCGCACGCAAAGCTGGCAAAATCGCTAAAAGTTGCCAAATCAACCGTTACAAATGTAATTAAAGTGTTTGGGGAACGTTTGTCGACAGCCAGGAAGTCTGGATCGGGGGGAAATCGAAAACCGGAAGCCGCTGAGACGACAAAGAGAGTTGCCGGTAGTTTCAAGCGAAACCCTAAACTCTCTCTCCGAGATGCCGCAAATAAGCTGGGTGTATCGTCTACAACCGTGCATCGAACCGGACTATCGACTTACAAGAAGGAAGTGACTCCAAATCGCGATGATATACAAAATACGACGGCCAAAGCGCGATCCCGGAGGCTGTACACGACGATGCTGACGAAGTTTGACTGCGTGGTAATGGACGACGAAACCTACGTCAAAGCCGACTACAAGCAGCTTCCGGGACAGAAGTTTTATACGGCAAAAGGAAGGGGAAAGATAGCAGATATTTTCAAGCACATGAAACTGTCAAAGTTCGCAAAGAAATGTCTGGTTTGGCAAGCCATCTGTACCTGTGGCTTGAAAAGCAGCATTTTCATAGCTTCCGGGACTGTCAACCAAGAAATTTACGTGAAAGAGTGTTTGAATAAACGTCTGCTGCATTTCCTGAAGAAACACGGTTGTTCCGTACTGTTTTGGCTGGATTTGGCATCTTGCCATTACGGTAAAAAGGCCATGGAGTGGTACGCCGCTAACAACGTGCAGGTGGTTTCCAAGGACAAGAACCCTCCCAACACGCCAGAGCTCCGCCCAATTGAGAAATACTGGGCTATTGTCAAGCGGAACCTAAAGAAGACCCAAAAAAACTGCTAAAGACGAGCAGCAGTTCAAGGCAAACTGGCTTTCTGCGGCGAAGAAAGTGGACAAGGTGGCTGTACAAAATCTGATGGCAGGTGTCAAGCGTGAAGCCCGGCAATTCGGATTTGGAAAAGCGAAAGCCTAACTGAATATTTTTCCTGAATTTTATACTAATTGAACTTGAAAAAGAAATTTAATTTGATTTTTTAAATAAACGATTTCACCGATTTACACGCGTTTTCCCTTGACCAAATTTTGACCGTATCATCCTTTACTGTGGGATTAAATGTTCACTACGAAACATAGAGATTTGTCATATATGCATCGTAAAACCATTTGTTCTTCAGAGAAGAAGAGTGCTTGATATAAACAATATCGATTGAGACTGCAGAATAATAATGTTCTTATTAAGAGCAAAACAAAAAAAATGAAATATATAAATTTTTTCGCGGCAAAGTTTTAGGTCTATTTCACATTTGCTTATGCTAAGATTGTTATAAACTATACCCAGAAAAAAGGGGCTCTAATGCCAACTGAACTTTATTTTAGTTCATGAAGATTAGTTGATTTTAGTTAAATTTTGCACAATATGTGTAAATGTTCCTTATTTGAATAATTTTTTGCTAACTTTAAAGACGTGAAGTAAAAATAAGAAACAAAGTTGTATACAAATATATTGCACAATTTTACTACAAAATAAAATAGTCCATATTTTCCTAAAATGACAGAAGTTTGCTTAAATTGAGTTCATAAGTCTCTCAAATGAATAAATTTTACTAAAATTGTACCTGTCTTGAGCTTCGTACAGCGCTAAAGACATTTTAACAATTTTTAAATCCAATTTTTTCTTTCAACATATGAAAATTTCTTAAACAACAGAAAAAAATTAAGTATTTAAAAAAAAAAAATTATTCAGTTTGACAAAAATTATTAACTTATTTATAACATGTTGCAATTAGATAAGTATTTTAGTTAAAATTTTCTAAAATAAACCTACATTTTCTTCCACGGTGGGTCCATGAATGATCCCCATTTCTCATACTCTCGAATTTGCTCTGAACATCTGTCATTATTTCTGATCCCCGGACTGTTGCTTTCAGTTGCAACAACTTCCAATATCCTCTTAGGCGTTTGAATGACTGCTGCAAAGTGAAATCTCCGAAGGATATATCCGGAGTATGGCAAATGTCGGAAATTCACAAGTTCTGATATCTGAGGATGATGGGTAACCCTTTTTTTATGAATAAATATTTAGATATTTATGTTGTTTATTTTGCTATTTTCTATTGTTGTCCCTCTTCTTGTCCCATACTAATGCTGCTGCTGTTGTTGTTATCAAATTGTTTGCATGAAATGAACGCAAGGATTTCATTTCATTTTTATCTCTCAACTCCACACTTGAGAATCTATATGGGTGATTGTACGTGCGTGTGTGTGTGTGTAAGTGCTCGCTCTAGAGACTGTAAATCCTAGTGATACTTTGAAACACTTTGGGGTTTTCTTCAAGGCCCTTAATAAGTAAATACCCACTACAAGGCTTACTTACCAACATACGCACAAAACTCATACATTAGCATAAGGACACATTTCCTTATGGGCTCATTCAAGTATTTATACCCATATGGTTATTTATGTATTTGTGGATCTATCTACGACTACGATTTGACTGTGCAAACGAAGGATCAGCATGACGCCGGAAAATAAGGAGTAGAAATCCTTGGCCTGAGATATGCTTTCGTAGGCCTCTGGGCTGCTGCTGCTGCTTGTTTTTTCTTGCAAAATACAAAACAAATGTAAATAAATATTTGTTGGCAAAGCTTTTAAACCGTAAATTGTTTTCGTTCATTTTCTGCTGGTAAAGATTTCTCTGGAAATGAATTGTTTATTTATCTGCTAAATAAAGTGTGTATGTCTAAGTGTGCGTATGCGTATGTGTGAGTGTTAGGCTTGGGATTTATTTGTATGGGTCTTTTTTTTGGGGGGAGGGGGGTAGTAGAGAGTATATGGTTGTTCGCTTAATTTCCGGTTTAATATTTTTCACCAATTTTCCATGTTGAATAAACAAATTGATGTAAATATTTTAAACAATATTGATGGGAAAATATTGGCCTAAACAGGATGTAGGATATCATTAAATACAAATGCTTTGTGACGAACTTATACCCGAATTTAAGGTTTGGGATTTTTATATCCCATCTGTGGCGGAATGATGGCTTGTTTGAGTTCCTGTTTTCCCTTTTACAATAAATACCCTAGGACCATTTATAGTAGATGGAAATTGATTATTGAACCCTTTTTGGCATATTTCTGTTTGTGATGAAAAAAAAAAAGAGACATGGAGGCACATTTGCAAATATGATGGTATTATCTCATATGATATTATGAACTTCGATATTTAAAAATGAATATAAATATTGTTCAATTTACTACATGAGTTTAAAGAAGGAAATAAATACTTACATTATTTATACTGATTTCTTTTAATCATACATAATTTGGTTATGATCTCAATTTTAAAACAAAATTGGTTTTTATTGGTTATTTAGGCAACAGCAGACATTTTTTTCCACCATAACATGGGAGTATACTAACTTTGTCATTCCGTTTGTAACACATCGAAATATTGATCTCAGACCCAATAAAATATATATATTTTGGGTCTTGCTTAAATTCTGGATTGATCTAGTCATGTCCGTCCGTCTGCTTGTTGAAATCGCCCTAATTTCCGAACGAACGAAGCTATCGACTTGAAAATTTTTACAAATAGTTGTTTTTGATGTATGTCGCATGAAAATATGACCCGATCCCCAGATTAGACTTCCAGAGCACCTTGGAAGATTAAATTTAATCCGGTCCATTAATAGAACAAGTTTCGTTATATTAACGAAATGTTTCATTAAAAGTGAGCCAATGAAACAAATTCGTTAATACAATGAAATGTTTCGCTATTATGACGAATTTTCTGTTAATCAGTGTAACGTTTCGTACTATTAACGTATATTTTCATTGCATTAATGAAAAAGTTTCGTTAAATCAATAAACAAATTTGGCTGGCTCATTTTTAGTGAAATTTTCTTTGTGTGTTGAAATGTGGTGATCCATATGAAACTTTGAAATTTGGTACGTTATGTCAGAATTTAGCATGTACAAATCGTGGCAAAATTGGTCCATATCGATCCATAAATATATTTAGCCATCATATCCTTATGTAAGCACTGCTGAAAAATAAACTTTGGAGACTAAAGAATTCAAATTTGAAATGAAAAATAGAAAAGGAACCCTTTTGAAATATGTATGGGATAGAGAAAATAAAAATTTTAATTTGTGTTAAGAAATTGAAAATAAAAGATCGTTTCTTTGAAAAGTCTTATACCTTAAATTTGACTTCCAGAGCCTCTTGGAGGAGTAAATTTCATTCGATCCGGTTGAAATTTGGTAAGTTACGTTTGTATGTGTTTTCTTACAGCCATGCCAAAAATGGTCTATATTAGTGCACAATTATACATAGGCCCCATATAATCCGAGTCTCAGACTTGTCTTGACTGGAGTCTCTTGAAAGTACAAATTTCGTACGATCTAGCCCCATATGAACCAACCCCAAAGGTTTAACTCCTACGATCCGGTTGAAATTTGACTCTCTAATTATCATGCGAAAATGTGACCATATCGATTCATAATAAATGATATAGACCGATCAAGAACTAAAGAGGCTTATATAGGTATATATTGCGGCTTTACTATTGACCATAAATTAGGTTAGGTTAGGTTGCAGCCCGATGTATCAGGCTCACTTAGACTATTCAGTCCATTGTGATACCACAGTGGTGAACTTCTCTCTTATCACTGAGTGCTGCCCGATTCCATGTTAAGCTCAATGACAAGGGACCTCTTTTTTTTAGCCGAGTCCGAACGGCGTTCCACATTGCAGTAAAACCACTTAGAGAAGCTTTGATACCCTCAGAAATGTCACCAGCATTACTGAGGTGGGATAATCCACAGCTGAAAAACTTTTTGGTTTTCGGTCGAAGCAAGAATCGAACCCACGACCTTGTGTATGCAAGGCGGGCATGCTAACCATTGCACCACGGTGGCTCCCTACTATTGACCATATGTACGCAGAGAAGGAATATGAGCACGGGGCTACGATTACCGATATCGATTGCGGATGACATTCTTTGGTACAATTTGGTACGCATATATAAGATTTGGCCTAGCTGAACTCTTGGGCATATATATTTGTTTTTATTTTGTTTATTTTATCGGCAGTTGTACCTTTCAATGCCATGTGATCGGTTCCAAAGATTTTGCTTTCACACTAATGACTGTGGTATTGATTCCGAGCCAAAGAAGCGGATAATTGAAGTAAGGACACATTTACGAGTAAGACACATTTTTTTTTAATTTGAGATTTGGGTATTTGATTATAGCAAAATGAAAATTAATTTTTGGTTTTCAGCTTTTTTCTATGAAAGTCCTTTAAAAAACGTGTAATGCTATGTTTCAAGTAAAAGCGTCTTTAATATACACTGTCTCAAACAATTGTCCGTACACCAAACTGTTAAAGCTATATTTCATTGTATCTCAGAAACAATATGGCTGATTCGTTTCAAGTAAATTTTATTTTAAAGATCAAGCTCGAATGATTTTTTTCTATTGGATACCAAAAAGAATTGAATAAAATCAAATCATATGGTTTCTGAGATACGATGAAATATATGTTCAACAGTTTGGTGTATGGACAATTGTTTGAGAGAGTGTAAAGTATTGAAAAGCATCTCTTTTTTTAACGTTTTGTTCTCTTTGTTGTCAAGATGCAAAAAGTCAAAAAACTAAAAGATGATTTCATTAATTTTGAAGAATTTTTCTGTATTATTAGCCTTGGTAAAAAAAATCTTTCTCGCAGAAATACCCATTTTTAAGTTCAATCACTTAACTATAAGAACAAAACGAATTCATTCAAATGAAAAAATTCAATCAATATTGTTCCGTCACCATCGTATTCGCCTGATTTAACACAATGGGTGCCACTAAGCTATTAATAAACCACATTATTTGATGATGTATACACCACACATTCGTAACGATTCCTTAAAATTTACTACATAAAGTTACTGGTAAAAAAATTATGCTACTGTGGCATTCATTAAACTGAAAACCTGTCGTATTTATTCGACTACCGCCATTTCCGCAATTAAGACCATTGGCAGGGAATAAGGCACTAGTTACAAAATTTTGACTTTATTCATAAATCATTTATATGCTTGCACCACAATGATTGATTATTTTTTAATAAGTTCTGGAACAACTATCTAATGAATGAGGGTTGGGAAAATTTAGAGATTGCGTGATGGAGATTGTGAAACATCTAGGAAAAAAAAAACGTTATTATAAAGTATCCAAGGTATTAGGTGGGATTAAGCATGCTTGAGTTCAGAACGGACGCAGATGTTCACTAAAAATACCTGCAAGTTCTTCCCCGGTCATTACTTTTAAAGTACATCCGAATGTCTTATATGACTTCATTTTCCCTCAACCAGAAGTTTGTTTTGTTAAAATAAAGTCGAACTTTGGGAGGACATTTTTGGAAGTGCCTTCTGAGCAATTTCCAATTTTTTTCTTTGCTGGGAATCTACACAGCATGAAGATTGTTCCACATAAAGTTTATCGTTTTAGGATCATTTCCTCCCACTTCCGATTATGCTCTTTTTGATTAGTCTTAGCGAACCTGTTGGTCATTTAAAGAGAAAATTTAAATTTTGGACAATTAAATACCGCGTTTGATTGTCTTATCTTTATTATGCAAATTAAAAATTTTTAATGTTTGTTTGAGTTTATGCGGAAAAATATATTTATACAAAAATATATGCCGGAAATAACAAAATAAAAACAATGTACAACATAAAAATCAATCTTTAGAAAAAATATGTGATAATACATTTGTCGCTTGTGAGATTTGAACCTGTGTCCTATATATACACTAAGCATTCTCTATAAAAAAGAGGTCCTTTTTCAAAATCTACGAAATATTACAAACTGTGCTGAAGGCAATATTTCCAACATAGTTTCGAGAAATTTCAGACAAAAATGTGACTTGAGTCCGTTTGAGTAAATTGATATTCTAATAAATTTTCCTACAATGTGTATTTGTATAGGACTTATATGATGTTTACATTAACAGTAGCTTAATTTTTGAACGTGTTTCAAACTAACTTTTAACACCCTTTGCTATTGTAACCCCAATTTGTTTGTATCATAGTCTGACAACCCTAATCCAACTCTTTCGTTTTGATATATGTTTCTCCTCTCATTAAACTGAAAATGAACTTTCGTTCGCTTTGTTTTTTTTTTTGTTTGTTGTAGAAATCAGTTTTTAATACTGGCAAAATTAGACAATTGTGTCGGATTGCGACTAAAGTATGTGTATGCCATAATCAGAGGGGTACTAAGTGGTGAATATAAGAAAGATTTCAACAGTTCATTCCTATGCATATATATGTGGGTGTGTGTGTGCATTTTGGCTTGTTAATGTGAGTGTTTCCTTATTTATTACGTCTCAACATGAACTAGCACAGCAGGAGAGAGCTTTAATTAGTCGCTCTGTTGGTTTCGTTGGTTGTCTGGTGGAAAATCCTTGTAAAGTCTGTTTGTGGTGGCAGCTTTGGAAGCCGTTGCGGCTTGGGTTACGCACTAACAGTCTCTCGTCTAGTCTGGTATTAACACCGACGGCTGCTGACAACTGAATTAGAGACATATTTTTACTTCTTATGTGGGTTTTTCAAATGAAGATAGAGTGTGCTGGCTACGAATGTGTAATCCAAGAAGGCTCAAATGCGGCTGATAGAACCACTTGTAGAGCGCTGACACTACGCTACATAATAAATGAGTGTATCACACGTTGAGGGAGATGAAAATAAGAGGGACTGTTGATTAGAAATTGTGTATTAATAATATCGTCCAAATAATATCCTTTCTCTTAGAGTAACATAGTTCTTTCGTGGAGTAAACTAGGATGGCAATTGCAAAATATCTTACAAAATGTGTTATTTTATTTTTTTACACTCAAAAACATGAACAGAGTTTACTTAAGAACATTGGTATTGGTATTGATCTTTAAATCAAAAATGATTTCTTATAAATTGCTCAATATTAATCATAATTATACATAATTTGTTTTAATTTGACGTTACTCAATCACAAACTAATTTATTATTTCGTAAATTTTTTTTGTGAATAATTCAGAAAATAAATTTTAATAAATAAAAAAAAAAACAATAAAAATAAGTTAAATTTAGCAACACTTAAAGATTGACTTTTGTGTTCTTTGTAAAGTTAATGCTAGTTCATAAAATGTGAGGGATCCTGCATAAGTAATTTGTGAATAATTAATAAATCAGTCTGTTTTTTATTAAATAAGTAGTTAAAACGATTGTGATTTACAGGAAAAAATATTTATTTTGACATTATATTTCTTAAAATTAAGTTTAATGGAGTAATTAGAACTGCAGCAATAAAATGTAGTATTTCGCTATAATTTTTATGACTCTACATTAGAGGTGTGCGCGTGACACGAAATTATAGTGACACGCGTGATTCACACCATAATCACGTGAGTCGTGAACAAAAACACAAAGCAACTCTCGTGAATGTATGTGAATGGGACTAAAATAAATATGTCGTGAGTGAGAGTGCGTGAGAAATAAAATCGGTTCGTGAATCTGCGTGAATTAAATTTCTGCAAAATCACATTCACGAAAATAATCAAGATTTAATTCACACTCGTATGTTAACTAAAATTAATTTAGCTCTCGAACTATATTATATTTTTGAATTTTGTTACCTTTGCTGATTTCCGTTTGGAAAATATCGTGAGTCTAGTGAATCGTGCGTGAACGTGAGTCTTTAAAAGTAGTTCGTGCGTGAGTACTGGTTTTCGTTTCGTGAATGTGCGTGAGTGGAATTGGCTACCATACGTATCGTGCGTGAGCGTGAGTGAATACATATTTTGCTTCGTGAATGTGCGTGAGTGAAATTTCAGCCATGCGCGCACCTCTACTCTACATGCAAAAAACTTTCCTCTTTCGCAGTAAAATATTTATTTGGGAGAATAATAACAGGTTGGCTGATAAGTCCCCGGTCTAACAAAGAAAAACACATTTTTTTGTCAAAATTTGTTTTTATTATTCAACATATGTAGTTCCCTTCACGATCGATATAACGATTATAACGACCTTCCAATTTTTATACCCACCACCATAGAATGGTGACGGGGGTATAATAAGTTTGTTATTCCGTTTGTAACACATTGAAATATCGATTTCCGACTATATAAAGTATATATATTCTTGATCAGGGAGAAATTCTAAGACAATATAACGATGTCCGTCTGTCTGTCTGTTGTAATCACGCTACAGTCTTCAATAATGAAGCAATCGTGCTGAAATTTTGCACAAACTCGTCTTTTGTCTGCAGGCAGGTCAAGTTCGAAGATGGGCTATATCGGTCCAGGCTTTGATATAGTCCCCATATAAACCGACATCCCGATTTGGGGTCGTGGGCTTATAGAAATCGTAGTTTTTATCCAATGAAATTTGAAATCTAGAGGTATTTTATGACCATAAAGAGGTGTGCCAAAAATGGTGAGTATCGGTCCATGTTTTGGTATAGCCCCCATATAGACCGATCTCCCGATTTTACTTCTTGGGCTTATAGAAACCGCAGTTTTTATTTAATTTACCTGAAATTGGAAATCTAGAGGTATTGTAGGACCTCAAATACGTATGCCACAAAATTGTGAGTATCGGTCAATATTTTGGTATAGCCCCCATATAGACCTATCTCACGATTTTACTCATATAGACCTATCTCACGATTTTACTTAGAAACCGCAGTTTTTATTCAATTTACCTGAAATTGGAAATCTAGAGGTATTACAGGACCACAAATACATGAGCCAAAAATTGTGAGTATCGGTCCATATTTTGGTATAGCCCCCATATAGACCGATTTCCCGATTTTACTTCTTGGGCTTCTAGAATCCGAAGTTTTTATCCTATTTGCCTGTAATTGGAAATCTAGAGTTATTTTCGGGTCATAAAGAGGTGTGCCGAAAACGGTGAGTATCGGCCCATATTTTAGTGTAGCCCTCATAGGAACGATCTCCCGATTTAGCTCCTTGGGTTTCTAGAAACCGTAGTACTTAATTGATTTGCCTGAAATTGTAAATATTCTGGTATTTTAGGCTCACAAAGACGTGTATCGGATTAAGTTTTTATCGGTCCATTTGATAATGCCTCCACATAGACCGACTTCACTTCTTGAGGGTGTAGAAGGCGGACTGATCATGAAAATTGCTTGAAACTTAATGTAAAATTTCAAGATTTTACTTCTACAGATTTAAGATTTCAAATCAAGACGTTATTTTATAATTTTCTTGCACACTTACAAGAGATGTTAATGATTCCTCTAAAACTCAAACAAAAATGGTTCTTATAAATCCAGAATCTGATATAGTCCTCATAGGTGAAATCTTTAAATTTATCTTCGGGAAGTGTCCTCAAGTCCTCAAGTCCTTTGGTTCATGGTGGTGGGTATTTAAGATTCGGCGCGGCCGAACTTAGTGCTGTATATACTTGTTTAATACCATTTTGGTAGTACTCCTACGGTTTTTCCTCAAACTAGGCCTCAGTTTCGGCAATCACCTCTTCATTGCAGCCAAATTTTTTCTCTGCGAGCATCCTTATGAGGTCTGAGAACAAGAAAAAATCGCTGGGGGCCAGATCTGGAGAATACGGTGGGTGGGGAAGTAATTCGAAGCCCAATTCATGAATTTTTTGTCTTGGTGGAACAACACTTTTTCTTCTACATATGGGGCCGTTTTGCCGCGATTTCGACCTTCAAACGCTCCAATAACGCCATATGCTATAATAGTTTTGTGATAACCGTTGACGACTTTTACAGGATGAAAAACAACACTTTCTTTTCATTTCAAATAAATAAATTAAATTAAACACCAGGAAGAACAATTTTGGGTAATTTTAGAAAATGTAGATTGTTTCAAGAAAATTTTAACAAAACAATATTACAAACCCTGACATCACGCCGATATCACAAAAATAAGTAAATATATTTGGACAAATTCAAGAAAATTTATTAGACTTAATTAATTTTTTTTCACTTATTAAAGAAAATTTTGTAGTTTGAATGAGAAATTGGAAATGCATTGATCAGCTATGATGCGCACATTCTAGAAATGCTTTTTATAGTGAGCATAATTCCTTCTAATTTCTGTACCATCTATGTCGATATGGCCACCACTATATCTAGCGATCCATAGATGAAATTTAAAACAACCCTTACTGGGAAATTTCGATATTTCTTAAGAAAATTTAATTTCATCAGAGTTTATAATCGCCCCATTCTAGCCTATACTCATGGTGTAGTATCTACACAAATAAATACGTACATATACCATAACAACATTTGCATATGCTTTGTTTTTATTAAATTCAATTATCCTATGTTCAGGCTAAAAACCATGCCAACAAGTTTGGTTTAAATTCAAATTTGTACTTAGACATTAATAGGCAATTGTCAACTCTTAGTCTATGCGTCTACATACTTTGCCGATTTGTGGAGGAGGCATCTGCTTTCATGTCAGCGGCCGGGAAAAAGGCACAAAAAAGCTATGTCAAGCAGTCGAAAAAATGCCGCAAATGTTTTGAAAAACATTTCGCCAATTTGTAAAAACAATTTGCCACAATTGTTGTAATCGTACGATAACAAGGATGACATTTAACCCACAATATGCCAAAACATAAAATACTTTTCGAAAATACATGGTGGCATTGCACATGGTGCTGAAATCGACAGAATAGGCACTAAGTAACAAATTAATAAAAAAATTTATTTTTTTTATAAAACAAAAATCAAAGAAACATTACTCGTACTTAATTACTTTGTCTAATCGGCTATTCAACCTTAATTTTAATAAAAAATTCATGTCTAATTGGCTCTGAATATCTTATAGCCCACTTTATGTTGCCAACTCATTTAAAACGTCCATCGTTAATGTAGTAAGTCAACTTGTAAATGTTAACTAGTCGAAAGCCGACTTTCCAAATTTGGAAGAAGTCGAAAAGTCAACTTTTGTATTAGTCGAAATCTCTTTTTTTAATTTTTAAAAACTGGAAAACTGGAAGAGTTAGCTTTTCCAAGGTGGAAGGGACGATGAGTCGACTTTTTCATTCTCAATACAGCATCTTTTGAAAAAATATGCACTTTTATTTGCAAATAAATATCGAAATTATTTCTAGGCTAGTGGGAAGAATTTTTAGATTAGTTATATTATAAATATATGAGTATTACAAATATTTTCTTTTATTGTTTGATTATATACATATGTTGCATAAAATGATCATACAACTGCATGTACATTTTTTTTTGCAAATTGTCTCTTCGCTTTGAATTCACAACCCATTGTGCTTCGAAGTCGAAACCAAAGCTCACATAGTCAACCACCTACGCAATACATACACAATTTCGCTTTTTTGCCAACTCTCCCCCACACAAACATTTAAGGGCAGTGACACATATGCAAGCCATTATGGCATACAACATAGTGGACCCACACACACATACATGTACGAAATACTTGGGCCTTTGAAATTCTAACCCATATTGACTGTGATCCTTACAATGATTGAGACCCACACATTGAAATCTATTCAGAGGCATACACAAAAACCAATTCAATAATTGTTACTTAAAGTTTTTATTCTTTACTCAGATTGACGTGATATTCATGCCTTTTAAAGACTTAGCAGCGAAGAAAGAAATCCTTAAATTTATAATAGACCACCACTGTCTTAGGAAATTGGGATAGACATAAGCTCCTTATACTGCAATTGCTTGTCGCCGCCAACTGCTAATCCTTACCTAAATTTGGGAAATCTTTAATTTAGTTAGCTCTAAGAGAATTTCTTATGCTTGTGTGATATGGGAGTTGATTGTTTTTATTTTTCTTTTCCGTTAATAGCTACACTTTGGAAATGTAAAAAAAATGGCGAAGCAACACAAAGACTTTAGGAAAATGAAGGCAAAACTTAAAACCAAAGTAAGTGTCAAAATAGATTTGGTAGAAGTCTGGCAAATTTTATCCAGATGGGGTCAGATTTAAGTATATGTATACTCAAAAAAAAGTGAACTCTCTATTTCACTAAAGCCAATTTAACTTTATTTTAGTTCATGGAATTATTATATTTGGAGAAAGCTTCCTTTACTCTAATAATTTTTTGCCTACGTTAGTTAAATTAACTAAAACCGAAGAAACAAGTAAGGAAAGTCTAAAGTCGGGCGGGGCCGACTATATTATACCCTGCACCACTTGGTAGATCTAAATTTTCGATACCATATCACATCCGTCAAATGTGTTGGGGGCTATATAAAAAGGTTTGTCCCAAATACATACATTTAAATATCACTCGATGTGGACAGAATTTGATAGACTTCTACAAAATCTATAAACTCAAAATTTAAGTCGGCTAATGCACTAGGGTGGAACACAATGTTAGTAAAAAAATATGGGAAACGTTTAAATCTGAAGCAATTTTTAGGAAACTTCGCCAAAGTTTATTTATGATTTATCGCTCGATATATATGTATTAGAAGTTTAGAAAAATTAGAGTCATTTTTACAACCTTTGGACTAAGCAGTGGCGATTTTATAAGGAAAATGTTGGTATTTTTACCATTTTTGTCTAAAT